>NC_052359.1:30179697-30543673 GCF_009727055.1 Benincasa hispida
AAGCGTGAAGGCTGTACGAAGCTTCTTGAGGCACGCTGGATTCTACAGGCGCTTTGTCAAAGACTTTTCCAAAATAGCACGACCACTGGGTGCGATGTTAGAGGCTGATAAAAGATTTGATTTTGATGACAACTGCCTCGACGCATTCAGAGTTTTGAAGAATGCGCTGATTACCGCACCCGTGTTGATTGCACCAGACTGGACACTTCCTTTTGAAATAATATGCGATGCAAGTGGGTATGCGATGGGAGCAGCTTTGGCACAAAAGAGAGAAACAATCTTGCATCCCATCGCATATGCGAGTAAAACATTAAATCCTGCTCAGAGAAAGAGCTTCTGGCGGTAATTTTTGCGTTGGAAAAATTTCGAGCATATCTATTGGGAACAAAGGTACTCATCCATACTGATCATTCGACAATAAAGTACTTAATGACAAAGAAGGATGCAAAGCCGAGGTTGATCATATCGGTTCTCCTTCTTCAAGAATTTGACAAATAAATAATTGACCGGAAGGGGACAGAAAACCAAGTTGCGGATCACTTGTCTAGATTGGAAAACCCTAAAGTTGACCACAATGAATCAAAGATGAGTGCAGTGTTCCCAGATGAGCAACTATTTCATGTTGAAAAATTGCCTTGGTATGCTGACATAGTCAACTATTTGGTTTGCGGACAATTTCCAGAAGATTATACCTACCACCAATAGAAGAAGCTCAAACATGAATGTCGATATTATTATTGGGATGAGCCGAATCTGTACAAAAGGGGGGCAGACCAAATCCTGCGATTATGCATACCAAATGATGCTCAACAACGCATATTATCGCAATGTCACGACTCATCATATGAGGGGCACTTTGGAGGGCAGCGCACCACAGCTAAGGTTTTACAGAGTGGATTCTTTTGGCCTACATTGTTTAAGGATGCAGCTGACTATGCCATGAAATGTGACCGGTGCCAGCACACAAGTAACATTTCATGGAAACATGCAATGCCAATGAACACCATCTTAGAGGTTGAATTGTTCGACGTATGGGGTACCAATTTCATGGGACCATTCTCTCCCTCGAATGGTAAACATTACATTTTATTAATCGTCGATTAGGTATCCAAGTGGGTAGAGGCAATGGCATGCGCCGCAAGCGATGCGGCGGTAGTCTCTCAACTCCTCAAGAAACATATTTTCACTCGTTTTGGCACTCCCCGTGCCATCATAATTAATGAAGGGTCCCACTTTGTCAATCATACTGTTAAGGAGCTGCTGCGCAAATACAACATTCTCCACAAGGTGGCCACCGCATACCATCCGCAGATGAATGGTTAGGCCGAGGTATCCAATCGAGAAATTAAGTTGATACTTGAGAAGGTAGTAAGGCCTTTGCGAAAAGATTGGGCAACAAAGCTTGACGACGCGTTATGGGCATACCAGGCTGCATTTAAAACACCAATAGGTATGTCCCCATATACGTTGGTATTTGGGAAGGCGTGTCACTTACCTTTGGAGCTGGAGTATAAGGCATTGTAGGCGGTAAAGAAGTTGAACTTTGATTTGAAGAAAGCAGGAGAAGCGCGAAAAATGCAACTGGTTGAGCTAGAAGAATAGAGGATTAATGCATATGAGAACGCGAAGATTTACAAAGAGCACACCAAGCGCTGGAACGACAAACACATATGCGGTAAAAACCTTCAACTCGAGTAGAAGGTCTTGCTCTTTAATTCAAGACTACAACACTTTCCTGGCAAGTTAAAATCACGCTGGTCTGGACCATTCATCATTAAATAAGTATTCCAACATGGTGCGGTAGAGCTGATTACCGAAGATGGGAGTCATATATTTAAAGTTAACGGGCAACGAGTAAAAGCGTATCATGGAAAAGGCTGGCATCGCCAAGTCGAGTCTGTGGAACTAAAAAACCTTGAATGAAGAAGGAAGTAGGTGGTCCCTGCGCTATCAGACGATCGAAATTCATCAGGGACGCAAGTTTTGGGAACCATGGAATCTTCAACTTTTCAACTTTTCTCTACTACTTTGAATTTTCATTACACCATATTATTTCAACTTTATCTACTTCTTAAAACAAAAATTTGTTGTTTTGTTTAAAATCATTTGACCCTCTCACTGTTTTTTTTACAACGATTGAGGCACAGGATTGCGGAGGTGTTACATGAAGAAGCATTTTATCTTACTCCGTCACCGCAATCCAAAGAAGATAGATCGCCGCAAAGAAGGATGCATCAACACATAATGCAGGCGACATCACAAATTTGGGGGTGTATTCTTCCTTATCTCCATTTCAAATTTTACACTATCGCATCGCATTTTAGTTTTGAAAAAGTTTTATCACCGCATCCTCTTTGATACCGCAATCATTTGACATGGATAAATTTAGTAGGGTACCGCATGATGTTTCTTTGTCGAGTATGATTTCAACGATGAAAACCATGCTTTTATTTCTTTCGTATATACTAGAGTCAACTTAACTTTAAGATAGTCACCTCATGAAATATTTCTAGATACCGCAATCATTTGACATGGATAAATTTAGTAGGAGTCTGCTAGTTTTCTTTCAAACTCTCTTTACAAAGCTTTCTAATCGCATGACTTCTTTCAATATTTTAGCAATGAGGACATTGCCGCATTTTAAATTTGGAGATGAGGTATTTATTTTCGACCTTGCTATTCTAAAAAAAATTAGAATAACAACTCCACTGTCAACGCAATGGGAAACCCATGTTGATAAGAGTTAAGTTGTGAAAGGCACTTCCCTGTAGTTGGATGTCTGCATGACACATGTGGGGGCAAGCCAAAACGAAAGTAAGTCACCAGGATTAACGCATAAATAAGTGATCGCAACTCTGCTGCCAAGTAGGTATGAGTTTAGTCTGAAAATGAGTGCATTGCCCGTAGTTGGATGCCCGCATGACACATGTGGGGGCAAGCCAAAACGAAGGCAAGGCACTTGGATCAACGCAAGGTCAGAAAAAAATAACAATGTCAAGAAATATGCAAGGATAAAATCATTTGACACCCCAGTGAAAAAATTTTCTCTTTGAAATACAGCATGCGATGTTCCGGAAGTTAGTAAAGTCTTTTTGAAGGTTAAGCTTGCGGTCCCTAGGTCTTAGAAATATTTTAAGAGGAGACTTGACCAAGACTTAAGGAACTTTGGTATATAGGATTTGAACGAAGTATCTTTGAGAAATCTAGGAAAAGAACATTGCGGTTGACTTGCTAAAGGAAATATTTAGCTTATGCTTCAGGACAAGCATTGTTTAAATTTGAGGGTGTGATAACGGGCAGAAATGCACGTTATCATAGTGCTAAGTTCTTAAACAATGTTGGCTTGCGTTGATAAAATATGTTAAATTACGTCCAAAAAGCATCACATTCATAATATTGTAGTCGTATGCGTTCATCGCAAAGGAATAATTGATTTTTGTATTTTTATGCAGAATATGCATTGACGCAAGGCAGAAATTGCGATCATGAGAAATCATTGGTAGAGCGCAGCATTACCGCAAGGTTTTGCGGTGATTGTGCTCGCAACATTTGCTCAAGAAGGATTGTCGCAACCTAATAAGTGCAACTTAGTATGCACATCTGGGTGAAAGGCTAATTAATCGTGATGGGACAGAAAGCTGATGGCAGTCGAATCCGAATTAAGTTGACAGCCGCTAATGATAACAAGTACATTCAATTTTTCGGTGACAAATATCTGGCACATTAGTCAGGGAATTAAAGTCATCCCATCTATGCAAACATGAGAGAGAAGTCACTGTTCATCCTAGAAGTCTATAAATACCAAAGGCATCCTTCAGAAAAGGGGTTCGAAATTTCATACGTTCGGATCGCACATCTTTGTTCATAGTTTCCTTTCGTGACAAGGCAAACACGAGAGAGGAAGGTTATGCCGACAGATCATTCCGGTAAGCTTGGGAAAGTGCCGGGAGCTTTAAGGACAGAGAGAGGGCCGATGCTTGCGGAAGCAGGAATATCTTTGGAGCCGAATAGAGATTTACAGTGTAAAAGCCTCGGTCATCAAGGAATTGCTACCAAGCTCTCTATACTTTCATCTTCCATTGTTATTTTGTACTCAACTCATTTATCGAAATAGAATCTACATCTCTATATCTGTTCACTCTCTGTTATTTACACATGAGTAGCTAAATCAGTTGAATGGGTTAAGAAGCATTTAGCTAGCACAACTAGGGAATCTTCATTCTATGTGATTATCTTGTATTATGTATGCTTCGTTCGTCCATTAGAGATACTTGGGAGGGTAGTCTAAGGACAAGATCTAGGCTTGGGAAGGTCAGGTTAGAATCTAGGCTTGGGAGAGTCAGATTAGAATGCATAATCAAGAGATAGAAGCTTAGGAATGAGCACTATTTTCTATTAACGCATCACATGCATCATAGAAATAGGATATGATTGTCTGCGGTCACATTGCCTTTATGCATTTTGCATCATCGCATAGGAAAAGAGTAGAGACTTAGGGATAAGCTCTATGGACACTTTTGCATTCAACTCATGCATCCTAGACTCAGGAGCATCGCATTTGCATTGGAAATGACTTGATGTGCATGGTTGTAGCATGATCGCATAGTCTGACGCATTCCCAAGTAACGCTAGCTAAAGATCTCCTCAACCCGTTCATCCGCATACTCAGTGTATCTATCACACAACTGACTTTTCTCAAATCCGCCGCATTTTTTTATTTTTCATTAACGCAATCAACAACAAACCAACAATTTGAGTTACCGGTTACCGCAAGGTTTTCATAAAAATTACCATCGTAACCTGTTTTCCCAAGTCCTTGAGTTCGACCCTGGACTTACTAGGAAACTCAGTGGAGTTTACACTTGGATTCCGCTGAGGAAACTTGAGTGCTCAACGTAATTTCACCCTCGCATATCATCCATAAATTCACTTCATAAAATCAAGCATCAGGGACACGCCAAAGGTGCCTCAAGGCAAGGGTAGATCTCACAGTGTGGACTATTTAGGAGAAACGTGAAGGATTTAAGTGAAGCATCTTATGCTCTAAGTACCTCCCACTGAATGTTCTATCTAGGATTCATTAACCTAAACAATCCGGCTATTGATTTTAATCTAAGTCGTCTTTTTAAAATCTGCTTATAAACAACGTTTGTCTATGAAATATGAACAAGTTCAAGTAGTCACAATTAAACACTTTAATGGACTATCCTTAACTTGCATGCATGCATCAAATCTATCTAATTCACCTTTCCAGGTAAGTTCCCAGGTAGGGGTATTACGTTTCCGTCAACTTAAATACCCCAGCCTAGACAGAACTCGCCTTAGACAAAAGGTCCCTTATAGATAGATTTGCTACACTTTAACATTTTATTAGCCAATTTAATCCTATTAAACCGATTAAAAGATTAAAGCCTTAGGGTTGCTAATCATATTAGAACCGTGCTCTTAGGTCTATATGATCCAAGTTTTATACACTTTAAAACCATGAATTATACCTAAGTGAACATGCATGTATTTCTTATTTCTTTTAGTTCTAATTTCTCTTTAACTTTTTTTTTAAAAAAAAACAACTAAAAAAATATTGCGCACAACATAGTGTTTATAACAATTATAAAGAAACCTATGTGTCATGCTTTCATACAATGTCTGGTCATTACTATATATAACTTTTATACAATGCGTAATAACCAAGCAAACATACTATCATTCACCCTTATACTATAACAATTATAATATAAAGATGATGCATGTCAATGCTTTTTATGCATGCATAAATATAACTCTTATATTATATGATGCATGAGCATGCTTTTACATAATTAAATCATGCTTCCCTAAATTATAACAATTACAATAAAGAGATGATGCATGACCAATGCATAACCTAAAGTGGGATTTACTATATGTGCATACCATATGACATATAAAAAACATACATCGCATGTAATATATAAAGGATTAATGGACCGGGACGAGCTTTACAAAAACCAAAATGAAATAACCCTATCTATTACATTTGTCATCGAGCAAATCGGTTCACAGGCACTGGGTCTTGAACCGCCAGGAGGACTCCATCGTGTAGTAAACGTCGTAGGTAGACGGTCGTCCAGCGTGCAGTAGATGATAAAAGAAAATTTAAACAATCGCGTAGATGACAACGAGGCTACGAAGCCTTATCGTCTATGTGATCGCTTAACACGGCGACAAGTGATTTACCTTATGTTACTAAGCGATTGTTTAGTTAGTTACTAAGTGATGAAGCTTGTTGACCTAAATGATCATCTAGTGTGCGTGCGTGTTAAACGATACGTGAGCATTCCATCATCTACAAGACCCGATACTCAGCGATTGCGTACCCGATCGTCGACTCGATGCGATACACCCTTGATCGCATACCTCATCGTTTGCACGATGCGATCAACAGCGATCACGTATCCCATCGTCTGCACGATGCGATCAACCCTTGATCGTCTCCTTCCTCGAAGAATCGCAACGCTTGCTCCGATCTTCTTCACGAACGACTTAAAACTCAAATAGATTTTGAATACAGACTCGATAACAGCTGTCTCTTATACACATCTAGATGTGTATAAGAGACAGACCCTTGATCGTCTCCTTCCTCGAAGAATCGCAACGCTTGCTCCGATCTTCTTCACGAACGACTTAAAACTCAAATAGATTTTGAATACAGACTCGATAACAGTTATTAACTCCCAAAAACACAGGGGTCTTTGCAAACAACCGTAAATGTAAAAGAATTAAATCAAACTGAGGCTAACATCCACGAAAACATCCATTAATCTGCACATCCACAAAAATTTAACGATTAAACAATGTGTAACGCACCCACCAAGAACGTACATGTAATTCGTTGCAACAATGAAATTGGAGTATCAGAACCTAGCTCTGATACCAATTGAAGTATCTCTTAACGAAGAGCATCCATGCATGCCGTCAGATCTTACCAATTTCACTATGACCGAAATACACAAAATTCATTCAAACATATAGTTATGCAAATACAAAGTAATTAACGGAATGCTTTGAACACTAAAAAGTAAGGGAAATAGTTCTCATACCAGTTGAAGACGCTCTTCAAGCTTTGGAACTCAATGCAGCGGAAAACCTCTACCCGATCAACAAACGCCCAATAAATGCGTCAGCTGCAGCAGCACGAACAACCGCAAACAAATGAACGCAGCGGGGACGACACCACTAAAAAGGAACCCTTGGTATTCTCGGCATGAGAATCCAAAGTATGGTCTTTGGTGAGTTTGGTAGAGGTAGGAGGAAGAACTGATCGTGTAGACAATAAGCAAGTGGAAGAGAATAGGAAGCTATCGTATAGCTAGATGCTTATCATTTAGAACAAACTACACGATCGTTTAGGTTTTACTGAACGATCGTTTAGGTTTTACTGAACGATCGTTTAGGAAAAGGTATACGATCATTTAGCAAATATGACACACTATACAATCGTTTAGGGAAGCTATCTAATCTTTTAGGAACTAGTGTGTGATCATTTAGGTGCGAGGTATGCGATCGTTTAGGCGCTGAGCGATTATCATATAGGCTCTCGACTTATGTGATCGTTTACGTTTCCACACCAATGCAAAACATTTTCCGATATTTTTTCGAACTTTTCAAAATGAAACAAAATTTCATTTTTATTCTTCAGTTACAATAACTGACGCGGTTTTCCCACTAACGCACGTCCAAGAGAGTTTTGATTATCATATAATTAACCAATTAAATTATTAATAAATATAATCATATTATATTTTTACCCTATAGTTTGATATCACATATCTATTATAGTAATTTCTCCTCTACTTGATATATATCATATTTATATCTAATTTCCTCCAAAATAATGTATCTCATATATTTAGCCAATTATATCATATATAATTAACCAGTCCAATTATATCATACATAATCGAACTTCCTCTTGTCAATTTGTACATTTCAAATTAACCGAAACATTGATTCTCGACTTTATCCAAGCTACCCAGAGGACCTAATGGACCTGTGGCTTGAAGCTCCAACGATCCGTGAATAGCTGATTAAACTCTTTAGCCACGAGATCCACCATCCGTTAACTGTTAGGCATTCCACTAAAAACCAACAGCTGAACTCTTCTTATCACAGATATATTTCTGTGTCCATCAGATATAACCAATCATGAGTGCGATGAACTTTCACAGATGCTCGTAAGTATAGTTAGGCCAAATTATCGTTTTGCCCTTGTAGTTACATCCCACTCCTTAAGTACCACTGATTCCTCTAATGAACAATACAACATAGTCCAACTATGTGTGAACACCTCTCGGGCCAAGAGAATATGTGTGGTACCACATCGTTCAAGCCCTGGAATCAACCCTTAAGGGAGTTATCTATCTACTTACCCTTGCCTCGGGGAATGAGTGAATTCCATCTCATGTAGCTGAGTTCCCAGATCTCAAATCAAACGAATCTCCAAAATGGTAGGTTTGAATCGGCGACTTGGCCACTCGCACTCATACAAATCAAGGGACCGCCTTCAATGGCAGGAGTTCCCAACTCACTCAGGATTGAGGTCATGTTACCTATTTTCATCCTAGTGAAGTGAAGTCTCTGTCATGAACGGTGTTATATAACGAGACGTTAACATGGTCAGGTCTTATACAAACTCTTTGTATAGGACGCCTCCGTTCACATGTCCCCGACACAAATGATCAGGATCAGACCATCTGTGACAAGTCACAACACTTGTGACCATTCCACAAAGCGGGTCGCATCCGTAGCGTTACCAGGATAAGGTTTCCCTCCTATATTCATATACTGCAAACCATTTTGGTTATCACTCAAGACATGATCTATTTGTATGTCACCACATACATGCTTAAGTTACATACAGATAACCAGGGATTTTAAGTTTATTAGTTTCTGATAAAGCAAATAAAACATGCAACTGAGCAAAAAACAAGATGTGAAGTAAATATCATATATTATACGACACAAGTGTTCGTACAAACTGTTTATAAAGTACAGGACACGAGACTTTAGGGCATCAACCCCAACATCTCTTAGTCTTTTAGGATTCATAATAAAATGCAAGGAGAGTTAAAGCCCCTCACCCCACTAACTATTCCTCTGCATGACTGATTATTCTAATTAATTTGGAATTCAAATTAAATCTAATTTAATTTAAATAAATTAAATAAATTTTAATTTGATTATTTTTTGCCTTCCCCCATTAACCATTTCCATGCAATGCAGGGGAGTTGACTGATTAATCTATTTAATTTGGAATTCAAATTAAATCCAATTCACTTTGACTGACCTTAATTATGAGCTAGCAAAAGAACCTTATGGACCTACAGTTATAAGCTCCATTGATATGAGGTTAATTAATTAAATTAACCAAAATTCATTAACTATGGGGCACACCATTATAGACTCATAGTTTCACTCTTATGAACTGTAGAATATTTATGTATTCATTGATTTTTAACCATTTTTTGTAAGTCAAACATTCACAGGTTGTTTGTAATTACAACTGGGTCAAATTATCGTTTTATCATTATAGTTACTTCTTGCTCCTTATGTACCACTAATCCTCAAATGAACAATCTTTTATGGTTCAACCATAAACAAAATCCCCCTCGGGCCAGTGAGAGGGTGAGACCTCATTTTTCAAGTCTTTGAGTTAGTAGTTAAGGGAATAACCTGTCTATTTACCCTAATGAAGGTGTCTTATGATGCTATATTCCCAACACTCCATTTGGTATCGTTCCCAAGATGGCAGGCTTATCGAGTCGACAACTAAGGTCACTCTCACCCATACAAATCAAAAGATTAACCCTTATGAGCAGGAGTTCATAACTCACTTAGGATTTAACTTGAGTTCATAACTCACTCAGGATTTAACTTGAGTTCCATGGTAATCATTTGAAATATTAATCTTTTCAGTTAACGGTATTATATCGAGAGACTATATATTTTGTAATCCGATCTTATACAATATCATCGCATAGATACTCTCACTCACATGTCTCCACATAAACAATGTGAACCAAATCGTTTATAACAATTACAAAGTGGGTCGTATCCACAGTGTTACTAGGATAAGGCACCTAACTTTATCCATACACTATAGACCTTTAAGGTTATTACTTGAACATGATTAACTTGTATATCCGTCATATACTATTTAAGTTATATGAAAATAACCTCGGATTTTAGTTTATTGAATTTGAGATATGCGATTAAATAAATAACGATTATTTATTAAAGATAAATAAAATTTTATTTATATAGAAAATCTGTTTACAAATTTACAGACTATGAATTTAGGACATGATTTTCCATGTAATCTTGGACTTCCACAAATTTCCCCACACTCTCAATTTCTTCACTCATCGCCCCTAGCCCCATCGTGATTCCCTTGTCGTAGCTACCTCTTTCGCTATCGTCACTAAGGAGCACATTATCACCACCGACAGTGAGTAATGAGTATTCTTTAGGGTTTTTTTAAAAAAATTTCTTCTCAATATATGATATTTTTGGGTTGAGTTGCACAAATATATAGTTGAGGAACTATTTCGATGGTGATTTGGTAGTTTTCATGAGTTTTGGACAAATCTAGAGAGCTTTTTGTTCTTATCTAGAGGTTTTTATGTTCCTTTTAGTAGTTTTGTACTTATTTTGGATGGATCTACTATTGATTTGGATTGTTTTACAGAATGTTAGACAGATTTTGGATTGTTGTTTGACTATTTTGTATGTTTTTTTACTGAATTTGGATTGATGTTTTATTGAGTTGTTTCATGCTATTTTTTGTAATTATTTTGACCATTTTATATGAATTTGGACTAATTATAGACTGATATTAGGCAAAATGTTTGGTATATTTTTAACTGAGCTTGGGATGCTTGTAATGAAATCTCATAAATTATAAAATTCTCCTCTCTTATTAATGACTACCAAAAGATGTATTTATACAAAATACAAGGGAAATTAACTATGATTAAATAAACTAATCATAGTTGTTAGTAAACAAACTAAGTATAATAGAAAATATAAAACCTAGAATATACACTATTATCCCCCCTCAAAGGACATGAGTTTTGACTTCAAGAATAGAGACGATAAGTAGACAGGGTTTTGGTAAACAAATTGGAAAGTTGTTGTTCAGAGGAGATAAAAACCCAGCTAAAGATATTTACAAGCAACTTTTTCCCTTACAAAATTAAAATCAATCTCCACATGCTTAATTCTGGCAAGAAAAACTAGATTTTTAGCAAGTTGTAATGCAGACTTGTTATCACAAAACAACATAGGGGCACTCGGTAAAAAAAAACACACAAGTCTTTGAGAACCTAATGAAGCACAAAAATCTTGGCAGTAACAGCAACAATATTCTACCTCAGTAGAGCTATGGGAAACAGTGGCTTGCTTCTTTGACACCCATGAAACTGGATTACAACCAAGATAAACAACAAATTCAATAGTAAATCGTCTATCAAGATGATCCTCTCCCCAATCTGAGTCAGAATACCCAAAAAGA
This sequence comes from Benincasa hispida, assembly GCF_009727055.1. NCBI lineage: Eukaryota > Viridiplantae > Streptophyta > Magnoliopsida > Cucurbitales > Cucurbitaceae > Benincasa > Benincasa hispida. The sequence goes on from NC_052359.1 coordinate 30,191,249, forward strand.
GCCAACGATCTAGGTTTGAAATGTAAAACAGCATTAAAAAAGCCTTTTCACCAGTAGTTTAAAAAACTAAGCTACATTTTGAGAATTAAGAAAAGTAGCTTTCAAATTTTTTTTTTTTAATTTGACTAAGAATTCAACCTTGTACTTAATAAAGATGCAAAACATTGTAAGAAATATGAATACAATAGGCTTAATTTTCAAAAAAATAAAAACAAAAAAAACAAAATGGTTACCAAACGGGATCGTAGCTACTCATGCTTGTGGAAGAAGATAGGGATGTATGAAATATGGAAGGAATTTCATTTATATTAAGAATAGTATTCTTCAATCACTACACTTAATAAAAATATAAAGGAACAAGAGATGCAAGAAATGAAAGATAAGTGAAGAAATTAAGCCTTAGGTGACAATCTCTTGCTCCTTAAGGCTCTTAGCGGTGACTGCTTTATGCCAACTACAATGATCTGGAGGAATTCCTTCTTTCCCAAAAAATTATCAAGTTCTCACTCAAAATTCTTACAAGAAAAGCTTGTAGGAACGATGGTTATGGAGGCTTAGAACGATGTTTTGATAGAACTTCCCCTCTCTCGATGGATGAAGCTATTTTCAACTTCTTGGATGGACTATTTATAGGTGTTAAAACGTGAAGGTCATCGCCTCTTTCTAATAATGGTCTGACGCCTCATATTAATTTCCATGCCCTGTTGCATCGTCTGTTATGCATCAGAGATCCACTGGCAGTGCAATGAACCTATCCATCGGGCACCAACTTGCTCTGTTGACTTGACTTCCACCGCTCACGCATTTGTCATTTTCTGTTTGTTGTGTTTTGTTTCATCACGTGGTATTATGCGTTTCAAAGTTGGTGTTGAACTGATGCATTTTCGGCTGCAACTTGTTTCGCTTTCTTTTTCATTCATCATGCGTCCAAAAGTGTCATATTCCATACTTTTTTCAAGGCTTGTTAGCTTTGTAATCTCAAGATTGCAAAGTATAATTATTTGTGTGGATTCTTTGTCAAGTTGACGCATTTTTCTTTGATTTTTCTTAATTATTATCAATAAAAAAAAACCTAATAATTCGTATTTTTACAAGTTATCACAGCCCCAAATTCAAAATAATGTTTGTCCTCAAGCATATACTTAAAGTCTCAATATATATCTCAATTCACTCTGACACATCAGCTAAACCTCTCAAAACGCTTCCTAATTCAAGATTTATTAGATTCACATTTTTCCTTAGCTTTATTTTCCTACCTATGGAAATATTTCTGGACATTAGATGCGGCGAACTTATTGTTCAAAAATCTCTTACTCATTTCCAAGGTTATCTAATATTTCTTTTTAAGACATGGGCATATGATTTAAAGTTGACAAAAGTTTCTCCTTCATATTTTCTCTCTCTTTTTCTTTTATGCGTTAATCCAGGCATCTCACCTTCATTTTGGATTAACTCATGTAAAACATGAACCCTAATTACTTTAAGTAAGAGTAAGTAATGTAATGTCTTCTAATAAGCTATGATGGAATCATGTCTTAGGAATTATGAAAGATGGAAGCAAGGTGAGGAAGAATAAAGCTCTCGGGTAGTTATATGTAAAAGTGTGGCCAATTTTGGCTAAGTATGGAAGAAAGAAGGAAGCCATGATGTGGTAGATGGTGAAAAAGTGAATGAAGGGTGAATTGATCGGCTGAATTTCACTAAATGTTGGCTAAGGAAGGAGTGCACGTGATGGCTTTAGTGACGAAGAGTTATGTGGGCGGTAGTGTACAATCGGGTAGTAAGCGAAGCATGATGTGGCTGGCCGAGTAAATGGAGGGTCACGGTTGGTTGTGAATTGCATAGTGAGTGGATGTGGTGAGACCATGCAATCCTATGAGGCTTATTGTTGAGTTAATGCCATAAGTGGGATTAGGAAAGGAAAACTGGTTAAGTCCTAGCTTTTCATCACATTAGTGGGCAAGGTGGCACAAGAAGTTTTCATGCAGGATTTTCGGTAGTGGTAAGTAGGAAGGCCTACATTTGATTAGTCTAAATAAGCTACTCGGGCCATTTGTGTTATTTTGATGGCATTCGAAAGCTCTATGTGTCTATTTTTTGTGGCTGGAAGATGGAGGAAAAACTCACTGGAATAAGGTCAGAGGAGCAAAATTAAGGGCAGAGGGTTCGTTTCTCAGGTGAATATGGGCCATTAGCGAAGCATTAAAGCTTCAGGATGAATTGAAAGGAGTTTTGAGCTGAAATTTTGTGGTAATGTTGTTAACTCAATTTCTAAAGAACTTTGTAGAAGGAAATTTCTAAAGATGAAGCCTGGAATTCGAGTTATATATTTTTTAATTCTAAACTGGAAATTGTTAAACAAGCAGGGAACTGCTTGAATTGGAGCCAATGATGAAGGTTTGAAACTCCAGATCAAACGACGAGGAATTTGTTAGAGATATCAGCATGCAACAAAAGCAACAAGGATCAATAAGCACTCTAATTCATTAATTTTGGCAGTAACTAAAGCATGCTCATCAATCACAAGAGGGTTTGAAGCCATACCTGACACCTTCTACTTTGGGGTGTTTGCATCATGTTTTGTCACCACCTACTCCCTTGACATTCACCTACTCTCATGCCATACACCTACTTGAGTTGTCTTTCTCATGCATAAGTCTTCCTTTGCATGAAACTTAATTCGTCCAGCTTCTACTAACTCAAGTCTATCCATCTCTCGATATAGACATTTGTCCAAATGAGCTCATCAGTCTTACGTAACATAAGCCTTAGCACCGCTCCATCGTACAGTTCTTGCATCTATTGCTTAGCTTCAACACCCCATCGTGTAGCTCAATCGTTTAATAAACGATCTCGCTCTCAATAATCTCGTGCATAGCCTATCGCTTAGCTGTCGCGCCCATCGTTTAGCTCTATCGTTTAGCACTGACGCCTTATCGTCTAACACATCCGCTCATCGCATAGCGTCATTGCCCAGCGTCTGCATCTATCGCGCAACACCCATCGCTTAGTATTTTGCCTATCGTGTAGTCTATCGCTTAGCACCCTCGCATCGTCTAGCGTCTATGCTCATGGTCTAGTGCTTGCTCAACGCTTAACGCTATTCTCTAGTGCTATCGTCTAGCGCTATCGTTCAATTTCTACGCTTATCGTCTAGCGCTTACACTGATTGTGTAGTGCTTAACGCCTACCGTATAGTCTGATCGTCTAGCGTGTCACTTTTCATCGTTTAACACTGCGCGCATCTTCAAGATCATCTAGCGCATCGCTGAGCTCCGCGCATTTGCTACACAATCGCCTACCTCATCGTGTAGCGCCACTCATTTGCTACATGAACTCTTACCTCATCGTGTAGTGCCGCTCATTTGCTACATGATTGCCTACCTAGCGCCTTGTGCTCAACATCTCGCTCATGCATTCTCAACGTATGAGCGACTTGGGCAATGCCTCTTGCCAACGCCTCGGCCAATCATGCATTCAACCTCACAATTTCACACATGGTTGCATATGGCTTCATACTACACTTAGCCTCATCTTATGTGTTAACAACAAACACATGGTTCCTTTTGACTTCAAACTAATCCAAATTCCACTAGTAATGGCTTATCTCCAAACTACTCAAGGAAAATCTATTCAACACTTAGAAATTTCCTTCTCTTCAACATAGGATTTAACTTTTCACTTAGTTAATTACCTTAATTACCTGCTTAAGTAGAGAAAATGGAAATCCGGGTTTCACACTTAGTAACTCCACGTGCACGTAGGAAGTTCTGAATGAGAGGTCGAAGTATGGGTCTCCTAGGCCATATTCCAGTAACCTAAGGTCGAAGTATGGGTCTTTTGGCCTGATACAGACGTTTGGAGCTAGAACGGTGTATGCTCGTTCTCAACTAAGGTTTAATGATGTTTAACGATGTTTAATGATGTTTAACTAATTTTCTTCTCAAAAGCTTGATGTTATGACTATGTTTACATTTTAAAATAAAGCTGCTTGAAATAATTTCAATATGTTTACATGTTTTATATAAATGAGAAGCATGGCATGTTATGTTTTCTAATAGTCACTCATTGGGCAATTAGCTCACGATTTTCAAATGTTTTCTTTCCCCAGGTACCAGTCAGATTCCTCGAGATTGATTCTGCTGCTGCTTGCCACAAAAAGACCCAATAGCCGAAGAAACTTAGGTTAACAGTTGTATATATGTACACATGTTGTGAGTAGTGTCAGGGACTTGTCTATATAGTTTTGGGCCCAGTTGTAGTCATGTTATTAGTCAATACGTTGATTGTTGTATGTGGAGTTAATGAATGTATGAATGAAGTTATATGAACTCTTGTTTTTAATCTAGCTTAAGAAATTGTGTAGATGTTATTGAACTATTATTCAAGTGCAAAATCTAGAAGTCAGGATAAGAGTAGGCAGTAAGTCCTGACTAGGGTTAGTAACTGCTATCGTCACATCTTCTTCCAGGTTAAAAGGGTAATCTGGGAGGGGGTGTGACAACTCATGCCTTTGCAAATTTCTTTTTAACATAGGCAGTGGAGTTGCGATCTTTTCTGCGTTGATCATGATTCCAACATTCGTTTTGGCTTGCCCCCACGAGTGTCATGCGGGCATCCAACTACGAGTAGGTTTCAGTCTCAACACCATTTTTTTAAAAGAAATATAAGGAGATTTTCAAAAAATTTGAACACATTTAGCTTAAACCTCTCCCACCTCCAAATTTAGAAGGCGGCAAGGTCCTCATTGCTGAAAATTGAATTATGTGATTGCTTTAGAAAAATTTTGCAAAAGAGGTTTGAAATAAAGCTTGCACGCATACTAATTGCGAGAAATGTTTCCTAAGGCAACATCCCAAGGCTAGGTACTAAATATTTAGCGTAACAAATCAATTATTGGTTAGCACAAGAGCATTGAGGTTATTGGCAAAATGCATCAAAGCAAGGAGAAATATCAACAAATCAGTAAACATAAACAAGGGACAAATGCAAAGAAAAGACACACGGTCAATGAGCAACTTGTCAATTCATTCAATTCAATTAATATAAAGCGATTTGAGAATACAAAACATTACAAGAATTTTTTTTTTTTAACAAAAACACCCCCAAATTTAGTCTCCTCCCGCATTGTTGCTATCATTAGGTGGGGAAGAAAGACTTCTTCTTTTGGGAAGTGTAGTGGTTGTTAAAGATGTGGCGGGATAGTGGGGTCAGTGAGCAGTTGAGCAAGCACTTCTTGGATATATTGCAAGGTGAAGCGGAATTGCTCATGTTGCTGCTACGTCTGATGCCTGATGAAGTTCTTCACCAGAACCGTCGGTGATGAACTTACTGAGTTTAATGCTAAACAAATTCTCGAAGCTCGTGTTGTCATTGTACGAGCTCTTGGTACTATGGCATAATTGTGGCTTGTTGGCATGTTAGCTCATCAAGACCTCCTAGGAGTGGCTCTTAGACATCATCGTGCAAGAATTTGTATAACTCATTAAAGCATGCGTGTTCATCTTCAGACATCTGAGGAACACTATGCTGAGTTCGCTCTTCGTCAGGTGGTGGACGCTTGCTAGTTGTTGGAACATAAAGAAAGCATGTAATAGCGGAAGTGAAGGATCGATAACGTTCTAATTACATAAAAAAAAAACAAGAATAAGCATGTATAAAGGGTTAGAAATTACAACCTTTGTAGAATCCACCACAGTCTTTCTCTCCGTGCTCGATCGACACTACCAACGGTAAATCCTCGCTATTCTCCTATTGAAGAACACAAAGGCGGGACCTTTTTGTTAGTGAAGATAAGGGAATTTCACTCTAAAAAGGTAGAGAGTAAAGAGATTTTGGTAGAAGAGTAAAGTCAAAGTTAAAGAAACATTAGTTTTTTCAGCTTTCAAAAACCAAACTATTTAAAGACAAAATACATGCAAAATCCTATTTTGCATGTCTTCCACCTCAAAATCCACTAGAATATAATCTTTAGGTGTCAAGCTTGGGAAGTACCACTTGAAAGTCCACTTAGTTAGTGGGAAATCCAACAATTGGATTTTTTCACTAACTAATTTTAATAAAAATAAAACAAACTTTTATGAAAAATATTTTCAAAATTTAGAAAATATTTAAAAATAAATTTAATATCACATATTAAATTATTCTTGACACCTAACTTTGATTAATCACATTAATCAAGTTAAAAAAAAAACACTTTCATGTTAATGTTCAAGAATACTCTAAAAAATAATTAATTATTTAATTGTAAATTATATCTCATATAAAATACAATTTTTCCTTAAGCCTGAATTTGAACATTTCACATTCTCACTTCACTTAGTTTTTCAATTTTGTTCGTAGTGAGCTAGCAAAGAGACCCGATGGACTTATAGATCATAGGCTCCAACGATCCAAGACTAACCGATCAAACTCTTTAACTTAATTAATCAACATTCGTTAACTAACAGGATTGTCCACTATAGCCTGTAGTTGCATCTCTCTCACTGTAAATATATTATGTATCCATTTGATATAACCATGATAAGTAAGTCAACTCTTCACAGGTTGTCCGTAATAACAACTGGGTCAAAAGTTGTTTTATCCCTAAGATTACATCTTGCTCCTTAAGTCCCACTAATCCTTTAATGAACAATTGGTTTGTGATCTAATCACTAAATTGAGTCCCTCTAAGGCCAATGAGAGGCTGGAGCCCCTTGTTTAAGACCCAGAGTCAGCACTTAAAGGAACAACCTCTCTACTATCTCTAAAAGCGGGTAGGAGTGAATTCCGTCTTGCACCCTATGTCCTTAGCTATCTTCCCGGCCTTGCCCCTGAATTGAAGGCTTATTGAGTCGACACTGTTGAGTCAACCCTCACTCATGCAAATCTAAGTATAATCCCGAATAAACAAGAGTTCATAGTTAGCTCCGGATTAAAGTCAAGTTTGTTGGGGTTGGTGTCCTAATTCTCCCGGTGGTCTTGTAGTTTGTAAACATTTTATACACATTGTTATTAATAAAATAAATATTATTTTATTTGCATTTACTCAAATCTAATAAACTAAGATTCATGGTTCTTTTATGTAAACTTAAGCATGTATGTGAGACATACAAGTGGATCATGCCTTAAGTAATAACCTAAATGATCTGTAGTATATGGATAAAGAAAGGATACCTTATCCTGATGACATTACGAATACGGCCTGCTTTGTAGATATTTACAAGTATTGTAAAGTGCTACAAATGGTCTAATCCTGACAATTCATGTGAAGATATGCGAGTAAGGGTGTCCTATACAAAGAGTTTGTATAAGACCGGACCACGAGATGATTAGTCTCTTTATATAATGTCGTTAATAATTAAGACTTACATTTCATTAAAATGACCATAGGTGACATGACCTTAATCCTAAATGAGTTGGAAACTCCTGCTGATGAGGGCGGTCCTTTGATTAGTATGGGTGAGAGTGGCCAGATTTTCAACTCAATAAGCCTACCTTTTTGGGGATTCGTCTGATTAGGGAGTTGGGAACTCAGCTACACAAGACGAGATTCACTCCTTCCCTGAAGCAGGGGTAAGTAGATAAATTGCTCCCTTGAGGGCTGATTCCGGGTCTTGAACATAGTGGCCACACCCTCTCTTTGGAAGAGAGGACTCAGTCATAGTAGGGCTATGACTTATTATTCATTAGTGGAATCAGTGATACTTAAGGAGTTAGATGTAAATATACGGGCAAAATCGTAAATTGGACCAGCTGTACTTACGAGCAATTTATGAAGGGTTATCGCATTGTTGATTGGTTATATGGACACGGATATATATCTATAGTGCGGAGAGTGCAGTTGTCGGTTTTTAGTGGAGTGACCGGTAGTTAACGGATGGTGGATCTCGTGACTAAAGAATTTAGTCAGTTATTCACGTACCGTTGGAGCTTCAAGCTACAGGTCCATTGAGGCTCCCTTGGTAGCTCAATAGGTTCAAGTTGAGAATTCAGATTTTGGGTAGTTTTGAAGTTTTCAAATTAACAAAGGGAAATTCAATTATATGTGACATAATTGGTGTGATGTATTAGATACATTAAATTGAGGAATTAATATAAATATGAATTTATATTAAGTACTATAAAATAGAAAAATAACTATGGTTTTTATGTTTCAATATGATGAAATATTAAACTATAGGTTATGAATATAATATGACAAGTTGGTTATCATATTTATTTATAATATATTAATTATATGATAATTATTCTTTTTCTCTAATAATTGATTGAGTGGGAGGTTATTGGAAAGTTTTATGGTAATCGTGAGATAAAAGAAAAATTGTTTTCCAAAATTAAAAGTTAATTCATTGAAAAATTCTCACGGAAAAAGGCTATCAAGTAAAATTAGTTTTTACTAAGCGATAGCTGTAGAGAGCATACACGATCACTTAGAGTTGACTATACGATGGTTACTCATTGATCGTTTCTAAATGATCGATTACATCCTCTATGCGATTAGACAGTGTTCATACTTATCGATCGCATACCTCATTTCTTCCTCAATCCAAGATCACACAGAGCTCACAACGTCTGGATTCTCACACCAAGAATACCAAGGTAACACTTGTGGTGGTGTTCTAACTCAGTTTGTGGATCGAGTTGGACTCGATTGGATTCGAGGTGCATTCAGACGATCGTTGTGTTCGTGTTTGTGTTGATGGTTGTTCTGGTTGTTGTGTTCAAGTGCATTATTAGACGCATTGGACATTGATCAAGGGATACTTGAAGAATAGTTCTTCAAAGGTATGCATACTCTATCCTTTGAATCTTAGTGTAGCATGCTGCAATTTATGTTTATGCATAATCTGTTCGTTTCCGGTTAGACTGTGATTGTTGTGTTCATTCTGAATGGAATTTGGAACGATCCACTTCCGCTGCTCATGGAGATCTTTGTTTGTGATTTCCTTCAATTGGTATCAAAGACAGGTTGTTCTGATATTCCAAATTCCATTGCTGTATTGAACTTCTTTTACAGTCGTGGTGGGTTTTAAGTTTGTTCTGCAATGGATATAAGAGTTAAATGTGTTTGTGGATATGTTGATTCATGTTTACGGGATGTTTGCCTCTGTTAAAAGCATTCTTTAATTTTACAAAGTGATAATTTTTAAGGGCCCCTACATTTTTAGGCATAATTAACAAGCAATCGAGTCTATATTCAAAGTGTTTGAAGTTTTTTGAGTCGTTCGTGATGAAGTTTCGAAGCATGGAGATGTAGTTCTCATCGAGGAAGAAGACCAAAGGTTGGTCGCATCGTGTAGCCCAAGCTAAACGATCATGAGATTTAGCTAAACGATCATGTAGAAAAGTTCTACCCGATCGTGTAGTATTTATTAAATGATCATATAGCTAACGTTAAACGATGGGGTAAAGAGTTTACTCTATCGTGTAGCATTGGTTGCTCGATCATATGGATGCTTCGGGTAAACGATCGTATAGAGTATTTGATGCTCGTCATTTAATAAAACGCACGCGGACGAAACGATCGTGTAGTTCAGTATGATTCATTGCATAGTCACTGACTACACGATCACCTAGTATACGATACTTTACGCATGCTCAGCGATCGTTTAGACGATTATGCTTCACTGCATCGTTGTCCTTTACTTGATCATTTAAGGCATGTGTTGCATGATGTGCGCTGCACGATCGCGTGACCTTCATGCTTCATCACATAGTCAAAGTTACACGATCGTTTATGCTCATATAGCGTTGCTAGATGATCACAAGGATTTATTACACGATCAAGGAGACACGACTTCGCCTAGACGGTTCAAGACCCGATTCGCCTGTTTGAACCGGTTGACTCATTGCTCTTTGTAATAGTGAGTTTTATTTTTGAGAATTTGAGGCTAATTATCCTGGTCCATCAACTTTTACTTAATGTACATGAGATGTATGTTTGTTTATATGCCATAGTGTATGACATATAGATTTAAAACCCACTTTAGGTTATGCATTTTATTCATGCATCATATATTATAAACGTTATAATATAGTTAATGGCATGATGAAATTACAAGAAAGCATATTCATGCATCATCTTTATATTATAAGAGTTATAATATAAGGGTGTATGGAAGTATGTATGCTTGGTTCATTGATTTGTTATATAAGTGTTATATACCAGTAGTAATGAATGAACAATGCATGGAGCATGAAACTTAGGCTTATTTATAAGAGTTATGAATGCCTTGTATGTGTTGCTTTGCATTGTGGTTGGTTTTAGTCGTTTCCTGTTATAAGTATTATAATGGAAATTAGAACTAATATCAATAAGAAAGAGTTGCACGCGAACTTAGGTGAACTCATGTTTTAAAAGGGTTTTAAAACTGGATTGAGATAGACCTAAGTTCATGGTTGTAATGAGATTAGATACCTAAGTTTAATCTTTTAAATCAATTTAATAGGATTAAATTGATTTCCATAAAAGAGTAAATTCGTATTAAATCCATCTATAAGGGACCTTTTATTTAAGACAGGTTCTGTCTAGGCTGGGGTATTTAAGCTGACGGAAACAGAACACCCTTACTTGGGAACCTACCTGGAAAAGTGAATAATGATCAAAAGTTGTTCATTTTAAGAAATAAGAGTTATTTTTGGACAAACCTAATAAGTCACTTAGTTAAAATCGTTAGCCGTGTTTTTTCTAAGTAAACTAAACCCTAGGTTATAAAATACTTAGTGGGAGGAAAAGATATATATGATATTGAAGGAACTCTTATCAAAGAGGACCTATGAGCGGAAGCAAGATCGTTCCAAATTCATTGTGACAGAAATACCGCATTCACAAACAAACATACAAGTTATGCATTTACAAACAAATTATGGCATGCTTTACACAATTAAGTAACAAAGGACCGAGAGACATACCTCTTGAAGAACTTTTCTTCTTTGATCTCTCGCTCTCTTCAGAACATGCAACTCTCGTGTCGTTGTGATTGTCAAGGCTATCATCCACCAAACCTCGTTGTCGCTCACCACCGAATGGTCTTCTACACGAATAGGCAACAAGGAGGACACCACCACTTAGTAACCTCAGTATTCTCGGAGTGAGAATCCAGGAGGTGTGGGCTCTGTTGGATTTGGTAGAGGGAAGGAGGAAACTACGACCGTTTACCACGACCATGCAAGTGGGAGAAATTTTGTGTCTATAGCATAGACAGGTGCTTGATCGTTTAACAAAGGGTGCATGATCGTTTAGTAAAACGGGTTGATCATTTAGACATTTGTTTAGGTAAATCGCTCTCACGCATGATCGTTTAGAAAAGGTTATACGATCATTTAGAAAAACTGCGCGTGTACACGATCGTTTAGGACAACTTGAGCTATCGTATATGCTCTCTTTAGCTAGACGATGGGCAGTGTACTAATCGTGAAGCGATTATCCGATCTTTTTTTTTTTTTTTTTTTTGCAAAATGAAAATAGTTTTCATTTTTATTCTTCAGTTACGAAAAACTGAATTTAACTTCCCACTATCTCATACTGTTATGGAGAAAAAACCACCAACAACATTCTCATAATTGTTTAATTAAAATAAATATAATAATATATATTTATAACCTATAGTTTAATATCACTTCATATGTAACATATAAACCATAGTCATTTTCTCCTCCACTAGATATAAATCATATTTATATCTGTTTCCTTCAATTAATGTATCTCATACACATGTCAATTATATTCATATATAATTGACTCGTTTAATCATATCATATATATCAAACTTCCTCTTGTCAATTTGAAACACTTCAAACTGACCCAAAAACTGATTCTCAACTTGAATCCATTGAGTTACCAAGGGGACCTTATGAACCTGTGGCTCGAACTCTTAACGGTACGTGAATAGCTGACTAAACTTTTTAGCCACGAGATCCACCCATCCGTTAACTTGCCAGTCATTCCACTAAAGACTGACAGTTGCACTCTTCTCACCATAGTAATATTTCTGTGATATCGGATATAAAAAACCCAATTTCAACAGTTAATACCCTTCACAATACTCATAAGTACAGTTGGGCCAATTTACCATTTTTCCCTATAGTTACATCTAACTTCTTAAATACCACTGATCTCTCTAATGAACAATACAAACATAGTCCTACTATGTATGGACACCTCTCGGGCCATGAGAAGGTATGTGGCGCCACATCATTCAAGCCCTGGAATCAACCCTTAAGGGAGCAATTTATCTACTTACCCCTGCTTCGGGGAAGAAGTTAATTCCATCTTGTGTAGCTAAGTTCCCAGCTCCCCAATCAGACGAATCCCAAAAGTGGTAGGTTTGAGTCAGCAATCTGGCCACTCACACCCATGTAAATCAAAGGACCGCCCTCAAAGGTATGAGTTCCAAACTCACTCAGGATTGAGGTCATGTTACCTATGGTCATCCTAGTGAAATGAAGTCTTCATTATGAACGACGTTATATAACGAGACTAAAACACTTCATGGTTCAGACTTATACAAACTCCTTTGTATAAGACGCCCCCATTCACATGTCCTTCACATGAATGATCAGGATTAGACCATCTGTAGCAAGTCACAACACTTGTAACTATTCTACAAAGCGGGCCGCATCCGTAGTGTCACCAAGATAAGGTTTCCCTCCTATATCCATATACTATAGACCATTTTGGTTATCACTTAAGGCATGATCCACCTGTATGTATCCACATACATGCTTAAGTTACAACGACAATCAGGGATCTTAGTTTATTGGTTTGTGGTAAAGCAATTAAAACATCCCATGTTTCATAGACAATAGTGAAGAAAAATATCATATATTATTACATCACAAGTGTTTGTTCAATACAGTGTTTACAACTACAAGACCCAATGAGAGTTTAGGGCATCAACCCCAACAGATATGTCAATTCCACTCACGTTTCTCCCTAAATATTCACGCCATGAGTTTCATGTTTGGCCTCATGGTGCCCTGGGAACATCTCCCTTCGGATAGTGTTTGCATGAGTCAATATCAAGGTGGACGGAGAGAGTATTTATAGTAAGTGGGTGAAGGATATGTGTCAACATGTCCTACGGTCACCTTCACTGGTTTGCACAGTGAGATCTTCTTGTATGACCTCGTGGTGCCCTGGGAGTGTCCCCCTTCGGATGGTTTGTACGATTGGTCAATGTCAAGGTGAACTCTAAAAATGGATAGGGTCGCTTTAGTTTTAGCCATAATCGAATTTTTTTCCCTTCGGATTGACTGCTTGGGGCGGAACTCTAGGATCTAAAATGAAGGGTCACACTTATGGGAAATTGTTGAGCAAGTTAATCATTTCTTGACAAAATCAATGATGGTTGGTCGTTATAGGAACAATAGTTATTCTGGTATTAATGACTAGTTGAGAGTGTCCCAATTTAGAGGAGGGATAAATTGACTACACTTCGGTGGCTTTTGTCCTAAACCACTGAAGCGTCATTGCAAAACTAGATGTCCCACGGGGTTCATTTAGATTTTGCTAAACCAAATTGGATTTTGTTTTAAAGAGGATTTGCTAAAATCTAATGTAGATCAATGTGTTTTTTTTTTCAACAACATGTGTGATTTTTCGTTAGTTGCCTCTTTTAATTTGACCGATTAAATACATTGGAAAGAGTCTCTTAAAACATATTTCGTGGTAAACAACCTTGAGTTTTTCATGGTTGATGAGTGTCCTCAAGTCCCAACCCTTAATGCACCGTGAAATGTTCGTCATGCATATGAGGTGTGGATGAAGACTAACTCGTTGGCCCGACTTCACATTTTGGCTAGCATACTTGATGCATTGGCCAAAAGGGTTGAGAACATGGTCATTGCACGTAAGATCATGGACTCGTTGCAAGAACTGTTTGAACGTCAGGTCTCACTTTTTGAGCAAAAAGGGATGGATGACAAAGAAACCAGTAGTGTCAGTTCCTAAGATAATCTCCAGTCTTTCTTCAATGTTAAGGGACTCAAAGAAAAAGCAATTGTTGCTGACTCTGGAGAAGTTCATTGACGAGAATTGTTCTCTAAAATGAAACTTAGAGCTTATTTAGATTCTGATACTAATCTCGCTACTCTTCAGAGGAGGAAGAAGTTCAAAGACAGTAAATGTGATTTATTTGTCTACGAGACGTGTTTGGTAGAGAATGATGATTCTTCCTAGATACTTTATTCAGGTGCTACTAATCACGTAAGTTCTTCCTACCAAGGATTTAATTCCTAGAAAATGTTGGAAGATAGAGAGTCGAATCTTCGAGTTGGTACTGGTGAGGTTGTTTCAGCTGTTGCTGTAGCTAGAGTTATTTTCGGACAAGAAACGTTATATGTTACTGGAAAATGTTTTTGTAGTTCCTCATATCAAGAGGAACTTGATTTCAGTTTCTTGTTTGATTGAACAATGTTATATTGTCTCCTTTTCTGAAAGTAAAGTTTCATTTTCAAGAATGGTATGGAGATTGGTTTTGGTTCAATGGAAAATAACTTATACATACTAAGGTCGTTAGTCATAAAAGCCTTGCTTAATACTAAAATGTTCAAAATAGCGACACTGCAAAAAGACCAAAGGTTTCTCCCAAGGAAAACGGCCATCTTTGGCATCTAAAGTTAGGTCACATCAACCTCAATAGGATTGAGAAGTTAGTGAAATGTGGACTTCTAAAAGGTTTAGAAGAAAACTCCTTGCCGGTATATGCATCGTGTCTTGAAGGCAAGATGACCAAACGACCTTTTACTGGAAAAGGTTATAGAGCCAAGGAAACCTTAAAGCTTTTACATTCAGACCTCTGTGGTCTGATGAGTGTTAGAGCTCGAAGTGGGTATGAATATTCCATCTCTTTCATAGATGATTATTCAAGATATGGGTATCTATACCTAATGCAACATAAGTTTGACGCTCTTGAAAAGTTCAAGGAGTATAAGGCTGAAGTTGAAAACTTGTTAGGTAAAAATATAAAAACACCACGATTTGATCCTGGTGGAAAGTATATGAACTTAGCATTCCAGAACTATATGATAGAACATGGAATCACGTCCCAACTCTCGGCCCCAGGTACACCTCAACAATGGTGTATCAGAAAAGAGAAATAGAACCCTGTTCGACATGGTTCAGTCTATGATGAGTTATGCTCATCTTTCAAACTCGTTTTGGGGATTCACAATGGAGACTGCATGTTATATTTTGAACAACGTTCCCTCAAAGAGTGTTTCTGAAATGCCTTTTGAGCTGTGGAAAGGTCGTAAAGATAAATTACGCCACTTCAAGATTTAGGGATGTCCAGCCCATGTGCTTGTGGCTAACCCTAAAAGGTTGGAACCACGTTCGAAATTTTGCCTCTTTGTAGGATACCCCAAGGAAACAAGGGGTGGATACTTCTATGATCCAAATGAGAATAAGGCGCTTATGTCGACAAATGCTATCTTCTTGGAAGAAGACCATATCAGGGATCATAAGCCACGAAGCAAGCTTGTTTTACATGAGATTTTTAATTAGACTACTAAGAGTTCAACAAGAGTTGTTGAACAGACTGATAGATCAACAAGATTTGTTGATGTCGGTTCATCTAGTCAACCATTTCAAGAGTTAAGACTGCCTCGACGTAGTGGGAGGGTTACAAACCACCGAAATGCTACATGGGTTTGACTGAAGCCTAAAACATCATGGCTGATGATGGAGTTTAGGATCCATTATCTTATAAGCAAGCAATGGAAGATGTTGACAAAAATGAGTGGATTAAAGCCATGAATCAGGAAATGGAATCTATGTACTTCAATTCTGTCTGGGAACTTGTGGATCAGTCTGATGAGGTTAAACCTATAGGGTGTAAGTGGATCTACACGAGAAAACGAGGTGTAGATGGAAAGGTGTAAACCTTTAAGGCTAGACTCGTGGCAAAGGGTTATACCCAGGTTGAGGGAGTGAACTATGAGGAAACTTTCTACGGCAAAGGTTTATACCCAGTATGGGTGAGAGTGGCCAGATTGCAAACTCAACAAGCCTACCTTTTTGGGGATTCATCTGATTGAGGAGTTGGAAACTCAGCTACACAAGACGGAATTCACTCCTTCCCCGAAGCAGGGGTAAGTATATAAATTGCTCCCTTAAGGGCTGATTCCGGGTCTTGAACATAGTGGCCACACCTTTCTTTGGAAGAGAGGACTCAATTATAGTAGGACTATGACTTATTGTTCATTAGAGGAATCAGTGGTACTTAAGAAGTTAGATATAACTATAGGGACAAAACGATAAATTGGCCCAGCTGTACTTACGAGCGATTTATGAAGGGTTATCGCACTGTTGATTGGTTATATGGACACAAAATATATCTGTAGTGCGAAGAGTGCAGCTGTCGGTCTTTAATGGAGTGACCGACAGTTAACAGATGATGGATCTCATGACTAAAGAGTTTAGTCAGTTATTCACGTACCATTGGAGCTTCAAGCTATAGGTCCATGAGGTCCCCTTGGTAGCTCAATGGGTTCAAGTTGAGAATCAGATTTTGGGTTAGTTTGAAGTGTTCAAATTAACAAGAGAAAATTCATTTATGTGCAACCCGGATTTCCATTTTCCCTACTTAAGCAGGTGGTTAAGGAAATTAACTAAGTGAAAGTTAAATCCTATATTGAACAGAAGAAAATTTCTAAGTGTTGAATAGATTTTCTTTGAGTAGTTTTGAGTTAAGCTTTAATTGATGAAATATTGGCTAAGTGTAAGGTCAAAAGGACTCATGCATTAAGAGTTGGGAGACATTAACGCATAAGTTGAAAAGGCAACCACGTTTGTAAGGTTGGACACATGAGTGGCCGAAGTATTGGCAAGAGGCATTGCCAAGAGTAACCATACATTGGAAAACAAGGAGAAAAATGACTAAGTGTGAGACTATGCGTTGATATGGTGCCATGCGTTGGCCATGAAGTATTGAAAGGTTACTTGGGCATGGAGAGAGGCTGAAGTATGGCCAAGAACAACGCATGCAGCGGTCAAATGTTTTGAGAAGTTAGAACAACGCATGTGGCAGCCTCAAGTTGTGCATCCAAGGGCGCTGGACGTTGGATGCGATGGATAGAGGCATCCAGCGATGGAGACAAGCGCGATGGATGCGTTGGACACAACAGTATGCGGTCGATGGTTTGCGGCCGAAGGGTTGCGTTGGTAGCATGCAGCGATTGATGGCATGCAGTGATGGAGGTATGCGTCGATGGTATACGGTAACACGCATTGGTGTCACACGATGATGCTATGCGGCAACGCTATGCGTTGATGACATGTGGCGGTGCTATGCGTTGATGACATGGGACGGTGTTATGCATTGTGCGACCGAAGGTATGCGATGATACGAGGGCATGCGATACAAGGGTATGCGGTGATGCGATCTATGGTATGCGACCGATGGTATGCGCATATGCGGCTGAAGGAATGCGTTGGTAGTATGCGATGGCATGCAGCAATGGATGCTATGGATACAATGTATGCGGAAGTGGCATGCGGTGATGATGCACGATGGATGCGATTGCATGTGGTGATGGATTCGATGGATGCGGCAGCCTTGCTAAGGTATAAGCTATGCGACGTAATGAGCTAAGGTGGACGCATAGTGATTTGTCCTTGCGTTGTTAAGGTTTGCGGTAAAAAGGTTAATAAGGTGGGTTGTGTTGGTCATAAGAGATGTGTTAGCAAGAACCTAGGCGATGGTGAGCTATGCCTTGAGGTGTTGAGTTGAGAACCAACTCGACCCAAAGGTTGCTATGCGTTAGTAATGTGCTATGCGTTGGACATCTGAAGGCACATGGACGCATAGGACAAGCTAGTAGTATGCGTTGAAGGAGTGTTGGTCATTATCCTAGTTGAACGCATATGAAGTTGAATGAACGCATATGAAAGATGAACGCATATGAAGGATGGACGCATTCAAGGACGCCATCCGGACATGTGGCTTGTTGGGAAGAAATCTTAAGCCTTAAGCAAATGAAGTGGATGCATAAAAAGACATGCAAAAATGAGGGCTATGCATTGGTAAAAGGGGATCAAGACACCTTGGGTTGCGCTGATGCAAGATTGCGGTAATAGTGTAAGGAAGAGACACTTGGACATGCGGCCAAGTAGAAGGTGTCAGCCTTAGAGCAATCTTGGACACCTATAAATAGGGCCAAGGACTTTATATGAGAACTCAAATTCTCTTCAAAGAACATAAAGAATAGTGTATTGGGAGGGTAACCTAAATAGGTCTTAAGAAACTTAAATGCGTTGGTCAAGAGGTTCCAAGAGGGGAGATGCTGTCGGATAGAAAGAACAGGAAGTAGCATCAACTTGGGATAAAGAGTTCTCCCAAAATAATCATGTGTTTGGACTAATTCTAAATCCACTTGAAAGCTAGAAGAGTCTAGTTTTCATGGTGGGGCTGCCGGAGAAGAATCTCCAAGGAATCGGGCTGGACAATGAGGAAAATACAGAAGGGTCGAGCTGTCGTGTAAGATGGACCAATCTTGATGTTTTGAAGATTCCGGCCAAAACACGAAGATTTCAAAGCTAATATTTTAGAGTAAGCTTCAAGAGACATTTTAGAACATGTTTTTAGAAGGAAGTATCTTAAAATAAGTTCTGGAACTATGAGTAATCTAAGTTGATAATTGAATCTGGAATTTAGGGTTTAAAAGGGAAACCAAGGAAACATAAGGAACTTCGGAAAGGAAAGTTCCTAACCAACCAAGGTGAGTGGTTATTGTGTTATTGTATTATTGATGAAATTTCTA
The DNA here is from genome assembly GCF_009727055.1 of Benincasa hispida. NCBI lineage: Eukaryota > Viridiplantae > Streptophyta > Magnoliopsida > Cucurbitales > Cucurbitaceae > Benincasa > Benincasa hispida. The sequence goes on from NC_052359.1 coordinate 30,209,993, forward strand.
TATATAGGTAAATATATATAGGGGATAATGTTAAATTGGCATGATCAGGGATATATGTTTATCTTGTTACTATGCTTGTTAAGATATTGTTTGTATGTTTGTTTTGGAAATTGAAATTGTACCTGGGATATATAGTTAGCTTGCTTGAAAAGGTATTTGGCGGGAAAATATAATCGGCTTCGATCGACGAAAAATGATAGTCGATGACGACCGATGGGAAATATAGTCAAGTTACCTAAGCATAGCTAGCGGGAAAATAATCGATGTGCACATTGGCGGGATAATAGGGTGCAGGGAAAGTTTCCACAGGAATAGTTGTTACCTTAGTATATGTGTGAAAGTGTTGGGGAAAATGTAGGATCATGCCAGGAATAACCAGTAGTAAAGCTGGGGATGTTTACATTATGTGATAACCAGCGGTCAAGTTGGGGTTGATTGTTTTAACCAGCAATTGAGTTGGGGATAATCTAACGAACTGACTAGAAAAATAATATTGAACTTGTAGCAATGTTCTTGTTGATTATGTATTGATTTCCAAAAAGTATACTATTAAAATAAAACTTATGTTTGTGTAAAGCTTCCACACATTGAGCTTTGTAGCTCACATTTTTCATGTTTTATATCCCCCTCCCCCCCCCCCGGTAGGAAAGGTGAGGAGTTTCCAGGGTGCTGCTAAGGTCAAGGTCTGTCACAAGCCACAGTTACACTTCCGGAGGGTTTTACAGTTGTTGTTGTTGTAAACTTTGTAGTTAAGTCTTGAGTATAAACATACATTGTTGTAATAAAATGGGCCTACTTAATTACTTGTTGTCTATCTTCTTGACTTAATCAGTTGGTTGTTGAATTTGTTCATTGGTATCGAAGCTATTTCTGCAAGAGTTATTAGGCAGTAAGTGTCAACAAAGGGTTGATAACTGCTGCAGTCACATCCTTTCCTAGGCTCAGAGAGTAATTTGGGACGGGGTGTGACAAATTTATGTGATATAATTGGTGTGATGTATTAGATACATTAAATGGAGAAATTAATATAAATATGATTTATATAAGTACCATAAAATAGAAAAAGACTATGGTTTTTATGTTTCATATGAAAAAATATTAAAACTATAGGTATAATATAATATGATAAGGGTTATTATATTTATTTATAATATATTAATTATATGATAATTAATTCTTTTTCTCTAATATATGTTGTCCATTCGTTGGGTTCGTGATCTTGTTGTGTTCGAGATTGTTGTTTGATCGTGTTGTGTTGCGGTCATAGTGTTCGAGCGTTCGTGTGTTGCTGTCTTAAAGACTAAACGAGCGTTCGTGATCGAGGGAGTTTGATGCATCAGTCTTCAAAGGTATGTATTTGTTATCCCTTGATCTTATTGTAAAGCATCCTGTAATTCCGTATTGTGCATGACCTGTAAGATTCTGTTTTGTGACTGTAATTGTTATTGTTCAATTTCGAATGGAATTTGGAACAATCATTCCACTGCTCATGGAAATCCTCATGTTCGATTTCCTTCAGCTTAAACATTCATTATGAAGGCGAGCAATTGAGTATCCAAGGGAAGAACCCCATATCCAATTATAGCGTCGATTGCTTCTTCGACGCCTTCCTCTTTGTTACCTCAATGGGCGCTTTGTCCTTATCTTTTCTTTTCTCATTAGGGCCAGCAGATATCCTGCTTCCCTCACCTCTTTCTTTTGTCAACGCGGTCCCCTCTTTCATCTTTCTGTTTTTAGATTTCTTAGACTGCTTTTTCCTTGCAGCCTACCTCTTTTTTTTCTTTTTTTTTTCTTAATCACCACCCTTTCTGGCGATGTGGCAATCCTCTTTCTTATTGGCTTCTTTGCCGCATCGTTGCTCTCCTCCATCTCTTTTTCAAATTCGATAGTGGTTCTATCTACACTATTCATTTCCTTTGGTTCATGGGGCCTACATCTCGTCGCATCCACAACTTCTTCTAATTTCTCATTGCGTACTTCTCTGTCAAACTTTGTCGTCGCGATGACACCTTGAGCTTCCTTTCTCAGATCCTGAAAGCTTTCCTTTATCTGCTTTGATTTTTCAACTACATGAGTCGTTAACCACTCCATAGAGGATGCGGGGAGTCGTACTTCGTCTTCAATCACCATTTTAGCATATTACGCCTTCATTGTAGCAGTGTTTCCTCTTCGATCTCTTCTTCCTCATCAAGATCTATTCTAGATACAGTCGTCATGCTCATCCTTATTTCATCCTCTCTTTGCCATATCGTCATCTTACCCAGCTGGTTTACAATGCCTTCATTGTCCAAGCTTTCTAATGGCCACATCAAGATTTCGTCAAACACCTCCCTTTCATCTCTTCTCCGCGCCTCAATGTTGTCCATCAGTTCGCTAGTTCAAGACTGATTTGGACGCATCCTCAACTCAGGTCTGTTGGGGTGGACTTTCTTCTCGTGTGGTCTGTTGATAGCCACACTGGTTTTAGTTTTCCTTTCTAATGGAGATGACGATCGTGAAAGTGTTGGGGTCTGAGGGAAGAACATGGTCAGCGGCGCCAGGAGAGTTGGGTCGATAAAATTGGGTCTCCGAGTAGATGAAGGGGCATTTTGGTGGTAGAGATTTGCTTCCGACGGTGTGATTTCCACTAGACGTAATGTGCCTGTTGGTATCATGACTACGATTTTGATGGGACTGATGCGGTAGCGATCTTGGTGGTGGTTTTTCGGCTATCCATGAGTCGGGTTTGTAAGGAAAGGTAAGAAACAAGGAAAACCAGGGTATCGAAATGATCGTCGGAAAATTCACACAAGGAGGGCTTGGTGGATGGGTTTAAAAATGGGAAAATGAAAGAGTGAAGAAGAAGGGTCTATTTATAGGTGTTAGTGGGTAGGCACGGAATTGAGGCATGACACCAACGTCATAATGGCACATTTAATGAAAGGCAGACGTGACATTGCGTCAGGCGGTGTGCGTGACTAGTGTCTTTTCAAATCCTGCCAATGGTTACAATTCCACTTGGTACCCTCGCATGGGTTGAGTGTATTGGATGCATTCAAATATTTTTCGACACATCTTATACTTAACGCAACACTCTTTCGATTTTTCGAGAATCTAAATTTCATACAATCCATATTTCAACCAATCATCACAAAACTTCAAGCAATATCCAAAAAGAGAGGAAAAAAAACAAAAGAATCATAGAATTAAGAAAGCAATAAAGACAAAAAGTTAGGATGTGTCTCTATTGAGATGTCATCATTTCACCGCAGGGACCACCTACATGTTCTTCACTCGGGTTTTCCCAAATCAATGGAAACTTCATTACGATCAACCTTGCCTCCATAATAGGGCTTAATGTGTTGCCCATTTACTTTAAATATATTAGTTCCATCGCCATTGACTAACTCCACAGTACCATGCGGAAATATTTCTTTGATTGTGAATGGGCCAATTCAACACGATTGCAATTTACCTGAAAATAATGCAATCGTGAGTTAAACAGGAGAACCTTTTTACCAAAAAATAAAGTTTTCTTAAAAATGTGTTGGTCATGTCAACGTTTAGTTCTTTCTTTATAAATTTTTGCATTCTCATAGGCCTGAAGCCTCCATTTGTCAAGTTCATTTAATTGTAATTTCCTTATCTCGCCATGGACTTACAAGTCCAAGATTAACTTCTTTGTGGTCCAATGAGCTTTGTGTTCCAACTCTAAGGGTAGATGGCACAAATACCAATGCATATGGAGACATCTCAAGAGGTGTCTTATATGCGGTGTGATAAGCCCATAAAGCTTCATCGAATTTCATCGCCAGTATTTTTTAGTGGTGTTTACCACCTTCTCCAAGATGGACTTGATCTCTCGATTTGAAACTTCAGCTTGCCCATTGGTCTGCGGATGGTACACCATTGCAATCCTATGGTGAACATTATATTTAATTAACAACTTACAAATGATGCGGTTAATAAAATGTGTACCTTCATCATTAATGACCACCCTTGAGGTGCCAAACTACATAAAGATGTGCTCTTGAAGAAATTTGGTTACTGTTGTCATATCATTCTTAGCACAAGAAATAGCCTCAACCCATTTAGATACATAGTCAACAACTACCAAGATATAGTTGTGGCCACATGATGGAGGAAACAGGCCCATGAAATCTATGTCCCAAACATTAAACAATTCAACTTCTAAAATCGTTGTTAGAGGCATCTCATTTCTCCTTGAAATATTACCTGTCTATTGGCAGCTATAGCATCATACTACAAAGCCTCTAGCATCTCTGAACAAGGTGGGCTAATAATACCCACATTGAAAGACTTTGCATGTTGTTCAATCTCTGTAGACACGACTGCCAAAAGGTGACTCATGGCACTTAAAAGTATGTGTTGATATGCGGTTTTAGGGACACATTTTCTGAAGATATGATCAGAATTGATGGGGGTCATCCCGATAGTAGAACTTAATTCGTGCATAAGTTTCTTCTTTTATTGCACATTGTAACCTCTGGGAATTGTTTACATGCCAAAAAAATTGACAATGCCAGCATACCACGGTAGAAAGTCATCAATTTTCAACACGGCTTCATCAGGAAAGCATGCGTTGATGTCAAGTTGCATGTGATTAATTTCTAAATTTTCAATGTGGGATAGGTGGTCGGCCACCTTATTCTCAGTTTCCTTTCTGTCAACAATCTTTGTATCAAATTCTTGTAATAACAAAATCCATCGAATCAATCTAGTTTTTGCATCCTTCTTTGTCATCAAGTATTTAATTGCAGAACGGTTTGTATGGATGATGATTTTCGATCACAATAGATAGGCTCATAATTTTTCTACTACAAAGACCATGGGCAACAATTCCTTTTCAGTAGTTGTATAATTAACTTGTGCTTCATTTAATGTCTTACTAGCATATGTGATTGGATGCAGAATCTTTTCCTTGTGCTAAACTAGTGCAGCGCCCATCGCATAGTCACTGACGTCACACATCAGTTCAAAAGGAAGCAACCAGTTCAGTGCGATCAAAACGGGTACAGTGACTAATGTTTGTTTCAGCTTCTCAAACGCTTGCGAACAATGTTCGTAAAAAATAAAGGGACTATTGACTTCAAGTAGCATACTCAATGGTCGCACGATTTTTGAGAAATCCTTAACGAATCTGTGTTAAAAGCCCACGTGGCCTAGGAAACTTCTTAAGGTTTTAACGTTCGTTGGAGGGGGTAGTCTTTCGATAGCATCAATCTTGGCTTTTATCCACCTCCAAGCCAACTTTGGATACCTTGTATCCTACCACAATTCATTCATTCACCATAAAATGGTAATTTTCCCAGTTTAATACAAGATTGGTATCCTTGCATCTTTGTAGAACTTGCTCAAGGTTGACTAAGCATGAATTGTATGATTTTCCAAACATCTTAGAAATCATCCATGAATATCTCCATAGTCCTCCAATCAATCAAAAACGATTACCATCATAAAACAACGGAAAGTACCCGATGCATTACATAGCCCAAAAGACATGTGCTGAAAAGCGAGTGTCTCATAAGGGCATGTAAATGTGATTTTTTCTTGATCCTCAAGGGCAATCATTATCTGATTGTTTCTTAAGTATCCATCTAAGAAGCAAAAAAAATCATTTCCAGCGATCTGATCAATCAATGGTAATGGTAAATGGTCCTTCTTGGTTGCTGTATTTAACTTCCTATAATCCATACATATTTTCCACCAAGTGATAGGTCGAGTGGGTATCAATTCGTTATTTTGATTTGGGATTACAGTGATACCTCCCTTTTTTGGAACGCACTGGACATGACTTACCAAATTACTATCAGAAATAAGGTAGATTCTGCCCGCACCCAGCCATTTAAGATTTCCTTTTTCACTACTTCTTTCATCGCAGGGTTGAGTCTGCGTTGATGTTCAATTGAACTCTCTTTCCCCTTTTCTAGTTTGATATTATGCATTCAATATGAAGGGTTGATCCCCTTTATGTTTGTAATGGTCCATCCAATGGCTCGGATATATTTCTTCAAGACTTTTAACAGAGATTCCTCATTTTCAAGGATTAAGGTGTCTGAAATAATGACATGTAACGTTTCTCCCTCACCGAGGAAGGTATACTTGAGATATGAGGGTAGCATTTTCATTTCCAACACGGAAGGTTGCTCCAGCGAAGGCTTGACTTTGTTTTCTTGGTCCCCATGTTCAATGGTTCAAAGTTCTTCTTTACAACTTTTGTCGCATAGCATATATGCGGGAGCTGTTGGTCTGTTTTTCCTTCATCATCTTCATCTTCTTGGTCTATGTTGTAAAGCCAATCATTCTCTATGTAAATCGCATGACATACATCTACATCATCGGGGAATTTTAACACCTTGAGGATGTTGAATTTGATTTCTTGCTCGTTCACTCTCATTGTGATTTCCCCTTTACGCACATCTATTTGTGTGTGTCCATTGGATACAAATGGTCTACCCAAAATGATGGTCACATCACAGTCTGCTTCGTAATCAAGAATTATGAATTCTACAGGCAGGATAAATTTACCACTTTTACCAATACATCTTCAATTATCCCTTTTAGTCGCACAAGAGAACGATCAACCATATGAAGCGTTACTGAGGTTGGTCGCACTTCACCAATTCCTGACTTCTTAAAAATGGATAGGGGTATAAGAGTTATGCTAGCCCCCCAATCGCATACAGCTTGCCCTATTTCACACCTCCTATGGAGCAAAGAATGGTGAAACTTTCAAGATCCCTCATCTTTGTTGGGATCTATTCTTGTATTATCGCACTGCATTTCTAAGTGAGTGCTACCATTTCAAACGATTCAAACCTTCTTTTTCTACAAAGTATATCCTTTAAGAACTTTACATTCGCAAGCATCTGTTTTAATGCCTCAACCAAAGGGATATTGATGTGCAATTGTTTTAATACCACCAAGAAGCGTCGGAATTGATTTCCATTATTTCTTCTTCTCAATCTTTGCGGCTACGGCGATAACCGCATCTCCATTGATGCCTATGAAGTCGAAGCCTTCTTGGATAATTCTCCATGTTCGTTCTCGTGCTCTTTTAATGTCTAGTTTGTTGTTGTTGGTTGTTGTGTTTGCTGCAAGGTGGATTGTTGGTCAGAAACGTCTTCATTATCTTCTTTTATTGGTCTGGCAGGTGAGCTCTTTCTTTAGAATTTTCATTCAATGGCTTTCCACTGCGCAATGTCACCACATGACATTGCTCTTTTCCTAAGTTGCCCGCATGACGCGATGCTTTTGTATTACTTGGCAAAGTGCCTTGCGGTCTATTCTTTAATTCTTCTGCAAGTTGTTCCATTTGGTGCTCTAAATCTCTGATCGAAGATGTTTGTTCTTGTAACAAGGCATTGTTCTTATGTATATATTCCTTCAATAGGTTCTCTAGTGGTGATGATGAAGAAGATGGTTGTTGTGACGGACTAGGCACTTGATCATGTCTTTGTTGTCCTTCAAGGAACCCAGGGGGTTCACCTTTATTCATACCATGGTTAGCCATGCTGATTTACATTAGGTTGTTGATTACCTCCCCAAGAAAAATTTGGGTGATTCCCTAAACCAGCATTGTAAGTGTTAGAGAATGGATTATTCTTAATAAAGCATACCGAGTGAGAGTTATGTGGGCACATATAAATGGTATGTGGTCCACCACATGTTACACAACTTAAATATAGTACATGACTCATGGAGCCCATTTGGTTACCATTCTCTCCGCCACCTTTGTTCATAGTCATTACCTGTAGCAGTTTTGACATTACAGTCACTTGCATTTGCAATGTCACAACAGTGTCATTATCTGATTTCGAAATATTTCCTCTTCTAGAACTTCACCGTGATCCGAATCCACTATCCTCTCAATCTTCATGATTTTGAGAGATTTGGTCCAATATAGCTTTAGCTTCAGTATATCTTCTACAGTAGGCCTTCTTTTGTTGCCAAATCAGTCGTAGTTTGTGATGCTTCATTGAGGCCATCATAAAAAAATTTCATTTGCACGTAGTCAGGCAAACCATTATGTGGGAAATTTTTTACCAACTTCTTAAATCTTTTCTAAGCATCACTCAATGTTTCCTGATCCTCCTGTTGAAAATTTTTTATTTCTCGCCGCCTCTTGCATTCTCAGTTGGCAGGAAAAAATTCTTCATAAACTTAGCTACCATTTGCTCCCACGAAGTGATTTCTACTGGTTTCAATTTGCATGCCCATTGCTTAGCTTTATCATTTAATGAGAATAGAAATAAAAACAGTCTAATCTCTTTTGCAGTAATGTTTGAAATCACAAATGTATTGCAAATTCCAAGGAATCTTTTTAGGTGTGCATGTGGATCTTCTCCAATGTACCTTCGAACTGCCTTGTCGTTTGAATCATTTAAAGCATCACCGATTTTATTTCAAACCTAGATCCTTCAGCTAACAGTCGCAAAATTCCTTATGAGAAATCATACAAATTAGGTGATGCATAGTCTCAAATAAGTTTGTTGCAGTGATTTTCTAAAAGTATGAGGTTTGCCATTGTCAATGCGTTGTTGGTTGCGTTCGGTGCTGCTAGATTATTGAGTACATTAGGAACCAAGGGGTTGAGTTTTTCATTCATTGCTTAAGCTCTATTTCTTTAACGCCTTTTTCTATTGTTTCTTATCCGACGATGGTTAAGGGACCCAAATTGAAAGGAACCTTGAGCGGAAGCGGATCGTCCCAAACACCATTCTTTAAAGAAATTAATTTTTATAGAAAAGAAAGAAGAAGATATGCATTTACATAAATTACAGCATGCTAAGTTAAAAGAAAACTTAGGGTATCAGAAACCCTTACCTTTGAAGACTTTCTTCAAGTATCTTTCAATCAAATCCGAACACTACCACGATGACTTCCTCAGTATTCTCAGGCAAAGAACCCTGGAATGGTGGGCTCTGACTATTTTAGAATGAGGCTATAAAATTTTAGTAGAGAGGAGGAAGAGTTGAGATTGTTCACTAACAACCCAAAAACTCACAAAACACCTTCTGTCTTTCTCACAGCCTGCATCTCTCTAAGAATGAGACTCTCTCCTCTCTTTCAAAAACCAAAATACAGCAACCATCTACTTACGTGGTTGGAGAGAAAAGAGGAGGAGGAAGTTGTAACTCCCTCCCTCATTTAAATTAAAATAACAATTAATATATATATATATGATAACTAACTTATCATATAATATATATATTATATGTTATATCAAATATAACATATAATCTATAGTTTTAATATTATATCATATACAGTATAACCTATAGTTTCTTTTCTCTCTTATATGACATTTAATATAAATCACATTTATATTAAATTTAATAATTATGAATCCAATTCATATTAATAATATTTGAATCTTATTCAAATATTTATTTCCTCTCACTAAAGCTATAATGTATCAAATACATTATAATAATTATATCACATATAATTAAAATAACTTAATTATATCATATATAATTAAATCCTTCTATTAATTTGAACCATTCAAATTAATCCAAAAACTGAGTCTCATTTAATNTAATATATATATTATATGTTATATCAAATATAACATATAATCTATAGTTTTAATATTGTATCATATACAATATAACCTATAGATTCTTCTCTCTCATATAACTTTTAATATAAATCACATTTATATCAAATTTAACAATTATGAATCCAGTTCATATAATTAATATTTGAATCATATTTAAATATTTATTTCTTCTCACTAAACCTATAATGTATCAAATACATTATAATAATTGTAGGATTGTATCGACAGCAGTGAAAGCACAAGGATCATCTAAACATTCAAATTCACTAATTTTAGCAAAATATAAAGCCTACTTTTGAAGAAAAAATGAGTTTCAAGATATACCTCTTGTAGAACTTCTTCAAAGCTCCATTTCCAGCTGCTATCTTCTCCATATCTTGTTGTAGACCACCTCAAGATCTTCCCCACTATTTTCTTGGTACTCTAGATTGAGTTGTGGGACTCAAAACAAGCTTGAATCAAGGGATGAAGGAGAAAAGCTCACTGCAGGAACCTTGTTGAAGAACCATTCTTCAAACCAGTTTTTCTCTTAAAAACTCTATGGATTGCATGCCCGATTTTTACTCCAATCTCTTCATTATATTGCAGATCAACATGAAAAGAGAAGAGCTGCATGAGTTGCAGCTCATGCTTGAAGAAGACAAAGCAAATATATTGCTTCATGTCTGAGCTACTTAGGTGATGGATAATGGAAAAATCCATTTTTTCATTTTGTGTTTTTGTTTTCCAATTTTTCAATTTTATCTAAAAATTAAATTTTGATTTAAAAAAATCTATTTGATTTTAAAAATGAAAAATTAATTAATTTCATAAATTAATTATTAAATAAAACTTAATTAATTTAATATTTTTAACACATATCCATCTTTATATATTTAAATCATATTTAAATATATAAATTCTTCTATTCTATTTAATTCTAAAATTAAACATAATTATATCTCATATAGTTATTAATTCCCTTAATTCTAATTTGAATGTTTCAAATTAACTTATCACGCTATTCTAGAGCTAGTCCATTACGAGCTAGTAGGGGGACCTCGCGGACCTACAGATCATGGGCTCCAACGATCCGAGATTAATTGGCTAAACTCATTAGACCAAATTAATCTCCATTCGTTAACTAATGGGTCATTCTACTAAAGCCCATAGTTTCACTCCTCTCACTGTAGATATATTATGTCCACATGATTTAACCATAATCAGCAAGTTGACCTTTCACAGGTTGTTCGTAATAACGGCTAGGTCAAATATATGTTTTACCCCCGAGATTACGTCTTATTCCTCAATCCCTACTGATCCTCTAATGAACAACTAGTTTGTGATCCAATCACCAAATCAAACTCTCTCAACCTAGTGAGAGGATGGGGCCCCTTGTTCAAGACCTGGATTCAGTACTTGAGAGAACAACTTTTCTCATATCCCTAAATCGGGTAGGTGTGAACTCTGTCTTGCACCCTATGTCCCCAGCTATCTATCCAGTCTTACCCCTGAAATGGGAGTCTTATTGAACCGGCGTTGTTGAGCCAACCCTCAACTATGCAAATCTAAGGGCAATCCTGAATAAACAGAAGTTCATAGTTAGCTCAGGATTAAGATCGAATTACCTAGGTCATCTAGGTGAAATAGTTAGTCTTAAACAGTAAACAACGTTATAAAGTAAGAGTGACTTATTTCTTGGTCCTGATCTTATGCAAACTCATTGCATAGGACGCCCCCACACTTTATGTTACATGTACAAATTAGGATCACATCGTATGTAGAACTTTACAACTCTTTGTAACAACTACAGAGTAGGCCGCATCCAATGATGTTACCAAAATAAGATACCCAACCTCATTCATGTACCATAGATCATTTTGACTATTTACTCGAACCCGATCCACTCTTATGTCTCCACATAAAGTTCAAGTACTCATACAATGGTCATGGGTCTTAGTTTATTGGATTTAGACTTTCATACAATTTATGAGATCAATAACAAGTATAATCTGATAATAGAAAATGTTTATCATTTTAACAAACTGCGAGTTTTAGGACATAAAACCCAACAATAATTATATCACATATAATTAAATAACTTAATTATATCATATATAATTAAATCCCTCTATTAATTTGAACAATTCAAATTAATCCAAAAAACTTATTCTCATTTAATCCTATTGAGCTACAAGGGAACCTTATGGACCTGTAGCTTGAAGGTTCAACGGTACATGAACAATTAATCAAACTCTTTAATTAATTATTCACTATCCATTAACAGTCGGGCAATCCACTAAAGACGACAGCAGACTCTTCGCATTACAAATATATTTCTGTATCCATTGGATATAACCAATCAACAGTACGATGACCTATCACAAATTGCTTGTTAAGTATAGCTAGGCCAAAATTATCGTTTTTCCTTATAGTTACATCTAACTCTTAAGTACCACTGATCCCTCTAATGAACAATAAATCATTGTCCCAACTAGGACTAAACTCCTCTCGGGCCAAGAGAGGGTGTGGGGCGCCACATTGTTCAAGCCCCAAAATTAGCCCTTAAAGGAGCAATTTATCTACTTACCCCGACCTTGGGGAAGGAGTAAATTCCTTCTTGTGTAGTTGTGTTCCCAGCTCCCCAATCAGACGAATCCCCAAAATGGTAGGCTTGCTGAGTCGACGATCTGGTCACTCTCACCCATATAAATCAAAGGACTGTCCTCATAGGCAGGAGTTCATAACTCATTCAGGATTCAGGTCATGTTACCTATGTTGAGATTGGTGTTCTAATTCTCCCGGAGTCTCGTTTCTTGTAATATATACACATTTGTTATGAATAAAATAAGAGTTATTTTATCTGGCATTTACTCATATCCAATAAACAAAGCTCCACGGTTATAGTATGTAAACTTAAGCATGTATATGAGATATATAAGTGGATCATGCCTTAAGTGATAACCTAAGTAGGTCTGTAGTATAAGGATTAAGGAGGGGTACCTGATCCTAGTGACACTACGGATACGGCCCGCTTTGTAGAGGTTTGTAAGTGTTGTGAACTACTACAAATGGTAGATCCTAACCATTCATGTGGAGACATGCAAGCGGGGGTGTCCTATACAAAGAGTTTGTATAAGACCGGACCACGAGATGATTCGTCTCTGTATATAATGTCGTTGATACTGAAGACTTACATCTCACCTAAACGACCATAGGTGACATGACCTCAATCCCGAGTGTTTTGGGAACTCCTGCCTTTAAGGGCGGTCCTTTGATTAGTATGGGTGAGAGTGGCCAGATTTTCAACTCAACATGCCTACCTTTTTGGGGACTTGTCTGATTTGGGAGCTAAGAACTCAGTTACACAAGATGGAATTCACTCCTTCCCCGAAGCAGGGGTAAGTAGATAGATTGCTCCCTTAAGGCTGATTCTAAGGCTTGAACATAGTGGCCACAACTTCTCTTTGGAAGAGATGACTCAGTCATAGTAGGACTATGACTTATGTTTATTAGAGGGATCAGTGGTACTTAAGGAGTTAGATGTAACTATAAGGGCATAACGGTTATTAGTTGTACTTATGAGCGATTTGTGAATGGTTATCGCATTGTTGATTGGTTAAGATGGACACATAATATATTTGTAGTAAGGAGAGTTCAATTGTCGGTCTTTAGTGGAGTGCATGGCAATTAATGGATGGTGGATCTCGTGACCAAAGAATTTAGTCAGTTATTCACGTACTGTTGAAGCTTCGAGCTACATGTTCATAAGGTCCCCTTGGTAGCTCAATGGATTCAAGTTAAGGATCAGTTCTTGGTGTTGATTTGAAATTTTCAAATTGACAAGAGGTAATTCGATTATATTTGATAGGATCGGTATGATGTATGAGATACATCTAGTGGAGGATTAATGTAAATTAAATTTACATTAAGGACCATGAAATAGAAAAAGAGCTATGGTTTATATGTTTCATGAGATGAAATATTAAAACTATAGGTTATAAATATAATATGGTAAGTTAGTTATCATATATATTTATAATAATATTAATTATCGGATAATTATATCTTTTTCTCTAATAACCAATTGAGTGGGAGGTTATTGGTGGTTTCATGGTAACCGTGAGATAAAAAGAAAAATGTTTTCCTAAATTTAGTAGTTGAAAGAGAGTTTCCATTCTCGAAAAAATCTCACGATTGTTGTCAAGTAAATTAGATTTGCTAAACGACAGCATTAGAGAGACTAGACGATCGTGGAGTGTTTCTATACGATAGATCACTCAGCTGGCCGATTAGCTAAACGATCACGGAGCTTTTGTTAAACGATCGTACAGCTTCTTCTAAACGATTGGGCATCGTCTATACGATAGACCTTATCATCTCCCACTTGCTCAATCATTTACATGATTGTTGTTTCTCCCGTCTTATCCTCTAACCAAGTCCACACAGAGCCCACACTTCTGGATTCTCACACTGAGAATACCAAGGTAGCCATTGTAGTGGTGTCATACGCAAGTCGACATTGTCGAGGTTTTTGGAGGTCGTTCGTTGTGTTCATGGTCTTTGAGTTCGTTGTGTTCGTGGTTGCTGTGATCATGCAGTGTAGTGGTCGTAGTGTTCGAGCATTTGTGATTTTCGTCTTTCTATGAATGAGTGTTCTTAATCAAGGGTGTTGAAGATGAGTCTTCAAAGGTATGGTAATTCTATCCCTTGATCTATAGAAAATCATGTTGTAATTTTGTTTTATGCATGACCGCTTTGTTTTCGTTTTGTGATTGTAATTGTTGTTGTTCAAATACGATTGAAATTTGGAACGATCCTTCTGCTGCTCATGGAAATCCTTAGTTTTGATTTCCTTCAACCTATGATCATCCTGGTGAAATGTAAGTCTCTATTATGAACGGCGTTATATAATGAGACTAAACATGAATATCTCTGCTCACATGTCTATACATAAATGATCAAGATCAGATCATTTGTAGCAGTCTTGAACATTTCTGTGTTATGAAAGGCGTTAGTTGCTAACGGTCTTAGCACATAAAGATTATTTTCCAGTTTTGCAGAACAAATATCGACACCATTTTTGGAAATGAACACTTTATTGACAATGAAGTTGATACAGTATGAATGTTCAAGCAAATACTTTACAGAAACAAGATTCCTTTTTAAATCAGGAACTACATAAACATATTTTAAAATAAGAAATTTGTTATGTAAAGTCAACCGGAGACCTCCCATTGCCACAATCGAGACGACGTGCCCAACTCTAATCTAACATTGCCATCTCACCAGCATCTAGTTGCCACCAGGAACTAATTCCCTGAAATGAAGAACAAACGTGGTTAGTGGCCCCAGAGTCTATAATCCAGGCAGAATCATCATTCTCCACTAAGCAGGTTTCCAATATAAGTAAATCATAGTTACCTTACTTGGTTTTCTTCTTTTCTTCCAAGTATTTGGGGCAATTTCTCTTCCAATGCCCATCTTGGTTGCAATGAAAACATATTTTCTTTGCAGCCTTGGTCGGTTTTCTACCCCTTTGAGCAGCAACTATAGGGTTAGCTTTTCCCTTTTCACCCTTCTTCTTCTACTACTTTTTGGTGTCGAAAGAAGAAGGTACAGACTTAGTTTTAGAGGTCGAACCTCCATGGAACTTCTTAGAAGATTAAGCAACACTTACTTCACCCTTCTGTTCCTTGCTTTTCATCAAGGATTGGAAGGTCCGTATCTCATGAGCAGGGTGGTCAGGTTGTAATCAATCCTCTTCAAAATAGCATTACTACGGAAATGAAGGAAACTTTCGGATAAATATTTTAAAATGAAGCTAACCTGACTGGCTTCATCGATGTTTGACACATTCATCTCCGCCACGTTGAAATGGACCATCATGTTAAGAACATGCTCTTGAAAAAATACCCATTCTTGCATACGAGCATTGAAGATGTGTTTTAGAGTGTCATGCCTGAGCTGTGCGGACGGTTGTCCGAACATTCCCCTCAAGGACTCCATGATCTCACGAGCTGTGAGCATGGGCTCATGCTTCTTGGCCAAGACTTTGTTAAGACTTGCCAAGATATATGCTCGAGTCTTATTGTTTGCCCGTGTTCAACGCTCATAAGCTTTCCAAACATTATTCAATCCCCGAAATCAGCTCTTAAAGGAGCAATTTATCTACTTACCCCGATCTCGGGGAAGGAGTGAATTCATTTTTGTGTAGCTGTGTTCCCAGCTCCCCAATCAGACGAATCCTCAAAATGATAGGCTTGTTGAGTCGGTAATTTGGCCACTCTGATCCATACAAATCAAAGGACCACCCTCACAGACAGGAGTTCACAACTCACTCAGGATTCAGGTCATGTTACCCATGGTCATCTTGGTGAAATGTAAGTCTCTATTATGAACTGCATTATATAATAAGACTAAACATTTCGTGGTTTGGTCTTATACAAACTGCTTTGTATAGATCATCCCTGGTCACATGTCTATACATGAATAATCAGGATCGGATCATTTGTAGCATTTTATAACAATTTACAATACCTACAAAGCGGGTCATACTCGTCGTGTTACCAAGATAAGGTATCCAGCCTTATCCATCTACGACAGACCATTTAGGTTATCACTTAAACATGATCCACCCGTATGTCTCTACATACATATTTAAGCTACAAGATAACCTTAGATGTTTGTTTAGTGGTTTGTGGTTAATGCAACAAAAAGTGGAATACAATATTCTTATTTTATTAAATAAATAATGAGTTTGTTCAGATCATTTACAAATTATAGAAACCTACAAGATTTAGGGCATCAACCCCAACAGATGGAATGTCTGCTCAATTTCAAGGTCATATAATAGCTCAGACGATGTGCCTTCGCTCATACAATGTGTTACACTCCTTGGACATGGATGCAATACGCCCCAAATCGAGTTCTTGCAAAAATCAAAAGCAAAAAAATTTAGCACATTTTAAGTTTCTAATGTCCCCGGCAACAGTGTCAAAAACTTGTCATCTAGATTGATGCAATGAAACATCTTATGTCATGCTCTTCTATATGAATATCTCTTAATCTAGATGCAATATTTTCTCTAATTAAATCCAAGTATAAATCTAACTAGAGTATGCTTCGGTATGATCCGAGTATCAAACTTAGGGACATGCGTTTAAAATGTGCGGTAAGGTTTCTGTTCAATCTTGACGCAGTATTTTGATTATAAAGTAGGCGATGGAAACGTATGTATCTAACTATCCTATTTAATCTAGGCGATGGGATGGATGAAATGGATGTGATGATAATTGTAAATCAAAATAAAGCATTGAGCGACGAGAACGGATGAAATAACAATAGATGAATAGGGTTAAGAAAGATTCACCAACATTTTCCTAAGAAACGTGTAGGTTATGCGTTCATGCCAGAAACTTATAATTAACGAACTTCACCTCTCGGTTTTTTATGCCATACTACCCTATCTCTAGGATGTATGCGATTAGTTTTGATTGCGAAAGACTATCTTTACCTCCAAAGTTACTTCTTTTCTTGTTAAATGGTTCTACAATTGCGTCCTTTCTCAAGGCGTTGATTGTTTTGTACTTAGATCAATCTCTCGATTTAATCTTAACAATTAAGCACATGTTAGAACAAGATGAACGTCTATTTATGCATTAGTGAAAATGTTAACTAATCTCCCTCAACCTGTGGATAATTTAGCTACTCATGCTTGTGGAAGAAGACAGAGATGTATGAGATATGGTTCAACCACTGCACTTAATACAAATATAAAGGAACGAAAGATGCAAAAAATAAAAGAGAAGTGAAGAAATCAAGCCTTAGGTGACAATCTTGCTCTCTATAGCTCTTAGTGGTGACTGCTTTATGCCAATTGCAATGATCTGGAGGAACTTCCTCTTCTTTCTCGGTCAATTATTGAGTTCTCACAAGAAAAGCTTGGAGGAACAGTGGCTATGGAGGGTTAGGACGGAGTTTTGATAGAACTTCCCTTCTCTCGATGGATGAAGTTGTTTTCAACTTCTTGGATCGACTATTTGTAGGCGTCAAAAATTGAGGTCATCGTCTCTTCCTAATAATGGTCTGACGCCTCGCATTAAATTTCATGCCCTATTATGCCGCTTACTACGCATCAGATATCCACTGGCTATGCAATGAACCTATCACATCGGTCACCAACTTGCTCTGTTGACTTGGCTTCCACAGCCCATGCATTTGTCGTGTTTTGCTTCATCACGTAGTATTATGCGTTGCAATGAACTGATGCATTTTCAGCTGCAGCTTGTTTCGCTTTCTTTTTCATTCATCCTATGTCCAAAAGTGACATATTTCTTACTTTTTTCAATGATTGTTAGTTTTGTAATCTCATGATCCCAAAGTATAATTATTTGTGTGGATTCTTGGTCAAGCTGACGCATTTTCCTTTGATTTTTCTTAATTGTTCTCAATAAAAAAAAAAAAAAAAGCAGAGAACTTATATTTCTACAAGTTATCAATTAGCTTGGGATGCAACAAAGCCAATTGTTAAAATATGTGTAGTAAACCACTCAAACCAAGCACGACGTGCTTGTTTCAAGCCATATAATGACTAGGAAAATCTTTACTAACAAACCCCTAAGACTGCTGCATATACACTTCTTCTTGCAACTCTCTATGTTAAAATGAATTTTTAACAAGATCTTACCGAAATATAGCAACTAAAGAAAGAACAATCTGAATAGTTGCTTTCTTTACAACAGGGTTAAACATTTCAAAATAATCAACACTTTCTTCTTAGCTACAAGCCTAGTCTTATATTGAGGAACACTCCCATTCAGATTTCTCCTAATACGATATACCCACTTACAACCAATTGCATATTTATTTGGAGGCAAAGGAGTAAGAGACCATGTACCATAGCTTGCTGCCACTCATAAACTTTAGAAGCCTGTGTGAAACTAGTAGGTTCCTCAGAGACATCAACTGAAGAAGACTTCTTAGCAACAAATACTTTCTTTTTAACAATCCCAGATTTTGCCCTATTCTGCATAGGGTGAAGATTAGTCACAATGGAAGAATTTGACACATCTAAAGTCACCTCAGGTTGTGAAATATGTTGAGAAATAGGCTGAGAAATAGGTTCTGAAGAAGCAATAGGAGAAGTAGAGTTAGGTAAAGATGAGGAAGAAGATAGAGAAGGTTGAATTTGAATTTGAATGAAGGGAAAACTGTGAGTAATCAAAAGGATAGAGAGATGTTATGAGAAGAAAAGAAGCAGAACTTAGGTTCAATGAAGTCAAAGGTAAGTATTGAGAGGAAGATTGAGAAAAAGAAGTAGCTGTTCATAAAAAACAGCATGACGAGATACATGGAATTTATCATGAGTAGGATCATAGCACAAGTAACCCTTATAACCAAGTGCTTAGCCAAGAAACACAGAGTAGTATGAGGTTGAAGTTTAATAGAATTATAGATCTAAGTAATGGGTAACAAGCACACCCGAAAGTGTACGAAGAAAGTAATAATCGGGTTTGGAAGAGAAAAGAATCTCGAAAGGAGATTTATGACCAAAGTAACTTTATGAAAATTAAAGGACTATTTCAATTATTTACGGAGAAAATTTAGATTTGAAATTCTAATTTTATTTCACAAAAATAATTTAGATAGATATATTCTTTTAAATTTTTTTCTTTTTATTTAACCTGAACTAAATATTAGTTATAGATAAAATATGACTTTAAAAAAATCATTTATTTAACATGAAGTAGATATTAGTTCGAGATAAAATGTGATTTTAAAAAAAAAAAATCATTCACCTTATTTAACGTGAAATAGATGTTAGTTAGAGATAAAATGAGATTTTTTAAAGAATGTATACATTTTTTATTTTATTTAACATGAAGTAGATATTAGTTAGAGATAAAATGTGATATATATATATAGATTTATTTATTTATTTATTTATTGTGACTTTTTAAAAAATATTTTTCTCTTTATTTAATGTGAAATAGTTATTAGTTCAAGATAAAATGTGATCTATTTTTTTATCTGTGATGCTAAAAAATAGAGATAAAATATGATCTCTTTTTTTTTTTTTAATGTGAATTAGAGATAAAATGTGATTTCCTTTTAAAAATAAAAAAAATTTTAATTTGAGTTAGAGATAAATTTTGATTTTCTTTTATTTTTTTCTTTTTACGTGTGATGCTAAAAAAAAACATGGATAAAATGTTATCTCTTTTAACATGTGAAGGCCAAAACTAGGGGAAAATTTTATTTTTCAAAAATATTTTTTCTTTTACATATCATGTTGAAAACGGGGACAAGGTTTATTTAATGATTTAAATATCAAATTAACCTATGGTCATAATCTAGAAGGGGCAAAAGGGAAAATAAAAACTTTCTCTCTCATAGCCCCTTTTAGATAGATTCACACAAATATATACGGAGATTAGTAATTCAAATGTGAAAAGGATCGTCGTTGAAGGGGCGAAATATATTGAAAATTCATATGTAATCTAAATTATTCTCTCTAATAATAAATTGTTCCCTCTGCCTGTGGACATAGCTAACTCATTGTTAATAAACCACGTAAATCTCTGTGTCGATTCTTATTACTTTACATTTTTTGTTCATCTTTGATTGTCAATTTCTTAACTATTTGACACTCAACAAGTCCTACAACTTGCCATAAAAAAATATTGTGTAACACAATACTATCAAATTTTTGTAGTGGTATCAAATCAAAATATTTGGTATGTAAAATACAAATAGTTGAATGTGAGCTACAATTGGACGTTTTGTGCTTGTTGGTGTAAAACTAATGAATTGTTTGAGATTATAAGACTTGAATCGGAACATTCGTGTTTGTACTTAGAATTGACACATGGATCATTTACAACTTGATTCAAACTCTACAAGTAGTAAAAATCAAAATATTATTCAAGTTGATCATTGTGTTTATGTAGCTTTACTACAAAAACAACTAAAAAGAAATGTGGGTTTTGAGCCAACTATAGGTGTGTGTGGCAAGCGAATAGAAGGGAGAAATTGTATTGGTTGAGTGTTATTGTTTACTACAATCCTATTACACGAGTTGTATGGGACTTGACTACGTCTAATGTGCTAGGCAGTCCTACTTTTGATCGAGTTTTCTGATTATTTGGTCTTTCAATAAAAGGTTTCAAATATTCTTGACTTCAAATAGATGGAACTCATCTTTATGGTAAGTATAAAGAAGAATTGTTGATAATTACATCCATTGACTCAAATACTAATATATTTTTCCTTGCTTTTGCTATTATTGAG
This sequence comes from Benincasa hispida, assembly GCF_009727055.1. Classification (NCBI taxonomy): domain Eukaryota; kingdom Viridiplantae; phylum Streptophyta; class Magnoliopsida; order Cucurbitales; family Cucurbitaceae; genus Benincasa; species Benincasa hispida. The sequence goes on from NC_052359.1 coordinate 30,230,829, forward strand.
GAAGAAAGTACTTCTAGTTGGTAGTGGCTTTCATGTGGCTTGTGGGTATGTGTTACCCAACGAGATGGCATATGCTTAATTTCAGATAGGCATGGAAGCATTCTAGTTGTTGTGAACAATGAGAAAACTAGTTTGAGTGAAATCAATACCAAAATCACAAGTATCTCAAATGCATGAAATAATTAAAGTGAACAAACCCTGAGTTTCTTGAATTTTTCTGTAATATAAATTTTAAAAAAAAATGGACACGTCACATGGCAGTGGGTATTATTATAGGTGGATGACAGTCAACACTGCTAAATGTAGTAATCGATTTTTTAAAGGAGCTAGAATGCTACTAACCACATCTTTGGTTGGGTTAACTATGCATGATTCTATATTTTGAGTTGCGTAGAGAAGAATGTAAACCGTTTGATCATGCTCACATATAAACTTAATATGCTTTGAAGATGATTAAAAGATTAAAAAGAAAAAAAAAAAACTTGCTTCACATACTAAAGTAGACTCAAAATTTCAAAGTCGAATCAAGAATAAGTATGGTTTCTCCTTACAAATGTCAACAAAATAAGTGATTGTGAGCTTGAAAAATGGTGGATGTACTTGGAACAAGTGGCAGTGCTTTAAAATTTTGTATTGTCATATAATTGTAGTTTGTAACTACATGCTTATGACATATATTTACCTTATGTTGAGGAATCTTGGCAAATGTCCAAGTGCCAACGATGCTACGAATCTCCTTTTCATCCTATACAACATAAAGACTATTGGCCAAAGGTAACCTTTGAGGTACTTCATCCAAACGAGAATTTACTAAAGGAACATAGATGGCCAAAAAGGTTTGTGAATTCATAATGAGATTGATTGGTGTGAAACTGGTACAAAAATTTACTGTGGATTATGTAAAAGAGAATGACATAACAAGTATACATGTCCAACTCATTCGTTAGGTGCTTCATCTTTAAGTCATGGATAAATTAGGTCTATTTTTATTCTTACATTTTGACATATATGTCGATTTAATTTGTAAATACTTAAGAATATTCATGGGTATGGTGTTCCTTCGAGCAAATCGTGCACTAACCTTGAAATAGTGAGTCCATTAATACTATTTCAAGTACGGGCTCTTGATTATTTTCTTACTATAATCACATGAGTTAAAAACTCCCAATCATTATATTAGATGTCCATTTAGTGCTCGATATTTTTTTCTTTACATATTTATTTTAAAACGTCATAAATTTTAATGTTTTAATTATATTATATGCATGTGTAGATGGAGCGGTATGTTAGCCTCACCTGAACGATTAACAAATATGTTAATCGAATATCGAATATCATTTGATCAACTTATACATAATCAGGTAAGGGCAAATATCTTTCATATAAAAATAAACAGTATTATTCATTTCATATAGAAACAAATATTATTGTTAACTTTTAGGGTTTCAATTATCTATTTACAAAATTTCAGATCAATTGACACCTAATATTATAACATTGATACCTAATTATTGTCATAATGATCACAAAAAAATTGGTTGAATGTGCTCTTATATGCTTTCAAACCGTAGAGTACCAATACCATCAATTAGATTGGGTGTTAAAGACAATTCCACATGTGATAAACAATGTCATCATTATGCAATACAAACATGCAACTACACTAGATTCACTTGAGAGGTAAAGATGATTAAGACTAGAGACAACATCATGCAAATTACATACCACTGTTGCATACACATCGTGATCATTGTTCGTAAGGCAATATAGTATATGGGTCAATTGTGTTAGATGACTTATTTATTTTCATATGACTCAATCACAAGAAGGTATATCACCCTAATGGCGCTTACTACTAAGAACTTTCTAATATAATTTTTTTTCTATTATATACATCTATACTACATTATATTATGTAAATTTTCTCCTTCATGCAGAATAACTTTGTTCAAGATGTGCAACAATACTCAATGTAACACAACTTACCTAATTTAGATTCTATGTGTGACAATGTGTGGTAAATGTAATGGATATCTTTCAACTAACTAAAAGACTTAATGTTGTTGACATGAAAAGAAGACGTACTCATTGTAAACACCAACGGCAACAAGTCGAAGATATTTCAAAGTCACATTTTGACCAAGAACCACTTATTAGTTAATGATCTTATTCCAACTTTTTCTAAGCACTCAATAATAATTTAAACAGAAATATCATCAAGTTATAGTCATCAACAAGAGTATTATGCACATGAAAAATTCCCATCCATTGTAACTGAATAAGATATTGATAATACAATTCACCATCTACAATACTTTAAAGTATATGTACATCATCATGGACAATGTTAGAGAAGACGACCATTGTGTGGCACATGAATTTTGCTAATAGATTTTATGTTCGTCTACCTTTATTTTAACACTATTCAGTTAAACATTTTTCATATTATATGTCCATAATTTTATTATTACGAAAAATGTTACATGTTTTATTGTTATAAAAGCAACATAAACAAGAAAAAGCAATCTAAGAAATACGATAAAAAAAAACATATATATAATAGGATAGAGAGAGATCAGTCAAAGTAATGTACATTGTACACAAATTCTAACACGAGCCATAAAGACGTAGAAGTCATCTATACGTTAATGTGGAGGATTGAACTCATATACCATGTACATGAGTTCTTTCTACTTATGTCATCACTATGTAAAATTACTACTTTAACCCAAATGCATCCTTCTTTCTTCTTTGTTTCATAGTTTTTTTCTGTTTATTCTTCTTCCCTTTTTTGGTATTTCCTTTTCCATAGGTTTCTTCGTTTCTTCTTCTGACTTTTCTCTTTCTTTTTTTTCCTTTCCTTTTTCCGAGCACAGAGCATAAAGTATCCAGTAAACTTCTAAATCGAGCATAAAACATCGATTAGCAAACATTGAGCATAAAACGTATAGCACATCAAACCTCAAGTGGACTTCTATCTATAAATCACAGAATGTGAATAGTTCTCAAGATCAAATTGGTAAACTCATAACGTGCTAAAGCAAGCGAGCAGAATGCCATTTTTCCTTTTTCATTTGGGCAGAGGTCATCCACACATACCACCCCTATTAAAATTAGTTTTTTCCCATATATTTATCGTTGGTTTTTAAGAGTACATTATTGTTAAACTTCGTTCTGAATTGTTCAAATAGTTGATCCTAAAAAGATGAAAGCACATTTTTAACCCACATTACATTTTACTTCATTACAAATACTTGAATTTACCATATTTGCAACAGTTTTTTTTCCATGTTCTGAGGTCCAAATTTCCAAGCAGTTCAATATAAAAATTCTATTAAAGATAAATCCGTGTTGAAGTAAATTCGTCAGTAATAAAGTCAAACGTGAATCCCTCTAAAAATGTAGCTTCGATTCAAAAGACCCATTTTAAGTCGAATTTCCACAAATTTGATATTTTCTGCAGCGAATACAATAAGATCAAGAAGCTTGTGTATTCAACAAAAACTAAAGCAAGGGAAGAATAAAACAAGCACTCCATATGAAATTGTTTATCACACGATAGAAGGAAACTATAGCCCAGAAATTCCATTAAAAGAAGTTTGATATAGCAAAAAGGAATTGAATTCAAAAATAAAAATTGAAGAAAAGCAAAGCACAAGAGCAAGGGCATTGAAAGAAATATTATACCTATAAAAGAGGCCATCCACAATTGAATACAAGAAAGATGTAAACCCAGTAGAGAGAATCTGTATCGATGAAAATATAAGACTTTCCCTAAAAGAACATTGTAAAAGCAAAAGTTACCCTCAACCAAACGAACAAAAGGCAAAAGGGAATAATTTCTGCACAACCCGCGCCAAGGCCTAATCGTATACGTTACACCTATAGGATGAATCATCATTAGATAGAAAATGGTTCGTCCCTCAAACTGTTTTGCAATCTAACAGTGCAATACAATATCAATCTGGCTCGTGGATCCTGCGACTAAATCGCGCACCTCCCTATGATGTGTTCTAACCTAAAATCAGCCAACTAAATAGTAAATACTTACTCCACATTCAATCTATAGGAATTTCCCATCATCAGCAGTCAAACTACCACCGTGCCATGAGCGTCTTTTTTCTAGAAAATCACTTCCATCTGTGGGGGGAAAAATTCTGCAGAACTGGAAAAACTAATTAGCAAAAAATATCCGTATTGGCTCACATGCACAGATTTGGGGGACTGCAAATCATATGCCCACTTCAACCTCATCAAAGTCCATGAGCTTTTGCTTCTGCACAGAAACTAGACACATTTACGAGTCCACCATCTCATCTTGAATCTCATTCGGAGCAATAAGCCCTGGAATAGAAAGCATCCGTTGCCGATCTCTTTCCCTCTGAGCAGCTGCCTCTTCAGCATAAAGATCTTTGTTGTCCTGCAAACAGAATCGAATACCTAATTAAGCATCATATTCGCTTCTTACTTTCCACAAGCTGGATCTGATACCACCTTTTGATAGAACTCCCTATTGGAAAAGATTTAACGGATAGGGCTTAAGGAGATCACAGAGACCCTTGTATCTCCCCACCTATTGACTACTTTAGAACCAAAAGCATGATATGTGACTCTCAAGTGTTCCTATGAACTTCCTTTAATTCCTGCCCAAGTCACTAAACAGAATCAATGCTTCCTCCCCACATATGTTAGCTCTGATGAGTTCGATTCCTATTATATATACATATATGGTTCTTCCTCCCTCATAATAAGCCAAGTTGATAGGGACTGTACAACACTTGGGTTGGCAGTTGGCACACTCATGGTTTTTTGATAACTAAGAACACTCATCATAAATGATAACAATTCATTTACAGCAACAATGAAGGACATGGTACAGCGTTAAAAGGCTAACCTGTGCTGAAAATTCTTTGGATTGCACCAGAAAGTCTCGAATGTGATTCTTAAACACGGAGAGGTCATTTCTCGAGTCAAACAGTCCATTCACAAATTGAGTGACCTGAAAACAACCATTAAAATTGATTTGAATAGAATGTGCAGAAAACTTAAAACAATGAAGACAAGAGAAGGGACCAAAAATGAATGGGCAAAAGCTCATACTTCTGCTGCAGTCATGTTGGGGAATGAAGAACTCAGCAGCTTGATGGTGTACTCCCGAACAAAGGCCACGTTATTTGGATATGGATAAGTTACAGTTGCAGCATCCCATAAAGGTTCTGTTAATACACCAGACTCCGCCTGACATAAAAAAAATGTTAACCCCATATTTTTCCCACAAAAGACAACCATGAACATATACTTCATAAAAAAAAAAAAAAAAATTGATAAGAATATTTTATACAAAATTAATGAATAAATAAAGGAATAAAACAACAACCGTGTAATGTAACCTAATAAATGGACAACGTAGATATTTTAGTTAAAAGATACCATTAACCGAATGATTTCATCATATAAGCTGGGGCATAAACGAACAACATTACCAAGCAAAACAAGTGTTGGAGGACCAAGACATGCAACTTAAATCCCGGCTTATGAAATGTGTCCGTCAAGACTGCAAATATTTCTTGCTCTATGGTCAAGAAATATGTTCGATAAAATTGATTGCAAAACTCGGAAGCCTGCAATACCAAGAGGGAAAAGAAAAAAAGAAAGGAGAACATCAGACAATATTTATCAGGATATGTAAAAATGGAATCCATCAAAACACCCCACCTGAAAATTTTTTAGCATCTCTAACAGTAGATTGAGCCCAGTTTCAGCAATATTCCTCTCTGTATGCCGAAATGCCCATATAATTGAATCCATAACAAGCTTTAATTGCTGATGAGAAGACCCCACGTCCCAAAATAATAGTGAATTGCATCCAACGAAAGAGGAGTAAGAAAATGTAATAACTGAAAATGTAAACAAAATCAATAAAAGGGAAAATGTTTGTCTAAAACCTGACTTGACAGCCGAATCAGGGCAGGAAAACAATATGTAGCAATGGCACGTAGTAGTGAAAAGAACTTGAGGCGATGCTCTGGATAATCTTCAAAATTTTTAGTAATCATCTGCGAAGGCACACAATCAGAGGACGCTTCTCAAAAACAAATAATGGATCACGTAAAAAATATAACACACAAAGCCAAATTTTAAGCATAGAGGAGAAAATAAAAAGGAGAAGCCCATTGGACTGAACCACTGAAGCAAAAGTAAAGAAGTCAGTAGGCCTTGCAAACATGCAACGATCTCTTTATACAAATCCTCACCTCCAACGTGCATTGGAAGACTGCTTCAAATATACGAGGCACATCCTCAATCATTGTATTCTTATACCTTTAGGAAAAAAGTTGCAAAAACAAATTATGAAAATTGCAAATTGGTATAACTATAATTTAATAAAGCAACACTAAAATCAAAAGTATACTCTAATTCAATTAGTAAATAATATCAATAAATAATGAAGCAAAAAGCATTTATTCCTCGCATAGATTTGATGTTAAATATAGTGGAAAATACATTGACTATTGCAGAAGATCAACATACTTATTTATAATTGTAGCAAAAAGAGACAAGACTTCTGATTCACGAGCATCTGGGAGATTCCTAGCGTAATCAAGAAGAACGGGTTCCATCATTGGGGGCACAAACTGCTTGCCAATTTGAGGTTGATCTTCAGCCTTGTCCAAAAATGTTTCGATAAGCTTTAGAGTTTCCCTCTTCACTGATCTGTTTCATCAGTTGTTTCTCTTTCATCACAAGATTTAAGTATTAAAGTACCAAAGCAGAATATTTAACAAGAAGCGCCATCATAAAATTTTACCGTAGAAGTTTAACATAGGACGTTTTAGATGCATAGGGCCCTCCTTCAGCAATGCTACTTGATATAAGCTCACTATACATTCTGTAGGCACATTCCATAACCACAGAAACCACTTATGATAAGGAAGACAGATATGTGCATTTAAGTATCTTGCAATTTCAAGAGGACACTATGGGATGTGTAGAAAATATCAATACCTGTACACATTGAGCATATCCAAAAAGATCAAAGATATCTGAGGTAAGAAATACGTTCCAAGAGAACTGGCAACGCTTGTATTTGTCTGCATGTAAGAATATCAATAAACCAATTTATTGAGCACCAAGTAGTATAACAAGAATTGCATCAAGAGCCACAGCTTCTACTCACTCAATTAACTTTGATAAGTTTAGATAGGAAATGTATATAATTAGGTAAGGAATGAAGGATTTAAGAAGAAATACAAACATCAAACGTATGGATGTATGTCCACAGTACTATACAGTTTAGGAGGGGGAATGGCCGACAGCCAATCTTTAGAAAAACAAATAGATTTGAAAAGGCACTATAGACACTTAGTGCATTAAAGATCTAAATTCTTGTTACGGCTCAAATGAAATTCAAAAGTTCAATCATACCTGTAGTATATTGAGCACTGTTCTTATTATATCTTGATCTTTTAGGAAATCCACACTTTGGCGTGCCTGACCAATAATTTCAGCCCATTTCTGTATGGCGAGTAGCCACATAAAGCATGCAAACAAATTATCACCAATAATGGTCAAGACAAATTCACTACAAAAAGAATCTGGTTTGTTGAAAGAAAAAACAAAAACAACAAAGAAAAAAGAAACCTGGTTTGGGAGCTCCATCAACCTCTGAAGGTATTCGTCTCTCTTCTGTGGATCAGGTTCGGCTTGAATCATATTACCAACCTGGATAAGCAGTGAGTGATCACATTATAAAATGTCTAGTTCAACCAGATCTTAAACAGGGATATTCTATAGACACATACAGATTCATAAAAGGTATGAATTTGATGAGGCTCAAGATCAGCTACTGTTGTCGGAAGACTGGTAAGAAGTTCAGAGACGAATGGCTCACTTTCTCCAACCTGAAAATTAGAAGAAAAACATATAACAATAAACAAATAAAAAGGCATAAATCAAATAATCTTTTCTTTTTAAACACGTGAGTTGGTGGCACAAAATGAGAGTGAAATACCTGTACAATAACAAACTTTCGCTTGCACTTTTGAACAATTTTCAAGAATGTGTCACAAGCCATATCCTGAAATATATGTAAAATTAGAATTAGAGAAGAAGCTTATTAAATTAATTTAGTAATAAATACTTAAAAAACAGATCATAAAAGTAATGTGCTAAGAAAACAGCCTCAAAAGATCTCCATGTGCATGTTTGCAATTATTACTTTCACTAGTTGTAATACTTGTTCACGACCATAATTATGTCCTCAAATACTATAAGAAAAGCAACAATAACCTGCACTCCTGGATGTGTTTCGTGCATGAACTCGAACAACTTGTTCACAACAGTTTTCAAGAACTTCCAGTGAGCCCTTAAAAATCTTGGATACTGACCAACTACATACCTGCCAGGGGAACATTTTATGTGAATAGGTAGTCTCTAAAGACATTTGAAGTTTGGAAATGGACAGATTAATCCTTAGCCTTTGCAGTACCTTTTTTTTTAGCATACTCATCATAATATCACAATATTCCCATAAAATCAAAACTATTGCCAAAAAGTCGAGTGTGAAACATACAATTAAAAATAAAAATAAAATAAAATTATGTGCATTCCCGTTTGAAACATGTGAGCCAAGTACAGCCCAGAAAAGGAGTAGCTCCATCGAGTTACGGGATAATCCTTACATGATGTTACTTGCAATAACAGCTTTATTATCCTTTCCTTTGGTGATTTCACATAAATTCAGTAAATCACGTATGACCATCACCAAGAATCTGTTTTCCTGAAAAAGTCCAAAAATGAAAAGAGTCAGAATACCAGAAATTCAGAGTCGACATTAAAAGAACCTAAGACCAAATTCACCAAAGTAATGCAGAAAAAAGACCTGATCTTCCATCATGGAACCAGAGATAGACCCAATTGCCCAGCATAGTGTGTTTAAGTTGTTCCATGACCAATCTTCACCACTTAGTTGTCTACTTAATTTCTTTAGCATCTGTCTCAAAACAATATATTTTAATATACTTTAATTAATGTAGACAGAGAGAGGAAGAGTCTAGTCATTAGAATGCAGTATCTTACAAGTTACAAGTTATAACTTAAAGTTAAAAAGCAGTAACAAAACTCTGCAAAAAGGAGCTCCCATAACATTTTAATATAAATCAACACAACGTTGGAAGAAAGGAAACAACATAAAGCCAGACTCAAAATTCAAAAAATAAAAAATAAATTGCATCCATTTTCATATAAGGGGAAAATCAGGCATGGACTAGGAATGTTTCTATGTCAACAGGTAAAGGCTTGTATACAAGAAAATAAACTGTGCATTTAGCAAAAAAGTAATATCGTTACCTGCTTTTCGGTGTCATCATGATCAAGGTGCGACAAATATATTAATGTCTCTCGCATGCTCTGCAACATTAACCCAATTAACCAAAGACATGGAAAAGAAATGCATATACTGCTTGTCTTAAAACAGCACAACCAATCTATAAAATGCATAACACCACATAAAAATGAAAATCGTATATTGAAAAACATTACTACTACAAATCATAAGCTCAAGGAGACAAATATTTCATTAGCCAGAGTAGCAATGGAATTTTATTAAGATCTACTACTACAAATCTATAACTCGACAGCCTTAGGGAAAGTGAACATTCATAAGGGAACCATCAACAGAGAACCACATTCTAGTACCAAATCCTGAAGTACAATGTTAAACAAAAGCTGCCAAATTGAAGAACAGCAACCCAGAAGAACAGGGCAATGAGCAACTCACTAAGAAGCCAAAAATGAGTTCAAAACCTTCATCAAGAAAGGGTTATCCACAGTTGTAAGTGATTAAGGTTCATTCTTGCCCATACCTCAGTGGATCACTGACTAAAACTTCACTCAGCCCCGCCCCACCATCTCTCTCTCTCCCCCCCCTCCACCACCACAAAATGAAAAATAGCAAATAACTAGTTCAGATTGACAACCTTATACTGAACAAGGACGTCATTGTCCTTCATGGTTTCTCGAACAATGTTACCGTTCTCATCCTCAACAATGAGAACCTCTTCAGGTTTAGCCATGCGGCATATCATAAGCATCCTCAACTTTGACATAGGACCAGCGTAAAGCTGCCTCCTCTGCATGAGTTGTGAACCAAGGCCATCAACCACACCAGAAAGCAAAGGCACCTGATCATCATATTGGATGGAGGGAGTCAGAGAACCCAAATGTAAGAAACACTGAGACATATTTCTGCAAATATACCATCGACGAAATCATTGTTGAACTTGAAATTCACAAAGCTGGAAACGGTACAAAAATGTTCCCATATAACATGAATGCACAAATTTTTCAAAAAAGAAAAGGACAGACATGAAAATCATTTCTATTGGAAAGAAATAAAACTATATGTAAAAACTATAAAGACATCAAGTACAAAAATGCAATACGTATATCTGCATGGTTTGATAATAAAATTTATCATTCCAGGTATATTCAATATTTTTCCAGCCAGACTTATTTTATATCCAAAAATCCACCTTCTTAAATCCTAACTGAGGTAGATTACCAATTGAACGAAGAAACTTATATGGCACAAATCTCAAGGACACAAATATACCCTCAACCAGAGTAGCAACTGTCAACCATTAGACAAACAGCATGACAACCATACCTGTAATCCCATCATGTTGGCAGACACAGCAGGATTGTCCATGTTATGGTGTGCCTCAAACAGTTCTAGGACCAAGGAGTTCCAATAGTCCAAGCATACCTGTTTATTCACACAACAAGAGCAGGGTATCCACAAGTGAGGAAATTAGTATATTATGTTTGCATAACCAGCATACATGATTATTTTCATGAATGCGGGGTTATTAAGATNATATTAATAATAAACAACTCACCTTAAAAACCTCATTGTCGTCAACATACGATATGTTAATAAGATATTCAAGACCCATTAGCAATGCAGCTATACTCTCCTGAGTGGATTCCAGAACTCGAATATGCGACTACACAAATAAAAAGAAATATGATCATAATAAAATGGTGAAAAGCATAAGTTCCCACAAACTTTAATATAATAAGTACAAATGACAAAAAAAGGAGTTGAACTCCTATCCTAATAATATAAGATTATCAATCAGGAATGCAACATTAGTTAATAACACTCTGATGTACAGATCCCATACCACCCTAACAGTACAATACTTTTTTTTCAAGGCAGGATAAATCTGTGCTTTGTGACACACTTCAAATTAAGTTTTCCTATAGTAAACTTTTAGTGATTTAAAATTTCCTCCTTCATTTTCCAGGAACTAGTCATTTTTATATTTATCTATTTCAGTAGCCCTACTTGGTTGATATGTCCTTGTTTTTGTACAGTCCATCCTCTTTGTTCTTTCATCCAACTTACCAATTTCTAAATATGAAAAGACAATATACAAATTGGCAAGAACATCCTGTGTTAATCACAACCAAGTTCTTGCGTTCACTTTCTCAAATCATTTCATCAAGAGAAAGGGAATTTACCTTGTAAAATGAAGTGAAAAATAGTGCCAAGTTCTGAATAAAAGCCTGGTCAAATAACATAGAAGCCAAATTTAGTTGCCTTCGTCAAAAAAAAAAAGTATTAATCAATCTATTCAAGAAACTACTAATGACACCTGTTCCTCGCTTGATCCATGAGCATAGGCCTCTGGGATGTTTGTACTAGGTGGGAGAATAGTCTGATTTAAAGAAGCATCAGCCAGACGTTGAAAAATAAAAGAAATAAAAAGACAAAAGGACGAATTACTAAAAAAAAAATTATCAATGAACCAATCTTTCATTGAGAAGACCAAAGAGACACAACTACAGTTGCTCATTACATAGAAGATCCAAGAGACAAATCTTAACAAACCTGTAATCGCCCCATGAATACAGTATACATCTCAATGTACTGCCTATTGTAGTAGTCCCCAAAATTAAGAGCTGCCACCTAAAAGTTGCCCATGCGCACCCATGCACACAGAAAGAACAAAGGATGAGAATTCTCAAGAGTTTAAGATAGCACATTTCTTTTAGTATATTGAACAATGTACCTCCGTTAGACATTGGAGAGTCAGATTACGATATGATGGGACCGGGAAAAACTTCAGTAATGTTTCAAGCTGCAACAACAAAAAATGCAAGGTGGATAATTGTTTAAAGTGGATCTCCATCCAAAACTCGTCACGTGATTGGGTCAATACTTACCAATGGGGATTCAAATATATATCCCAATGGAATCCATGAAAGGAAAGCATGTAATGTTGATAGCGTTGCTCGGATGAGCTCAGTCCTTTGAGATACTGATAGCACAAATAAGCATAACTCATGGATGAGTTGAAACTCGCTGTTGGTATACAGAAAAGAGATTAAATTAAAACTTATGTTAACATCGTAAAATCACAATTTAAGTGCATTTCAAAATTTCATAAACAGTCATAATAACTTAAGCCAAGAATTGAAGCCCACACCATTGGAACAAAGCTCATGATTAAACAACAAAATACTTTTGGCATACCCACTTAACAAGTTTCATTCATTAAGTAATAATAATAATAAAATGTACAATACATGAAGATACATAACAAATTTTACAAACTAAAGTGAACAGCAAAGCAACACTTGACAAGCGGTTCAACATATTAAGAAAATACAAACAGTTTACCTGTTCAAAGATTGTTTAAGCTCCTTGATTTTTTGTTGCGTCATCTCTCCTCTAGAGAAATCAAAGACCTCTTCACTCAAGAGCTGAAAAATTATAAAAGTAAAAGGAAAAAGACTGTCATCCATGTAAAATGCAACAACATATAGTTAAATAAACAAAAGTTCAGAGATCTACTTTTAAAATTGCCATGCAATTCTCACAAATTGTTTCGCTAGTTCTAGCTGCTGAAACAAGATCTGGAATGAAGCTTCTCCATTTAGCTGGCCATTCATGCTTTAATATCTGATGTCAAATAAAAATATCGTTGCATGGGGAAAGCTCAGGTAAGAATTAGGTATATTGAATCCAAATATAATCTCAAAAAGTGCACCAAAAACAGTGTTCAAACTCATCATTCATCAACCCCTACACACAAGGGCCATGTCACAGAAGCATGCCACAAATTTCCTTTTTTAAAATGAAACAAACTTGCCATCATCAAGGAAGTATAAAGGAGGAGAGAACACTAAAATCCAAAGATACACAGAAAAACTACTTTAATTGCCATAAATACAAAAGGAACAATAGCTTCAAAAAAATATATAAATAAATAAAGCAGGCATCAACAGGACTTCACTAATTTGATGATCACCCAATGATCGTCCTGTCCCACTATCTACTTTTATCCTCAAAAGTTTTTCTCTGGTTTCTTTGAGCAGGATTTCATATGGTAACTAATAGAGATGGTTGTACAAGGCACAAGAGCAGAAAATTCTAAGCCTTTCTTTGAAGAAGCATCCATAAGAAGGTAGGTCCACATCCACACAATCATGATTATAGTCGTGGAATTGGTAAGGTATACCAAAAGTATTAGAGTTTAGCAATCTACTACAGGTATGAGATAAAATGAAGAAAAATACCCTATAGGTACATAATAAAAAATGAAGAAAAGGTATTCACTGCCTTGTAGGAAACAGCTGTAAATAATATACCTAGGGAAGAGAAGAAGAGCAATGGATGTGGATTAATGGAATCAAGCCAACAGTTTGACAGCCATTAAGACCACCAGAGAGAAATAATTTAAAAAAATAAATAAATGAAACACCCTAAATTATTCCTCTACAGAAAACTTGATTCGGGAACAGTGAGGGGGAAAGACTTCAAGCATGCAAAAAGAGAAAATATTTTACACATATAAAGGAATGCATCCAAAGATCCTTAAAGAGAGAAAAAGAAACCTTTAAAGCTTTCTAAGATAAAACTAGGAAATACCTGAACCAAGATGATGTTAAGCTTGTTGACATACAGTCTTTCCATTCGAAAGGAAGCTTCATTGCTTGAAAGCTATACAGGATCAATTGAATTGTAGAACAAAACAATATTCCTCAGCATGAATTGACAAGAAATATAAAATATTCAATAACAAACAACCAAAAAGAGAGAGGACTACATAGTTCACACCTGTACAATCACATCAGATATGTAATTCTTCATTCCATCTCTTTGCTCAACCGGTAATGCATTCCATCTATATTTGATTACACCTTCTAGAACCTGCGACATGGGAACTGAGCTTATTATTTCATATCATCAATGAAATTATTTCTTATCCACAAAAATATAATTGAGCAAATTATAAAAGAATGTAAACATCCTAGTTTTCTGTTGAGAATAGTTGAATTAACAATCCCATCTTTGGCAAATGATGAATACTTTAAAGGAAAAAAAAATTAACAGTCCCATCTTTGAAGGGAGGTGGGAAAGATAAGAGACCATTAATAGGTGACAGATTAAAAGGTGCAAGAGAAGGGGTTAAGAAAAGGTGCAAGAGGAGGGGTTAAGACATCAGAGAAATTAACTGATAATTATAGCAAAACACCAAAGCAATAAACTTGAACCCGTGCAATTACTTTTCAGATAATGAATCGCCACAAAGGTGTTTCCAAACTCTTTACATTAGAAACTGAATTTTATTCCACAAAGAGAGATACAAAAAGAAGCAAGAAGAAGCCATCCCCTCAAAACCAACAGACCAAGGATAAGCACTCCAATTGCCATAAGCAGACTTTGTTATTCTATTCGAAAATCAATGTCTGGCATGAGAACAGCAACTTTGTAAACTTCGTAATTTTCTATATTACTTCGTCAGACTAAATATTTATACGAGCAACATACCTGCAAGGCAAAGAACTTCGTGTTTAAGTTCTTTGTATTTTGCAAAATGTGCACAACCTGCAGCCACATGTCTGCATTATTTTGTAGGTCCCTTAAAATTTGATCTGCAGCACTTCTCTGAACCGACATAACGTTAACGAGAAAAATTAGAAGGTAGATATTTTAAACAAAAAAGGTAAACTATCAGTAAGTACATTAAATGACATGACACAGTTCAGTGATATTGCCAAACAGTGTAAGTTGCACACTCTGAATAGATAGTCTTTACCAGGCGGGCTCCCATTAAGAGAGTGCATTGCATGGTTAATAAGTAAACGCAGATAATCATCAACTAACCAGAACGCATGCATTTTCCAACTCCAAAGTACAATGCAACAATTAAGGCAAAAACCAGGACCATGACATGTAATCTGGTTATGAAACGTACAACACAAAACGGAAATTTCAACGGCCAGGCATAAGCAACAAACGAGCATTTTCGCAGCTTGAGCCCGAAGGGGAAAGGAGTAAGGCAAAGGATGTGTCACTCTTATAAACTCTCAGTCATCTAGTACATACAACGACTAAAACCCTAAATTGCTACCCTAAAACCACAGACACTAAAACCCTAAATTCCCGAAACTTCTTCACCAATATTCCAATAGAAATTTCAAAATAATGCCCTCAAACACCACCACATTCAAATAACACGAACGAACGAACGAACAAACAAACAAACAAAAAAAACCCAACTCCCCATTCTATGGTGCAGTCGAACTAGGCTAGAAATAAAATGCCCTACCTTCAGCAAGTGAAGGAGAGAGAGAGAGAGGGGGGGAAATAAAGAAACAAGGGTAACTCACCTCTTCCTTAGATCCAGTACCATAGAAGGCCGCAACAGTTGCATCAAGCAAAGGAACATCAATCGGTTGGCTCAAATCCCTGAGCTTCTCTGCTGCCATGGTTAAAGATCAAGCTCGGAAGCTCGAAACAGAGAGGAAGTCGGACCAAAGGGCTCCGAGCGGGTACTGTACGGAGTTGGGAAACCCTAGAGAGAGAGAGAATGGGAGTGAAAGAAAGCTATGGAGAAAGGAAAGGGAGGGGAAAATAAGGGAATAGAGAGAGGAGAGAGAAAGGAGGAAGAAGAGGATTATACGTAGAGAAGACTGAGGAGATATATGAAATGAAATCTTTCTTTAGAGGGAGAGGGAAAACGAAGGACTGCTTAAAAACGAAGCAGAGTGTGTGAAAGGGTTTATCGATTCATACACCTCACTTCCAAACTCTCGTTTTTTTTTTTTTTTTCTCCCTTTTTTTCTTTCTTTTTTCTTTTTTCTTTCTTCTTTCTTCTTTTTTTTTTTTTTAGGAATTATATTTTTTTTATGTCATCATTTGTGAGGTGTGTTTGGAATGCTTCTTCGGGTATTTAATTTAAAAAATAAGTCATTTTAAAAAAATTGAAGTATTTAACAACTACTCAAAATAGTATTTTAAACGATTTTGTCATAAGTGTTATAAAAATTTTAAAAAAACTTTTTCTCGAGTCATTCCAAACAAACCTTTAATTTACATATTTTCAATGAAACCTTAAATTTAGTTCATATTGCTAACGAATCATTTTTTGTCAAGGGCTTTTTATTATCTATTAAGGACTTGTTTTGATTGGCTCGATAAGGAAGTGTTTTTAAAAAAAAAAACTCATTTTTATTTTAAAACTTTTGATCAAAAATGTTTAAAATACACTTCAAAAATTATTTTGAGTAGTTGTCAGCCACTCTAATTATTTTTTAAACTAAACACTTTTAAATTTATTTCAAATTTACCATAATGTTTTTACATTAAATTTTAGAAATAAATTTGCTTATTATATGTATTTTTCATGAAACTTATGATCAATACTTAACTGCTTCAACAAAAACACAATGACATCGAGAAATAAATATAAATTTAAGGATTATTGAAAATGTATAGACTAAAATTGAACATATTTAAAATACAATGACCAAAATTGATTTTGACAAATAAAATACTTGTTTTCTCATTGAACTATGAATTTAATCTCTAAATTTTGAGTTTTTTTCTTTTTATTATTTGGTCTTGAAACCTTTTAGGTGCCTAAGAAGTCCCAACAATTTTAAAAATATTTACTAAGTTATTGACTTTCAATTTTGTGTCTAATAAATTATGAATCTTTGATATTGGATCTAATTTCACATCCTTTAAATTTTACAGGTACAAAATTGAAATGTAGGAGTACTTAAAATTCATGTTTTTAATTACGTGAATTGAAATATTGTAAATGGCTTTAAGAACTTAAAATTGTTAGGTTGGTTTGAATGGAAAATGTTTCTTATTGGTATTATTTTAATTAGATTCGAGTCTTAATAGGGTTCAAATGATCTGATGAACCAAATAATTTGGACTATCCAATTTAAATTATAAGTATCTAGTTGAGTTAGTTTTAATTTTTTGTTAGGTTAGGTTGAATTTTTTATTTTTTTGGGGGGTTGGGTTCAGATATCACTTTTAAAAATTCGAGTTAATTTATGTTGAACCAACCAAATTCGAATTTTTAATATTACTAATATATATATATATGCAATAACTTATAAATATTATAATTCATATATATTTTTATAATATTTGCAAAGTTTGCAATAGATATTTTGGATTTTTATATTTAACATATGAATTTTATGTTGTAAACAAATTTAAGTATTATAAGTTAATAAAAATATATATATATTAAAAATAAGAAATAAATAAATAACCTGACAACTCTATCCAACTAAACCTGAATTTTAAAATGTTGGGTCGGGTTGGGGTGAAGATCCAATTCGGATCATTAAGGTAACCAACCCGAATAGAATCTCCCTAACCCAACCCATGTACACCCCTAGGTCTCAATGTTGGTTGAAAATGAGAGCAACAAATTATTTGAAATGGCATTTGGTTTCAAATTATTCGTTTTTAATACATGAGTTCAGTAATCTATATCATTTATATCTATACTACATTAGAGGGAGGGGGCTAGAAGGGGGTAATTTTTAACTTTCCTCTTTGTCCTTAACTCTTTTAATAATGACTATTAAACCCTCACACTCACACCCCTCCACGTAATGACTCTTAAACCCTTGCTTTGGTTTTGTTCTATACATGGAAGATAATGTATGTCTATGTGGTTGGGTTTTGCTTGCTTCTTTATTATTATCTAATCGGTTGATATGGTTTGTTGAATTCCTCGAGCACTTAAGTTGTGTTTGAATACTTTGAATGTTTGTTCATTTTGTTGTGTGTGCTCATTGCCATGAAAGTTTAACGATACATTCTCATTTGACTTTGTTTGCATGAGATTGCGTTGGAATAAAATATTCGTGATTTATTTACCCTTTTATTAATAGACAAAACATAAAAATAATTCTATCTCACATGCATAAAATCCACATGCTATAATTATATTTTTATGCCTATATTTTTGTTGTCGCCTCAAAAAGCCTTGGTGATAGATGTTGGGTCGCCTAAAATTCATTTTAGTGATATATGCATGGAGACTTTGCCAGTTGACCCCTCGTTCATTAGTAGTAATAGTAGTAATAGTAGTAGTAGTAGTAGTAGAAGAAGAAGAAGAAGAAGAGCACTTATGAGAGTATTACTCCTCTTTCTTAGGAATGTTAGTAGCCAGGGCAACCATGACACTCATAGTTTCTCTTATGCCAAAGTGACCCTGAATAATAAGTATGCCCAAATCTTGTTAAGCTATACGGCTCGTAGTCGAATGTCTTCCATATTATCCACGCGTGCAAACCAAAACGAAAGCAGTATGTCTAGACAAGGCTTATTCTCTAAATGACTATACAAAAAATAAATATAAAAGAAGGTGGGGAAATGGGTGAGGTTGGTTGCTTTTTAAGCATGCTATTGCCTCTTTGAGATTAGGAACTCTAGTTCTTGATATATTGAGTCATGGCAGGAGGAAAACAATTTGGGAGTTTTGTAAGACCATTGTAGGGTTGCTAGATTTAAAGTAGACAAGTTTTACACTCACTCGTGTATGAAGCTCGAAAAGTATTTTTAAACTTGTCTCAGTTGATTTGATTGTTTTTGGACGACATAAATTTATTGCAAACATGGTCTTAGAGATTGTAGAGTAACGAGTCTTGTAATTAAGCAAACTTCATTTTTTGTGATTGTGTGTTTCTATCTTGCTCGATGACAATCAAAAATCAAGTTGGGGTGATTTGATAATTCCTAAAAAGTGTTGTCCTTCTCCGTTTAATTTAAACTCGTTTTATGGTTTTACATGAAGATCGAGAGGGTAGAATTAACCATTGAATGGAATCCAGACCAAGACGAAGCTTTAAATCATCAACCAAGGAAAAGAGGCATAAATGACCAAGATACTCTTTGGACAGCGTCACAACGATGAGGTGGGTGCCAAAGGAAAAATATTATGAAGGGAGAAAGGTACGACGCTAAAGACGGAAGGTCGAAAAATTTGAAGCAACGCCTACGAAAATTGACAAAAGGCACAAGCATCGCACCTTGTGCGTAGTACCGCGAAATGCTGTTATAAGGGGTTTAAGAGCGTCGCACGCTATGCTATTTTGATAAATATGTGCACAAATTCATAGGTCACATGAGCCTGAAATTTCCAACATCCACACAGTTTTTATGCACTGTTTCATACGAGATTTCAATAGAAATTTATTTTGTAGAACTGAAACTTTGTATTTGTATTAATTTCGTGGAAAGTGAGTATAATCTCCAATACGTAATATTTTGATGCTTTCATAATAAACTATAATATTTAAGTTGGTTGATTTTATTGAACGATCGGTCTTTGGGCTTATTGATTTTCTTAGGTGATCGGCTTTTGGGCTTGTTGATCTTCTTGGTTGATCGACCTGTGAGCTTGTTGATCTTTTTGGAGGATTAGTGTTCGCACGAGATTTCCAGAGAAACTTGTTTCGTGGAGTTGAACTTGAGTTGGTGTTGATGTTGAGATTGATTTGATGCGATGTGGTTCAATCTCTAGTACTTGATCATCTGATTCTTTCTCGGTTGGGTGGATGTGCTTGACTTGAAGAAGAAAGCACTAAACGTTCTCGAAGTAGAGTCTTGGAAGTCTTCTGCTTGTTGATGAATTCTCTCTGGGCTCTCTGAATATAGAAAATGTTGACCCTTGCAAATGAGGGAGCTTCTCTGTTTATAGAGCTCCCTGATGGGCTTCATGGGCTTGGGCCTGGTCTTGATTAGCCAATGGGTTGGCTTTTAGGCCTGGCCTTTGGGCCTAATTTAATTGGGCTTGAGTATGGTCTTTAGGCCCAATTAACTAGACTTAGGCCTATTTTGGCGTTTTAGGCCCACCTTAAGGCCATATTTAGGTGTAACTCGGCCAACGCCCAAATTATAGCATCAATTTGGTCGAAATTAATTTTACCAATCGACGTCTGCGACGAAAACACATAATTTATCCTCAATTTCAATTCGAGACACATGTCAACTCTCAATTGGTCACAAATTTGACGATTTCGGAATTTTGTCATTAATTTAGCAGATGACGTGGCGGTCTGTGGTTGGTTCGAAATTTCTCCTCCAACACTCATATTGAATATTGGAATATTTATCTTGATCATTCTAACATTACGAGAGTCTAAGATAATTATTTCAATTGGAGGATAGGATTTTGATTGTATTCCTTTCGATGATTTGTTCTTATTTTCTTGGAATTGTCTGCTGTAAACATTCTCTTGAATCTTTGTTTCATCTCAATGTATCTACATGATTGAATTGACTCTTCCGATGGGGTGTTATTTGTTTGCCATGTTTGTTTTAGCATTATCCCACCTAGTGGCATGAGTAGAAGGTGAGTATTAAATTGGTAGGCTTCTTCTCTATTTCAATATTCACAAACTAATTAAGATAAATAGTAAAACACGTGTTAGACTTAGGCCAACCAAGTTTTTCATTCGTCACAATAAATTACCCATTTCTCTTGATGCAAACTCGAAGGATTTCAATAGACGCTATCTTACCCAAGAAATTTGAAGGATCTAGTTTAATTAATAGTTTTTATTGATTAAAAATTTGGGACACTTGTAGATTAATTTATAGGTGATCGTGTGTTTGCATGTTGAATGTCTTCATCGTTAGTTTCCTATGATAAAGAAATAGCAGCCTAATTAATTAATATCCCTCAGTTGATTTTCTTTGATTGACTCCCCAAAAACAACGTTTAATTTATCACAATCTACTTTTGTGCAATTTATTTTCCTAGCATTGTTTGATCACCAACCATATTTGAATCAGGCCTCAACAATTCAGTTCAATATAAACATCAATATCAAACGGTAGAAATATGTTTGAACGGATAATCACATCTTTTACCTTTAAAAAGTTCACAAGTTATTATTTTTGTCTTTTCTTTCAAAGTAGTTAAAACTATACGGATAAAACAATGTAAAAAATTATTTGATATATTAATTATAATCTTTTTAAACTTTGTTCTCTATATACTAAAATAAACTATAAATTTTACATGATTCACATATGTTTTGGACTCGTTTAAATCATGTGACAAAATTGTGTGAATTATTCATTTTGATAATGTTTTTATACCATGATCAAAAGTTTGTGAGACATCGTCTCATACCATAACGGTCTAAGTTAATATACAATAACATAACCCATTATTCTCTTAAATTTTTGCAATGACTTTATTATTATTATCTAGTAAAAGTGTTGAACTTATTTTAAAAAAAAGTTTAACAACTATTTCCTTTTTATTTCCAAGATTTGATTTGGATTTTTAAAAACATCCGTAGAAGATAGATAACAAATAATAAATTTAGACATCGAAATAGTGTTTTCAAACTTAATTTTCAAAAACTAAAATTTTCTAAAAAAATCAATACTTAGAGACTAAAAACTAAGTAGTTATCAAACAGAATCTTAATTTTGTAGATCTATAGAAGGGTCTTAAAGCATATCTCAACTATAAATTATAAGGTACAAATTTAAAATATACGATTGAATCTAAAAAATAAGAGCGTTTTAATTACAACAACATCAAAACAATTTAGCAACTCTTATAAGAAGAAAACAAACAATTTAGCAACTCTTATAAGAAAAAAACAAACAATTTAGCACGATACATCTATTGAAAATCAGGGATTGGATCAAGATTTTCAATAATTTTTTAAAAGTTGGATAGGTTTCAAACTGTGGGCTGAATTATAAATTTTACTGATGTAATTAATTTAATAATTTATATAAATTTCCTTCCCTGAATTTTAGGTTGTCCCCTGAACTAAGAGTCTGTGTAGATAGATTGGGGAAAAAATATTTTTTAAAAAAAAGAATTTTTTTATTTAAACACATTTGACAAAAGAATTTGACAAAAGACGTTGAAAATATACTTCAAAAGTAGTTATCAAATACTTTAGTTTTTTCCCCCCTAAAATGATTTTTTTTTTTAATTAAATACTTGAAAATGTATTTTAGACACAACCTAATAATTATATCAATTTAAACTCCAAACATTCATAAGTATATTAATTTACACCATCCATTGTGTTATGTTTTGACAAATATCACGTGTGACTTATAACTTTATCAATTAAACCCCAAGACTTTCATAAGTGAACTAATTTACATTCTCAAATGAGACCTCATTTACTAATCCGTAATCAAATTTGGTGTAATTGCAAATGTAATTGTATTGCTTTTGATCACATTTACTCAAGGTTGCTAACGCAATATGATTACAATTGAGGTTGTTTACTTTGCATGTTTTCTTACCGTTACCTTTACCTTTACCATTTAAGGTCAATCGATAAATGTAAATGTAAAGGTAACAATAATAGTGACATATTCATAATTTTATACTGTAATATTCACCACACCTGTAATGGTAAAAGTAGTAGATCTCACAGTATTTGTTCCACAATTAGATTGAACATTGTTTCTCGTTGTGATTATAGAATACAGGTAGACAACAATAAACGTCATTAAGTGGGGTCCACTTTTCAAATTACTATTGATGGATTACATTTCACCTTGGATAAACGTGGCCTAATATTCTTCTTGAAATTGTCCACATATCAAATTTAATCGTCAATTTTATTTATATGACTCTGAAGACGTCTACACATGTGTAACATCTGAATGTATGTATGATTTTCAGATGTAATCTTTATAAAGTGTTTAAATTGATTTGCTTATGATAATTTTGAAATTTAATTTGAAATAATTATATGTTTCGCACAATATCTTTCAAACCAAGTCTGAATGAGAGTGCTAGTTGATAAACTTACAAATTTTAAAGTTTAAATTGGTATAACCCAAAATTCAGAGGTGCAAAATGATATTTTCAAACTAAGTTTGAAGGGTGTTTGTGATACAATTATTAGTTCAAAGTTTAAATTTGTACAACAAAAAAGTTAGGGGTGTAAATTGATATTTTTCTTAATTTAAGTAATCAAAACTACACTATAAGTGGTTTCTTGTTGAACTTAAGGTGTGTGTGACTTAACTTTTCAAGTGTTTAAATTTGAAAACAAGTCACTTTGCAAAAAAAATTGAGTAAAACAATTATAAGGTGGGGAATTGAACCTCCGACCTCTTCGGAATGCATACCAATCTTACCAAACTAAGCTTACTTTGACATTTTGGAAAAAAAAAATGGAGTGTTTAGCAACAACTCAAAATATATTTTGAAACACTTTTAAAATGTATTTTAAACAACATTCATCAAAAGAGTTTAAATAAAAATGATATTTTTGAAAAACATTTTTTTATCTAATCAATCTGAATAGATCCTTAGTATGTACTTATAGCAATATATATATATATATATATATATTATATACTATATATATACTAGATTATTATATAATGGTCAGTTTTTTAGTACATAATGGTTGATTTGGTACCTTAATCAAAATTAGCTACGTGCAAAACTTGTTTTCATTAAAGTGTCTTTTTTTTCCACTTAGAATTCTACATTATCTGTTTATTAACATTTATAGGTAAATTAACAAAAATAAAATAAAATGGTAAAGTGAAAATTGGATGGGAGGGCAATATTTAAATTAGTGCTAAAGAATAGAAATTAAATTTTGTCCATTAAGTTGATAGATTAGAAAGAATGACATATAATTATAGATAAAATTGGACCTAAAGACCAGACTCAAGTCCAATTAATTAGATTCAAAGATCAGATCCAAATCCACTTAAATTATACCCAAAGGTCAGACTCAAGTCTAATTAAATTAGGTCTAAAAGCCAAACCTAAGCCCATAAAACTCATCAATGAGCTCTATAAATAGAGAAACTCCCCTCAGGATCAACACATTCTAAAAAAGTTTTCATCCCATAGAAGACCCCCTTGAAGACATAAAGTTAACTCCACGAAACACGTTAGCAACTCTTATAAGAAAAAAAAAAAAACAATTTAACATGTTACATCTATTGAAAATCAGGGGCTGATTTTCAATAATTTTTTAAAGTTGGGTTGGTTTCAAACTATGGGCTGAATTATAAATTTTATTGATGTACTTAATTTAACAATTTATTTAAATTGTCTTCTCTAAATTTTAGGTTGTACCAATTTAAACCATAAATTAAGAGTCTGTTTGGATTGATTGAGATTTTTTTAAAAAAAAACTTTTTTTTTTATTTAAACACGTTGACAAAAATCGTTGAAAATATACTTCAAAAGTAGTTGCCAAATACTTCAGATTTTTTTCTTCCTAAAATGGATTTTTTTCTTTTCTTTTTTTAATTAAACACTTGAAAATGCATTTTAGATATAACCTAATAATTATATCAATTTAAACTCTAAACATTCATAAGTATATTAATTTACACCATTCATTGTGTTATATTTTGATAAATATTATGTGTGACTTATAATTTTATCAATTAAACCCCAAAACTTTCATAAGTGAAGTAATTTATACTCTCAAATGAGACATCGTTTACTAATCTGTAATCAAATTTGGTGTAATTGCAAACGTAATTGGATTGCTTTTGATCACATTTACTAAAGCATTTTGCTAACGCAATATGATTGCAATTGAGGTCGTTTACTTTGCATGTTTTCTTACCATGACCTTTACCTTTACCATTTAAGGTCAATCAATAAATGTAAAAGTAAATGTAACAATAATAGTGACATATTCATAATTCTTATATTGTAATAGTCACCACAGTAATGGTAAAAGTAGTAGATCCCACGTAATTTTCAAACACAATCAGACTGAGCAGTATTCATTTCACAATTAGATCGAACACCTTCTGTTCCTCATTGTGATTATGGAATACAGGTGAACAACAACAAACGTCATTAAGTGGGGTCAACTTTTCAAATTACTATTGATGGATTACACTTTGGATAAACATGGCCTAATATTCTTCTTGAAATTGTCCACATATCAAATATAATTGTCAATTTTATTTATATGACTTTGAAGACGTCTACACATGTGTAACAACTGAATGTATATATGATTTTCAGATGTAATCTTTATAAAGGGTTTAAATTGATTTGTTTATGATAATTTAGAAATTTATTTTGAAATAATTATATGTTTCACATGATATGATTCAAACTAAGTCTAATGAGAGTGCTAATTGATAAACTTACAAAATTTCAAAATTTAAATTAGTATAACCCAAAATTTAGAGGTGCAAAATGATATTTTCAAACTAAGTTTGAATGTTGCTAGCTGATATAATTATTAGTTCAAGGTTTAAATTGGTATAACAAAAAAGTTAGGGGTGTAAATTGATATTTTTTCTTAATTTAAATAATCAAAACTGCATTATAAATAGTTTCTTGTTGAACTTAAGGTGTGTTTGACTTAATTATTCAAGTGTTTAAATTTGAAAACAAATCACTTTGCAAAAAAAATTGAGTAAAACAATTATGGGGTGGGGAATTGAACCTCCGACCTCTTTGGAATGTATACCAATATCACCAAACTAAGCTTACTTTGACATTTTGGAAAAAAAATGGAATATTTAGCAACCACTCAAAATATATTTTGAAACATTTTAAAAATATATTTTAAACAACTTTTATCAAAAAAAGTTTAAATAAAAACAATGTTTTTAAAAAACATTTTTTTTATCTAATCAATCCAACATACCCTTAGGTAGTTATAACGAAAAAAAAAAAAACATTTAATGATCAGTTTTTTTAGTACATAATGATTGATTTGGTACATTAATCAAACTTAGTTACGTGCAAAACTTGTTTTTCATTAAAGTGTCTTTTTTTTCCTCCTAGAATTTTACATTATCTGTTTATTAACAATTATAGGTAAATTAACAAAAATAAAATAAAATGGTAAAGTGAAAATTGGATGGGAGGGCAATATTTAAATTGGTGCTACTTTGAAATTAAATTTTGTCCATTAAGTTTATAGATTAGAAAGAAATGACATACAATTTGCTTTACATCATTATATATATATATATCTGTTAAAATGATTACACAAACAATATTGTATGAACATAACTACCTTAATATGATCGAATTTAAGTTGCAGAAAATGTCACATGTATTTTCCAACTATCAATTTTCATCCTTCAAGGATGTCACATATACTTTCTAACTCTCTTTTTAATATTCATCCATTATTTTAGCAAAAAAATTGTAAAGCATGTCGCATATAATTTCCAACTCCCCTGTCAAATTTCGTTGCAAAATGTACGAGCAGTGGGAACGGGAAGCCCATCCAAAAGATGTACAAATGAAATAACAAGAAGCCAAAATAAACATAGTTCAATTAACATTATACTTATATTATCAACATTGAAATCATATGTTTGATTCCGCATCCACGTATTGTAAATAAAGAGAGAGAGAGAGAGAAGGGGGAAGAGTAAGAAATAATCTTCAAACAATATAATAAGACAATATTTGCCATTTGAACTAGAATTCTATACACAAGGTAAACAGATTCGCAGCATTGTTTAACTCATTCTGTAATGATCTGTAGTTTAATCAACCCTCCACAATCCAACACATCTAAAATCTATACTTCTACAAGAAGGATGAGGAATAGGAAGAGGAACATTATATGACTAATCAGATACAGTAAAAAGAAAAGTTAAAGAACATCAGAAGCAAAGAATTAGCTCTAAGCCAGCCAACGACTTAAATCAGTTCCAAGCTAAATGAATTTGATTGCATGAAGTTTGATGCAGTGAACTACCATTCTATATGATCCAGCAATAATGAAGAAGGCCACAGCAGTAAGAACATGCAGAATATACAATCATGCAGAGATTAATGCACATAGACTCAAGCTCGGTCTAACCAATCGTTAATGTTCGTGCTTGACGCGAGCTTTTATGATTCCAGGAAGTGGTGGGGAGGTTGGAGTTCTAACCGGCGTGTTAGACATTGAAGGAAGAGGGATCTGAGGTGGTTGATACATGCCTGACATGCTAGAACCCTCCCCACCATCAGGAGTAAAATTTTGTGCCGTATTATCGCACTGTGGTCTGTCGCAAAACTTCATTGCCTTCAGAACATAGTTGTCGTCATGGAGCTCAAAAGGAGTACTGCAAGAACAGCATGACACAATGAAAATCAAACTACTTTCAGAATTCCAACTTTCAACATATGGTTGTCCGAAGCTGGAAGTCATTGTTAAACCCAAACTTGGTTAGTTTCTGACATTAGTTGAATATATACACACATACACACATATGTATGTATGTGTTTTATATAAGAATAAAGGGAATTGGGAATTACTCCAAATTACATTCCTACAACCAAAATATCGATCTACCTGTTGAAGTCAAAATGCACCAGCTGCATATCTTCTGAAATTTCTATCTCAACAGTTGCATGAGGCCGTGTCTACAAATTCAAAATTTATCAGGAAAATAAACTAACAGAATGACACATGGAAAGAACAAAAATATTATTTGGGCTTAAAATGCCAGATTCTTCATGCTGTTACTAGATGACAGCACTCCGGTGGAGTGAAATCTAGTTCGAATCACTTTCAAATGGTCTGAAAGACCCCAAAAGTTGTCAATATTTTTCTAGATGAGAAACAATCTCATGAATTTTTGTTAATACGTTAAGAGGTGAAAGGAATCAAAGGCTGCTGCATATCTACATCCCTATTGGCAACAGTAAAACCGGATAAAAGTTTGAAGCACATTCCTCAATGAACTCAATGAACTGATGCTAAAAAGGGCACCAGAAGAAGAGACGGTTGATTAGATCCTCTTCTTTTTTACACATCCATCCAACTTTGAAAAAGCCAAGAGTTGTCAAATTATTTTACTAAATTACATCTTCAGTTCAGTATTCAGGTCTCCCCAACAGAAGAGAACAAATAAACATCATTATCTTTTCAGGATATAAATGCTTCCTAATTGTGTCATGGGATCTCCTCTACCTAAGAGCTCCAAAAGCACAGCATATTTGGACATGGACATGAACATGATACGGCGCAACCATGGTGGCACATAATTTTTTTAAAAAGATTCTAGGACAAGAACATGGCAAGGGCACGCTCATTAAAGTATACATATTTTAAAATATATATCGTTTTTATACCAAAAGAAATTCAAAGTCAATAGGTTAATACATTTATACGCTTAAAAAATGGCATTTCACTCTCGAAATTTATTCAAAGTCAAGTTTTTGATACATGTTTACCAAATATTGAACCTACATAACTTTTGTACAGCTAGTGTTTAACACATTCATTGTGCTAACAAGTGTCTGATACGCGTCGAACAAGTGTTAGAGTGTCCAAGTGTCTGACATGGGCAAAACTGAAGTGTTTGTATTTCTTTAGCCTATCATTACCCCAAGCAACACCTAATCTTATGACAGGTAGGGCTAAGATATTTGATAGCTAAAGCACAGGATTTCAACATGTGACTTCAAAGGAATACAAGTTTATAGCTTGTCCTTTTTAACTGTTAAATTGACCCTTGGTGGCTCATCTGTATAAAGCTCAATATAGGAGCAAGTAAACGTTCATCCATTCGAAAACTAAGGAGATAAATGGAAATTCTACAAAGATACAAGCGTCAGAGTTCCTCTAATCCAGGGAAAACACACACACACAAGCATGGATCAGACACACTGTACAAGAGTGCACAAGCTTCAGATGCATCCATAGTTCAAAAGTGTAGAATGATTAAAAATTAGCACCCATGATAATATTTTGGAATTTGAGACTGAAAATTTTAGATTATCGCTTGTTTGATCAACAAAACATCACGCTTACTTCTCTCGAAAGGGAAAAAAATCACACTTGTCGAAAGGTTTTGAAGGAAATATAGGATGATAATATGATAAATACGTATAAAAAAATGGGGAAAAACTACCTGCACCAGGATGAAAGGCAAAGACACACCACCACTGGGAGCATTCTCAGAACTGAATAACTGTTCATTTCGCTGTATTAGATTCTGAAGACCTACATACTGATAGCCAGAGACCGTTAGCTGCAATCTATCACTTGAATGCAATGATTAATTTAAGTACAAAGAAGGCATGCAAAATAATGGCATTTCCATATCAATAACTTTACTTTTTTATTTTTAAGATAACACAATTAGCTGAAGAAAAAAGTATACTTTTTTTGAATTAGAAACATTTTATTGATGAATGAAATAAAAGCAGCACAAGAAGCTATCTTGATTTGGTTCCTTTGTACTCTTGGATATCTTTGGATATTGCATTTATCAATGAAATTGTCACTTATCCCAAAAGAAAAAAGAAAACTCAAGAAAAAAAGCATAGAAGTGAAGTCTAGATAGCCACCCAGTTGACATGTGGATAAAGAAGAAGGCCTTTCCAGTCGGTAGAGTGAGATGGAATTGTTACAAGATCTATTAGAAGTAATTGGTAAGAAGAAGTATGAAAGCAAACAATATCTTATAACTTCTGCAATTCAGAAACGTGATACTAGAGTGCAAAATGATAACAACATGCTGCTAATCATGAAAAACAAACAGAAAGCATATAATGACAGCTATTCACACCTGTTCCTCCAACTCTTGCAAGTATGCTGCTTTCTTTTCAATCCTATTTCTAAGTCCAAGACGCTCTGACTGCATCGTTGAATAACAAGATATAAGCAACCAAAAAAAAAATTAAATTAAATTAAATGCTTGATGCATGAGATAAGAAATGCAGACTGCAGCAGAACCTTTAGTTCTTCAATATCATTCACGCTGGTACGTGGCAGACCCTTCCATTGTATCTCTTTCTTATCCTTTGATATAATATCCATTGCCATGAGGACATTCAGGGCATCATATACCCTTCGCCTGATATTTTTTTCATCGTACTGTTGCTGCTAGATTGAGTTTAAAAGGAGTAAAAGATATAACGACATCTGTCCTCTCATGCACAAAAACAACTAGCAAAAATATGAAGAATAGGAAACCTGATCTGGCGATGCAACACTGTTGCCAGGATCAGCAAATTCTGCAACGAGTTCATCTGCAACCTGAAAAGTACACATTTCTCGAATTGAGAATGGTGTAAGAGAGAAAACAAGACTGAAAATTGGAACCAAAAATCTCAATGCACCATGCTTTGTTTAAGTAGCTTTCTAGTTACAACTTGAGACAATCATAAAGAGTGCTCTAGCTTCTTCTTCTTCTTTTCTTTCTCCTCTTTTCCTTTTTAATAAGGAATTTTGCAGCACCTTTGACTGATAATGATCCAGCGATAAGCAGTTACAAGCAATTAAGTTTCCAGAAGTATGGCATAGTTCAGTAGAAGATACCTAAAATCTTAATATATTGACTAATTTTAGAATTAACTAGGAGTTGATGAGTGAGTTTAGCTAGGCAATGGTAGCCTCAAAGGTAGGCAAGAAGCATCACACTGGGAGAAAAAAATAGAAGGGAAGGGAAGGTATAGATGATTACATTGAACAATGAGATGGCGCCCAACAAACATCCACAAAAATTATCCAAAATAAATAATAAAAAGGAATAATGGTCAGCACTTTAGGAAATAGTGAAAAACAAGACTTAATTAACCAAACCAATAAAAAGAAAAGAAAAGGCAACATCATAGTTACTGAAGCTTTCATATGAACACGATCACAAATCAACAAAGCCAAGAAACGATCTAACCTCGTTATAGGTCGTTCTTCCCTTACTCTCCACTTTCTCGCAAACTGCAAGCAATGGGAATAAGTCAAACAATCAGAGAATAAGAAATTTCTATTACACATCACGATCCACCAGTTCAATGCATGTCCAGCCACAGGCGGAGTCGCATCAAACCCAATGAAGGCAGAATTAACAAAAATAGCTCGAGTCAAACACCTTTCATGCTGAATTGGCGAAGGCCCCTTCCACTCTTGTCCCCTCCAACAGCACGCTGACCCCTCTTTTTCTTCACGTTACTATCCCAAAACAACAAGCCATTTACGAAATCAAATCAAACCCACAATTCAATTCGAATAACCAAAGCTAAAACTACACAATTCACAGTCCCCTTCATTCAGCATGACTCAAATAAAAAATCACTCAACATTCCTCAAACATACACACAACACCAAGGCAAAATCCCAGCAGAATCATCACAGGAAAACAAAATAAAAGAAAACTCACGCAGTGGGTCCTTGCGACCCTGCCTCGTCGCCATGGATGTCGAGGTTGTTCAATCGAAGAAAAGTGTTGTCGCTGGCAGGCGTTGCCATGGTTTGCTCGCTGCGACTAGAAGGAGAACCCACACTGCCACTCATTGAAACAGACTGACCGGAAATTGTGGTGGCGCCAGGGCCACTTGGGAGGTCGTCGTCGTCGTCTTCTCGGCATGGTTGCTGTGTTCTTGTACCCATGTGCCTTCGAACTACAAGCTCGCGATTCACAGAAGCGAATCCTGAATTGGGTTCTGGATGAAGATGAAGAAACTGAATTTGGGGGTTTGAGGGTTTGGAGGAAAGGAGGGAAAGAGGGTTTTCTTAAACAAAGGAAGAACTGTCTTTGAACTCTTCCAATGCCTAAACAGCTACAAACTTTTGTGTTTTTTCTTTGTCTATTGTGTAAGTTCCACATTTTAAGCCAAGAGAACATAACACACACGTTATTTTTTTTACACACTTTGTCGATTTTCAAAATCATTGAATATAATAAATTCAATATTAGTTTGGTATTTTACTTTTGGTGTTTCATTGGGTCGTTTTCATCTTGAGTATATCGATTTGATTGTCAACGGTAATTGACATATACTATTTTTTTTATGTCGTAGGTTGAAATCTACATACCCTTAGTTGATGTACTAAAAAAAAAAAAAGGAATCGAGATTGTTCGTTAAGATATGTCTTAAAAGATTGTAATAGAAATAAACCGTGTTAATGTCAAAGCACGACATATAAATGTGTTAGAGATTAGAAGAAGTGTTCTAATTCCCTATCCTTCTTGTAATAAAAATGAGGATAACAAATTAAAATATTTGATAAAAGTAATAAATGTGGATGCATTTGGTGAGTTGGGTTGAGCTGATAATAATTGTGACAATAAAAATGAAACATGGAAGTTGAAGCCAATAAAATAAAGCGACATATATATATACATACATATTTTCGTTGATTCTTTGAATGAGCATTGTATGTAATAAATTGAAAATTAGTTTTGTATTTAACTTTTTGGTGGGTTCATTGAGTCGTTTTGATCTTAGTTAATTATAATCAATAGCTCGGTTTTATTGTCAACCTACCTTCTTGACGTCGGAGGTTGAAATCCACATACTCTCATTTGTTATACTAAAATAAGTTCGAGTTTGTTTGTTAAATTTTGTCTTAAAAAAACTATTGTAGTAATGAAGCATGAAAATTGAAACCATCGATAAAGACAATAAATGTGCGATATACAAAAACATTACTTAAATTATCTTCTGTTCAACTCTACATCGATATTGAATTTTCTTACAATAATAGTGGTGTTGGAGATTTAAACATAAATAATGAGTATACGTCAACAATGCGGTGTTATGCTCATGTTGATAACAAACATTAG
Source organism: Benincasa hispida (assembly GCF_009727055.1). Lineage (NCBI taxonomy): Eukaryota > Viridiplantae > Streptophyta > Magnoliopsida > Cucurbitales > Cucurbitaceae > Benincasa > Benincasa hispida. The sequence goes on from NC_052359.1 coordinate 30,263,677, forward strand.
ATTTGTTTCTAATATTATTACTGTGTTATAAATAAGATCATTTGCTATTTTGCCTTCAATACATTTATTTTTCTTTATTTTAGATTGTTGTACTAGGTACGGACGTGATGAAATTGGCCAAATAGACAAGAGATCAACTAAGTCAATGATCAACTTATCATTGGGCTAATTCATTAGGAAAATTGCTAATGAATCATATGTCAGTTCCTCTATAAACACATAAGTACAATACCATGTGAGGTAACTTAAACTTCTGTTTTTTTTTTTTTTTTTCCCGTCAAACAATTCATCTCTTACAGGTTACCTAAAAAAGTTACATAAAAACCACTCGTATTAATAAAATATGCTACTATCAATTTGACTTTATAACTTATCTATAGTGTGGCATTGATTTTTACCTATACATGCGTGAAAATATACATGTTATGAGACAAAATCATTGCAAATGGTCTAAATTGTTTTACGCATACTATACAATTATAGACTATTATTTGAAAAAATTATTAGTTTGAAATTTGAAGAGTACATTCTCAAATTTGGTAAATTGTCAGAAATAGCACCTTCAACTTTCTATCATTCAAAATTAGCACGTTTTTTTTTAAAAGTCGTTAAACTAGTTTTTATCGGTGGATCTCGGATGAGATCAAATGGGGAGGCTTAATTAAAAATTTTACTTTTTTTTAACTTATTGATTGTCTTGGCCCTTTTGGATCTCTCTCGGCATTAAATGTTGAGATTAGTAATATTTCTAAATATTAGATAATCTATCCAAAATCTGTACAAAATCTTATATATTATTAAATTTTCTTCAAATTCGGTTATCTTTACTGAATATTATATTTAATCCTTATGTAATTTTAAGCTAATTCATGTTTCAATGATTATATGAATTTCTAAATTTTCAAATTAATTTATCAGTTTGATTTTTTTTCTTCAGATGGATGATTGCATTTTGATTTTTAAATTATGAGAAATATTTAATTTTACAAAAAAAAAAAAAAACAATAGGCAAGATATGAAAAATATATAAAATATTGCTATTAATCTGTCCGAGAATTCACCAATCTGTGTGCTAATCTGCCCGATATTCATACCGAGATTTTATATATTTTCCATATTTTGTTTTTTTTTTAAAAAAAAATTAATCTTTCCAAAAAATTAAAAATCAAAATCAATCACCTGAGACCCATCTAAAAAATTCATTTGAATAATTGGTAAATTGATTTGGAAATTAGACATTTGGCTAAAGATTTTAAAAAAACTAACATTTTGATATAATATTTGGTAAATATAATCGAATTTAGATAAAATTTGAAAATATATAATATTTAGGAATATCACATAATATTTTGGAAAAAATTACTAGAATCTCGCTGTAGTCTCAACCGATAAAGGTCAAAAGAGCCAGAACAATCGATAAGTTAGAAAAAAAAAAAACTATTTTTTAAAACTAAATCTCGGTGGTCGCTCGAGATGAACCGAGAAAAGCTATTTGAACGAGTTTTTTTATTTTTTTATTTTTAAGAATGCTAGTTTTGTAAGGTAAAAACTTAAAGGTGTTATTTCTGTCAATTTTCCTTTCAAATTTTAAGTTATAAATTGAGATGGTGTTTAGGAGTTGTATGGATTCTAATCTCATGTGTGGTTAGTTGAGTTTAGAGTTAGTTTGTAATTATAACCCACATTCATTACAACCCAACCATCCCACTATAAACCATATTTGTCTATTATCTTCAACTCATCTATTCTTGTTCTCTCTCATCTATCCTAATTATTATTTTTGGGTAAAGTACAAATACCATCCGTGAAGTATGGTAGTAGTTGCAATTACATTTTCAAACTTTCAACCATAGAAATTAAACAAGTGTCAAAACTGAATTATCAAATTTAAGATAGTTGTAGAAATTGGACCCGCAGATGATAAAAATTGAACCCTCAAGCAAGTTTTTATCATTTAGATGGTTCAATTTCTACTGCAATAAAAAGTTCGAGGGTCCAACTTTAGCACTTGTAAAAATTTAAGGGCTCAATTTTCATAATCGAAAGTTTGAGGGTATTATTGTAACTACCACCATATTTTATGTTGGTTTTAGCAATTTACCTTTTTTTTAATATTAATTTTTCTTCTAATATTCAATTATACTTTTCAATTCTCAATTTTCTTTATTTATTACATCTCTCTCATCTCTCTTATTTCTTCTTCATTTTTATTATTTTACTTTCATTAACGAATTTTTAGTATTTTTTACATTTTTAAATTTCCACTATTTCTCATCAGTTATGATATAAATAAATAAAACAATAAAATATTCATTTTAACCATTAATTTTAAAAGAACAAAAATTCATCCGTCTCTTTTTTTATTTAAATTTTATGTATGCGTGTGTTTTGCTACGTTCATTTCTAAAAGGAAAATATTAAATGAATGCAAATATGCTCGATTTTCTTTCCTAAATATTTAGTTATACGTCGACACACAAATATATGAATCATGTTGTGCAATTAATTATTCATCGTTAAAATTTAATTACAAAGTTTGATGGACAATTTACAAATCAGTTTAATTTGGACTAATTTTTTGTATACAACAACTGCGAAGTGGAAAGTTAAATTTTCGACCTCTTAAGATAGAGCACGCACCAATATCACTTAGTCAAATTCACTTTTGACTAATTTGGACTAACTCAAGAAAATCAACATCATTTAACATGAGTTGATTGAAAAAATAGATGACATTACATATCAAAATTGAACAACAAATTAATGATAACATTTATTATAACTATTCATCTTTCTTTGGGTTTGAAATGATGTATTTAATATTATTAACTCTTTAAATGTTTTTATATTTGTTTTAATCCATATCATATATATTGTTATATTATGTGTAATAAATGTCATTGAGCCCTAAGTAATGAATTTATAGAATAAAAGTTTAGGATGGTTGGCGCTCAGATCTTGTTCGTGTTTGTTGTCATTAGTGGTCCCTCGTGGGTTAACCTTCGGCTCGCTTCTCCCAACCTGATCTCAATATTCAAGCTTACTTGCATAAGAGAACCCTTGCATCTATGGTCCTAAACCTACCACACTATGATGTCCAGATTAGTAAAAGGAGTGTTTTAGCAAAACACGCAAAAAGTAAGGTCATAGCTTTTTTTTGGAGATTACTTACTATTCCCCGTTTGGAAACGTCAAATGTTATAGGCCTTTCATTTAACATTCGCCTCTAATTTTGTAATGTCGATGATATCAGAGTTGTTTTTGGTACTTGAGATTGCAGGGTGTCAGACGAAGAACAACTCAATTATTTTCTGATTGGTATATCTTTACCGACTTTTCTAGTTTACCCAAACCCTGAGGGATTGATTTTTCCCTTTTGGGACAAACATTCTCCAATGCATCCTCTCAATACTATATGGGCTTGTGTTCGCCCATGGATTTTGGACCTTGACTTGGACAACTCTTGACAAGGGTGATAAAGATACTTAAATCAAGATTGCAAAAAACATTTCAACTTTAGATAAAAGTTAGGACTGGAAATTAAAATCAAGATATGATAAATGTTATTAAACCAATACAAAATAGTCCCTAGATTACATGTTATATATTGTAAGTTACTAGAATAAAAGTTAGAATTAAATATGAAGATTTTATAATTTAAAAACTCAGTGTGAGCAATGAAATGGAAAGTTATATAATATAACAAACTCAGGTAACAAGACGATAGAAAAACTTAAAAACACTTAAAAAAAAAAAAAAAAAAAAACCACCGAAAGAAAGAAGATCAACCAAATCCAATCTAAGCACATATATAAAAAAACTAAGCAAGACAACAAATCTCAATGGAATCAGTTTCTCGATAATCTTGATTCCAAAATAGCGGTCCAAACGTCCCCTAAATTTTCCTCTAAAGAGTAACAATATCGTGGAGCAAAATTGAACTCACAAGAAAAACAGAACTTTGTGTTTACAATTTCAAACAAGTATCAAATTCATTCACAAAGTATATAGGGTAGATGAAAAATGGATCGAAAAGGTAGAAAGTTAGACAAATTTATAAAGTGAACTAATATAAGCAATAATTTATTACGTCGGTTTGAGTCATGAACAAATACATGCGATCGTACGTCGAAGTCTATAGTTTACATGAAAGAAATGTGTGTACATTTTGCTACCGTAAAATTATATGTATATTCAAATACAAACAATTTTTCTTTTTGATTAAAAATAAAAAAAAATAAAGGAAAATATTTACACAAATAGTAAAATTTAATTATTTTAATTATAATTGTGATAGACATTGTTATCAGTGTTTATCATAGATAGACATTGATAGAAGTCTATCAACATCTATCAATGATAGAAATCGATAAAAGTTTATCATTGATAGATGCTAATAGAAGTCTATCGGTGTGACGGTGTCTATTAGTGATAGAAACTGATAGAAGTCTATTAATGTCTATCAATTATAGAAACTGAAAGAAGTCTATCAATCTCTATCAATTATAGAAATCGATAGAAGTCTATCATTGATATCATCGATGATAGAAACTGATAAAAGTCTATCATTGATAGAGGTTGATAGACGTCTATCGGTATTTATCAGTGCTTTTTCTTTTGCTATTTCTGCAAATAGTTTGACATTTTTCTTAGAATGGGAAAATTTCTCTCAGAAAAAAAAATTAAATACAAACCTTTCGATCCCAAAAAATTTACAAGTTTTTCAAATAGGTATAATAAATGCCCTAAATTAAGCGAAAATGAGCTTAACTAACTGGCATAAAAAACGTATCATCAACATTAAAGTTAGAGGTTTGATCTCCTCCCCACATTGTAAAAAAATATATATATATATATATAATTCAAGTAAAAAATTATTTCCCTCCCAAGATAGAAATAATATTCATGATCTAATCGAACATGACATCGACCTTGGAGGCCTCAAACAAGTATAGGCATCTCTTAAAAGAACAATGCGTACATTTTTTTTTTTTTTTTTTGTTGAAACAAAGAGCAATGTGTACAATAAAAAAAAAGTTTCCTTTAATATAATACCTAAACCTCCAACTTAAAATAAAGGAGTACATGTCATTCTTTTGATTTACAGCTTAAAACAGTTTGAGGTTTTGAGATAGAAATGACATATCTCTATTTTGGTTGAATTTGTGCAGATAATTTGGAGTTCAGAGGCACTTAGCTTCAATTTCCTCGAGGGTCAGTCCCTTTGTCTCTGGCACAATGAAGAATATAAAGACGAGAGACAAAACAGCTATCACGCCAAATATGAAAAACAGGATCCCAGCTCCAAGCAATTCCTGCAATCAAAAGTGATTTTTGTTTTACTTCAACCATCAAATATCATTTTTTGTCGAAAATAGCTTGTTAAAGTAGGGTTTTTTTTTTGTAATTTCTTATGCACCTAATGTTTTCCATTGTCTATTTATTTGATATGTTCCCTTGTATTCTGTGTATCAGAGCAATAATAAAAAATAAGTCTCTATCGTGATTTTTTCTCCCTATTCTATGGTTTTCCACGTAAATTGTGTGTTCTTTCTCTATTCTCTTTTTCATCATTTTTATTCATTGTCATCAATTAACAGCTCACCACAGGTACCACATTTCGAAGATAACATAAAGTTGTCATCAATATCTTATTTTTTAATTCGAGAAACGAGTCATCATCAGGGTGAGTGGAAAGGACTACAGGATTAAATTCAATACAGGGGGCGACCTGAGTAAAATGGGCTTGAGGAGACAGAGATTGCAGCATTTTGAGGAGCGTGATACTGGAGGTTAAGGCGATTTGTATCAAACAAGGGCAGTGTGCCCAAGTTTACCACATATCTGGCATTGCGGACGGTTAATGAAGGTGTAATAAGAGGGGGTAGATGTATTTGGTAAAGTTTGAGTAACAGTACGCGTTGGTAGAGTCTGAGTAACAGTAGGGATCGAGGTAGGTAGGGTTATCACAGGACGAGTATCATCTTCACCAGAGATACCCGACGTTGATGCCATAATCGAGAAAAAGAAAAAAAAACGAGCCTACAGCCTGATACCATATTATAAAAGAGAAGGAAAGAAATGCGGAAAATGGGATCAAATCTACACAGAGCATCCAATATTGAATTGATATTTAAAGAGAAAATGAAGCCAATAACATAAAGATTCCCAAACACAGAGGAAATAAAGAGAGAATCAGCAAAATAAATCAACGTAAAACATTATCCTAAGAATATTCAAGTATATTCTTTGAATGGTATAACATCATATTCATTATAAGAAACGAACTGAGTATAAGAGGAAAGAAAGAGGAAGAAGCTAAGGCCGGGTAGAGAAAAGAGAACTCTGCCCAAAAAACTGCAAAAGTCCTTCCGATAGATCATAATTATGAGAAAGTTGTAGTTACAGAAGTTTTTATTTTTTGCTTTTTGCTTTTTGTTTTGTTATTATTATATATTCTTTAATTTATGATTTGAGCATCACCAAGAGATTGTATGCCATCATCGTTATCATTTTCTAAAGCAATTGTTCTAGTCATGGGACAACCTCGTGACCTAGCATTTGTTGCAAAGACAATTGTCATTGATGAACGTACATATTGGATAAACTTCAACTCACAACTACTCATCAAATGTAACATGGTAATGGAACATTATAAATACCTTTATGAAATTTTGTTTGCTCAACTCAAAGATTAATTATATCTGGACTATAATAGTTTGCTCCAAACTTATGATTATGAAAATTTTTAAGATTCGATATATTGGCATACCTTTAGTGGAGAAAAGGCAAATGTCACAAGAGCATTTGCTCCAAAATTCACAAGTACTGCTATACTGAGCCCCCGACCTCTCAGCCGCAATGGGAAAACCTCTGAAATCATTAACCAACCAATGGGACCAAAAGATAACTGCAAAACAAAGTTAACTTAGTTCAACTCAAACTCTGTAAATGGAAAACTTACTAAACGACAGTTCATTCAGGTATCCCTGCAATAAAACATTTCTCTGCAGTTTGAATAACCTCGTTTGAGAAGCATTCATGCAAAGAATAGAACATTTGCTTATGTTTTGGTCCTCATCTAAGAAATGTAAACTATTTTGGGAGTGCTATTGAAACGAATACTGAATATAGCAATACTTCCACATCCTTTTTTTTATTTAAAAAATAATAATTATAAAATTTTAAGAGTGACTCTGACTCATGTGATAGTGAAAAGATGGTTCCAGAATCAAACTTGGAAATATATACATTACAGAACTAAGAAATAAATAAAAGCACAAGAAAAAGAAAAGATAGGAAGTAGATGAGTTCACTCGATGAAACTGATGGAGTGGTGAGGCAGCTGTACACTAGTAAGTAAACATTTTTTGGAGTTAGTTTTTCTACTTCAGTTATTAATATTGATTGTACACCTTTTATAAAATCCCCACTTTGTCTCTTTGGAAGGAGTTGCTTTATCTCCATGCCTCTTCTTGTATCACCCTGTTTTATCTTATCAAAAGAAATTATTGGGTCTTTTATTAAAGAACTAAGGGAAAATTATTGTTAGGAGTCGAGTTTTCATTTGGTCATTTGGTCATTTCATTAGGTTTCAAAAGTGGTACCTTTACCCCGGAATTTTGATTTTAATTTCCATTTAGTTTCTAGCTTTCACAATATTACACTTTTACTTTTACCCTTGAGTCTTGAGTTTTGCTTTTTCCTTCTGATCCTTAGGTCTCAAGATTTACACTTTTACCTTGATTTTTTTTACTATATACTTTTTTTTGGTAATTAGTGTTAATGCCCTGTAAATTGATTTAGAAGAATTCCATTATTAAAAATACTTGAGAAACTTTACATATAATTATTTGAAATTGATTGGCGAAAAATCGACGTCAAAAACTAAAAGTGGGCACTAGTGAAAATTAGAGGTAAAAGTGAAAAATATTCAAACCTAGGGACTAAAGAAAATATTTCAGGAAAAGTGCTTCAAGCCATATACATGCGAAAACAAAAGGAAAATCCAAAATACCTGGTAACTACCAACATATAGCAAAAGCGCAACTACAGCAACAGCAGGCACATGACCCAGGAAAAGGTAATACGAACCCAGGAGGAACAAAGAAACCACCTGTCACATGAATACATTGTATAAATAATAGACAGGGTAATGAACTTTTGAAATCAGATGCATTTTTTTTTTTTAAAAAAAAAGAACAGTTAAATATTTGTACTTTCAAACAATTGATATGCCATGACAGTAGTATTGACGTAGGAAACACAAAGGTAAAGAACTAAATAATAGAACTAAAATTGGTAATAGTTTGCGTACAGGGTGATGATGCCCCATGCATCTTATGTTCAAGAGTTTAAAAGAAAAGAAAAGCAAGGATTTTAGAAAATGGACTTACAATCCCAGATACACCTCCAAGGAGTAAAGGCCTCCTCCCAAGTCTATCAACAACAAGAACAGCTACGCCAGTCATAAATAGCTGCAGTATCAGAAGATTTAGTTCAAAACTTCATGAAATGATCACGTGGAATTGTGGATTCCAGCATTAGGTAGAAGAAACTAAGAAGAACAGAAGCATTTGTTCAGCTTACCATTACATCTAAATTAGAAAACACATGCCAACTAGCATTAGATTTACAAGCTAATTATCATTTCACAGAACTTGTAGGAGTTTGTATTTAAGACAGATTATGGGCGTATCTATGTAACAATTACCTTCAACAAACCAAGTAAAATTGATACTCGTGTTGCATCTGAAGCTGCAGAGAATCCTGCACTCTATCGTATTATGTGACATTAGGACAAAGGCATGTTTCGTTAGCATAAAGGAGTAAAACATCTGTAAGCTTCCAGATAATATTTGCTTCTTTGTACTCTTGATGGTCTAGTTTTTTGTATCATTCCTTTTCTAATAGATGAAATCTCATTCCCTCTTATAAGATTCACAAAATACATTTTGTTGCTTTAACATATAAATAATAAAAAATATATTTAAAATAAAGTAAAGAGGAAAGATACACATCTTTGCCAAGTACAGCATTAGAAATCTAGAACTCGCTTGCTAAATAAAGATACCTGAAAGATTGAGGGAGCATAATATAGCACGCTTGGCTGACCAGTTATCTGCCACCAATTGATGTCATTTCCAAATATAAGCAAACGATAAACAAATTCTATGCTTGAAGATATTGTTCACATATATCAAATACCTGTTGAAATAATACTAATCCTGCACCAATTATTAGGGCCTTCAAGCACTTTCCCTGAAATATTTCCCCTATTGTGGCCTCCTCTGATTCACCGAGAAAAGAGAGCTCATCCAAAATTTCATCCACTTCTTCAGAAGCTTTCTCACCAATAACTGCACCCCGCAGCCGGTACAAGCAGCTTATAGCACGCTCTTTCAATTCTGCCATATTTCCTTTTCTCTGTATGGCATATAAAAGTAGCCACCTGGGAGATGATGGCAGCCACCACATTCCCACTCCCATGACAAATGCAATTGGGGTATTGGCTGCATATATGTAGCGCCAACCAGCAACCACTTCAACTAAAAGACTACCAATGCTGTAACCCACCTGCGGAGCATCATTCCATGCACACTTTAAAATGATATACTGAAAATTTGAAGTATCGGTAGACAAGATAGAGAAGGCGGGAAATCCAATACAGATATTTTGACCTGCTATGAGGCCCCCAATAGTCAGCCCTTAAGTTTGGAAGGCTAGAGATGGGCTAGTTGGTTAGCGAGCTCATTTCTATTAGAATGATAGTTGGTCTGTTAGTTTTGTTAGTGAGCCATGGCATTGTGTTTAGTTAAGAAAAGGGGTCTCCTCCGTATGGGCATGTGATATTTTTGTGGTAAACTTTGGTAAGGGAGAGTGCAGTCCTCTTGATTTGACTGAAATCATTGTATGCTCTATTGAAACAGACCTGCTTTCTAAGGAAGATACCTTACATCTTCATTTGATGGATTCAACAGATTAACAAAGAAAGTAGATAGAGAGAAACTTATAATAAAGTAATTAAAAAAACAGGATAAGATAGAAGCACTTACAACCATTCCAAGTACTATAAAAAACTCTTTAAGAGAGATTAGTTGCCCACGTATTTTGCTGGGGGAAGTTTCAGCAATGTACATTGGCGCTGCATGCATTGCCTAGAAGACAAAATACTGGAATTAACGCCCAAAGTACAAACTTGATGATCTTACAATAAAATTTATTAGAACTTCATAAGGTCAATCGTTAGTTCCAAATTATGGGATTAAAGAAATAAATGCCAGATAAATCTCATTAGTTCCTGGACATCAAAGAAGCAATGTACATATAATTCTTTTATCCTTGGGACTTATCCTCTTAATCAACATATCTTTGGGGGTGTGCATATTTTCGTATGGACATAATCATGACTTGAAATATTGACAAAAGTGAAACATCAATAGTAAAGAAACGAACATAAAGTGTGTTACCAGTCCAATTCCTGTTCCAGACATGAAGCGGCCAATAATCAAAATAGCAAAGTTAGGAGCAAGTCCTGTTACGGTAGCTCCAACGAGATACATCAAAGCCGAGAGAATCAGCTCCCTTCTTCTCCCTTTCATGCGAATTCAGCATTAAATTAATCAGAGAATGAAACAAAGATACCCATTACCATTTTCTGCTTCACAATTTAAGATAACCAACCTAGAAAATCAGCAACGTTAAAAGCCAAGACAGAGCCAATCAAGGCTCCATATAAGGAACTGCTAGTCTGCAAAATTTGGCCCCAAAACTTTAATAAACCAACCATACTATTATTTTATCCATGAATATAAGCTCGTAATTTCATTTGTAGACTCACTACAAGACCAACTTCCACAGAAGATAAGTTGTACCATGAAATTCCACTAGATGATGCTGACTGCAAGGAGAGAAAACAGAAATGAACCATAATAAGCATGAGTAGAAACTGAAGCAAAATTTACAAAGACCGACAGTTGCATAACTCTGCAGGTCAAAATCAGGAAGAATAAATGATCTCACCAAGTCTTGATTGTTCTTCAATCACAATTTTTGTTTGAAAATAATGTTTTTCTAAGAATAGTAGCCAGTAATCTGTAAAAATTTTCTCCATTATTTTAGGCACCAGCTAATTCCTCTCTACCAATTTAAATTACTTTCAATTTAGCCGAGTACAATTTCAACAAAGATTCATCTCATTAACTTCTTGAAATTGATACCTTCTTACTCTATAACTCAGTAACCACGTTTATTTGCATTGCAAGCCACATTAAACAAGAGAGTCGAAGAATTAGAAAACTTAAAACATATTCTTTCAACCCTACACATTATAAGAAAGATAATAGAGCATAACACAATCCGGAATCTCCAAAATAAACCTAATTAATAACAATTTAGCTTTCTATCGACCATCAATTTTAGAAGAAAAGCACAAATGTCTTTTTGCAATAAGTTTTACAGCAATCATAAAATTGCCATTGTAGCACAACAAATAGGATGTTGTCTACAACATAACAAAAATTATACCTGTAAAGAAATGGTGGCACAGGATGTTGCACCAATATCGTAGCCATAAAGTAATCCACCAAGAGCTGGAAATAGAAATCTGAAATTATAGATAGGAAAACCCTCATAAAGTGTAATTTTTTAATCATTTTATTTTACTTGTGATGACACCCATGGTTCTTTTTTTTTTTTCTTTTTTTTTTTTTGAGACAGTGATGACACCATAGTTCATTGCACATCTTTTGGATGGGAAACAATAATTTCATTAAGAATGAGAAAGTACAAAGTATCCAGGCAAAAGAAAGTACAAATTTTAACTGACGTAGAGCTAGTGGCAAATGAAGAAAGGATTTTATTTCACATGCAAGGAGAAAATTTGAGCAAGATACTACTACATGAATATAGAGCAACATTTCTAGAGATTTAAGAAGACAATCGGAAGAAAGAGAAGATATGCGCAGCAAAGAGAAGTTGTAAACCATATGGACCCCTCTCAAATACATAAAGCATGATCATTTGTGAAACAGTGACGACGATGAACTCATGATCAATTGCAATGCCACGAAACTTCATTTCAAGAGAGATAATATTATAATTAAACCTATCTAAAACTAAGACTGTTGAGTATCGAGTACTGAAATCAAAACAATTCCATGAAAGAAGAGGGTAAGTGCAAAGAAGTGGTGCTGAAATTACTGTCAATGGAAGTCATCAAGAACTTTCTTCCATTCATTCTAAGGAACCATGTTCCTATTCCTATATCCAATACACATCTATAATGGCAGAGATTGTGCAAGTAAACTGTTAAAGGCTATGGTTGAAATTTACGGTGGACATGGAGATGGTTAAGATTCATGAACATGAGCTTGTCGTTCACTAGCTTCTTTTAAGGCTATGCTGCAAGTCATAAGAAGGAAGTAGAGTTTGTCGGGGGTGATCATTCAAAATATCTAGGATATAGAAACCTAATCCAAAAGTTATGAATAGCCTATGTAACCAGTATGAAGGGTGTTTCTAATGCCAGCAATGCTGAGAAACTAGTGAGTGATGAAGATATGGTGGTGGCTCAGATCATAAAAGTATAGGTCTTTCTTGATCCCAATTTTATTTGTTGAAAGAAAAATATTGAACCTAGAGATTTCATATTGACTAATACGCTTGACAACTGTGGATCAATAATTCCCTGATTTTCACTTTAGTGACAGGCCCAAACTTTGGCTACAAATAATTGATATACACATTCGACCAAATGCCAACTACATATGCTAAGTAGAAAGGTAGTATTTCAGCATACAACAGATAGTTCAATTGACAGTCTGTCGACAATAAGCTGTAGAGTTCGAAATGGATACGCAGAAAGGTGCTCCAGTAGCCTCATGTATTGTGATTTGATTATTTCAAATCACCTAGTAAATAATTGAGACTTGTGAATTCCATTTTCATAATCAGCTAGCCAATGTAATAAGTACGTGGTGGAACAGAAGGTTAATATTCGGGAAATTAGTGATGGCAACTCCAACAGCAAATATACAAACAAAGTGAAGGAGGAAAAACAATTCACTCAAGAAACTTACGGTAATATTGCAGCTCTGGCAGAAAAATTCTCTGAGTTTTTAAATTCGACGGAAACTAATGGTTCCTCAACATCGTCAATCTCACCAGATGAATGTCCTACCTGGAAGAAGGAAGCAGTGGTATTTACTAACACCGTGGTAATTCACTGAGAAATAAAAATGTAAATACTTGGAACCAAAGACATAAAAGTTTGTATCATTGCTGCTCATTAATTCTATATTTCAACACCTCACTGAATCTTAACCCGGTGTACTTGAGAATTTGACTCGATAGTGGGAAGGAACGCAAAGTTAGGAAAGATTACATAGTACAACACAACAGAAGATTCTTAATTATTGCCTCGTTTGTAGGACATGATAAGAAATATAATTAGTACATTGACAGAGTTTCTTTTAGAACAAGTATTTCAATTAGAAAGAAGTCTCGTGTTCTGCTGAGCTATTCGCATACATCCAATCTGATAAAACTCCGAAGTCACTTTACATTCTTCATCAATTGATCCTCCCATTCCAAATGGAAGAAAGGCAAGCAAAAAGCAAAAAAAACCCCATTTATGTTCAAACACTTAGCACTTTATATAAGCATCCATCTGATCCGTGGAAGAAAACGATGAAAAGGACGAAAATTTGTTCGCGATCTTCCCCTGATTAACCTATTACCTTCCCCCGGTTCAAAAATCCAAAATTCTACCTCCAACTTCTTCCTCCAGCAAAGTACTTATGCTGAATTTCATACTTTCCAAGCAAAGAGATGGCGATTACATTGAGCATAATTCGACCAAAAAAAAAGTCAAAGAAGTATGAAACTCAGCTGAAGTAAGAGAAAAAAAACCTTTCCGAGAGAAGATAGAACTGGCTGCTGATGATCAGATGCCATTGCTCCACTTCAGCTACTGAACAGAGGAACCACTCCTCTCAAGTCACATCCAACAAAGAGATTTTCTGAATTCCAGAACAATTTCGGAAAGGAAATGGAGACAATCAATAACAGGAACTTGCGAACACTAGAAGAACACACCAGCAAATGTGATGTAGCTCTCTGGCAATAAATAATAATATATAGCTCTGCCTTGTGGTTAGGTGCCACGATAATGCAGTTTTCGGAAGAAAAAAAAAAAGACAAATTGGAGGTAGTTCGATTTTCTTAAAATAATAATAATAATAATAATAATAATAATAATAATAATAATAATAATGTGAATAAAAAACAAATTTCAAATATGTAGTAGAGAGAACATATTGAGAGAGATGTGGTAATATCGATTTGCATAAAACTAAGGTTTAAAATGTCAATACCAACTCTCGCTCGTAGTTGTGACAAAGTTTTAATAAATTGGATAGGAAAAGAAAAAAAATATTAGTGATGACATGTGTTCTTCTGAAAAAAGACAATGCAATGAGTTATTTATGTCCCTCAGTTATGCAATCGGTGGAGCCTATGGAGCAGGTCCACCGAGACCAATGAAAATAATGAGTTGGAATGACGAGGGTAGGGAAACTTCATGCATTTAGAACACTAAAGGAGTTAGTCCAAACACCATCATCCTCAGATTATTTTTCTCATGGAAACAAAAGCTCGTCAGTTTAAAATGAAGGAGTTAACTACCATATTCACTTTCCCAATAGTCTTGTTGTGGACAGTATCGTAACATTTGGCGCTTTGATGGACAAACGATATCATTGTAGACTTATTTTATTTTATCTAAATCACACATTGATGTTAAAATTGTAGACAATAATGGTACTTTTCAGCTCATTGGGTTTTATGGTGATCCAAAACATATAGAAAAAATATCATTTGTGGATTAATCATAATTATACGTTGAACAAAATTGAGGAATTCTTCCAAAACTACTACAATTATGATATTCTTTCCTCATCGAAAGATATATCTAGTTACCTTGCAATGCAGTTGCATCATAAGTTGAAATTCTGAATTTTTTTGCCAATTTTGTTTAATAAACTCGAGAGTTATACGAAAATGCTCCAAAGATCAAAGATCAAGAGTATTTGATGAGCTCACACGAAATATTTATATTTCCATATGATTCTTTCCCAGTTTAAGTAAAAAAAATATATTAAAACAATCAAACAACTTAGACTTTTATAGCTAAATAAGTCTCATAAAGGAGACCTATCGATGATGATGGCATCATCGGTATCTCATTGTGTTACAGCAAGTAGTAGTGGGTCTTGGATATGATACTTATGTCGATGACCATATCTTGATGCATTGTTCATTTGAATTCTTGATGAGTACACATTATAAACTAGAATATGAGCATCAACTATATGAAGTTCTTAGTCTTCGTGTGACTTTGAGATATCTTTTGCCTGTTGTCTTTGGCATTTACAAGTACATCTCCGATCAATGTCAACAATATTTAGTCTTAGAATTTGTTTAGTGATATATGATTCATTCACAATGTAAGAGTTAACTACAAGCATGCACAAATAATTAGGATCTCAAGCACTCTAACTACATTAATTTAGGATTAAAGCATACATGTTCATAAAAAGAAAATAGGGTTTCAGAATACAACCTTTGTAAAAACTCCAAATTGATCCAATCCCTTTAACAATTCTGACCACGAACAATTCATGGACCACCGTTAGAGTCTTTCCCACTATTCTCCGGCTTAGAACGGATCGTGGGATACAATTTGTGTTGTAATTGAAGGGAATTTAGAGTTTGAGAAAGCTTGGGTGTTTTTCTCTTTGAGAGGAAAAGTTAAGCTTCAAAAGCAAAATTCTAGGAACACTTCCTCAAATAATTTTTCTTCTATTTATAGAAGAAACTCAAGTAAAATGAATTGCTCTTGAAGTGACACCAATTAAGCACTAATTTGGAGTTGAAATGTGAGGTGTTTATGAAGTGAGAAAAGTGGGAACTTTCCACTAACTCTAAAATTCCAATGATTTTTTTAATTTTCAAAATTCAAAATTTAAAAGAATTTCAATTTTAAACAAAATTAATCTTAAAAAATTCATTTATTTTAAAAAATTTTAAATAAGATTAATTCAAATAATTAATTATATTAATTTAATATCGAACATTAAATTTAATAAAACATCAGAACATGAATCCCTATTTACGTATATAATATTTAAATCATATTTAAATATTTCCAACTCTCCATATTGTTTAATAAACAATCGAACTATATAATTATGTCAATTATATCGCATATAATTAACTCTTATTCCCTAAACCGAATTTGAACATTTCAAATTCTTATCACACTGTTCTAAGGTTCAGTCTGATATGACCTAGCAAGGGATCTAATGGACCTACAGATTATGAGTTCCAACATCCAAGATTAACCAGTTAAACTCTCTAACCTAATTAACCAACATTCATTAACTACCGGGACAATCCACTAAAGCCCAGTAGTTGCACTATCCTCACTGCATATATATTTCTGTCCATTTGATTTAACCATAATTAGTAAGTAGATCATTCACTGGTTGTTCGTAATTACAGTTGGACCAAAATCACCGTTTTACCCCTATAATTACATTTTGTTCCTTAAGTCTCACTGATCCTCTAATGAACAATTGATTTATAGTCGAGCCACTAAACTGAGTCCCTCTTAGGGTGATGAGAGGGCGGGGCCCTTTGTTCGAGCCCAACCTAAGAGAATAACCTATCTACTTTCCCTAGAATCGAGTAGGAGTGGGTTCCATCTTACAAGATTGTGTTCTCAGCTATTTACCCGATCTTACCCCTAAAGTGGGAGGCTTATTGAATCGGTGATATTGAACCACCCTCACCCATAGAGATTAAAGGATAATCCTGAATAAACAGGATTTCATAGTTGGCTCAGGATTAAGATCGAGTTACCTAGGTCATCGAATTGAAATAGCTAGTCTTAATAGTAAACAACGTTATAAAGTAAAAGTGACTATTTTATGGTTCGGTGTTATGCAAACTCATTGCATAAGATGCTCTCATTTGCATGTCGCCACATGAACAATTCAAGATTATACCCTGCATCCATAGTGTCCCCAAGTTAAGGTACCCAACCTTATCCCTATACTATAGATCATTTTGGCTATTTACTCGAACTTGATCTACTTTTATGTCTCCACATATAATTCAAGTATTCATGTTGTAGCCAGAGGTTCTTAGTTTATTGGATTTAGGGTTAAAAGATGCAATTTACATATTTAATAATAACTTTACTGAATAATCTTAATAACAACTTTATTGTAAAATAGAATATATTTAATGTTTACAAATCACGAGTTTTAGGACATACAACCCAACATACAATACATTAGTCACACATATAATTCAAATTTCGGTAAATTGTGTTCTACTAACTATTGTCACACATCTTGAACAAAGCTATTTTGTAGGACTTATGGTGAAATTTAATATAATATATAACATAAATGTATATATAATCGAAAAAATCTTAGAAAGATATTCCTTATCTTGATTGAGCCATATCAAAATAAGAAGTCATTCGGCACAACCGATTGATCTACTCTATCACCTCATGCACAACGATCACAATGTATAATCCAATGAATTCTCTATGTCATCGTGACAATAAATTAAAAGTAATATATTCTAACAATAATAAAAGCTATAGGAAATATATGCTTATTTGAGTTCGCGGATGAAGCAATCAACAATTTGGGAAATTGTCTAAAATAACGTCCCTTAAGTTTTCACATTACCAAAATGACACACTTTTGGTAAGTCGTTTAAAGGGATTTTCTCTACCTTTTCAGACGAGGCCAGGCCTAAGATTTTGTTTTGAACGTTAAGAATTCAAACGATGCAATCTTGTAAAATGAAGAAAATACCCCTGATTGAAAAAATCCTTCATCTTTATGGAAACCATTTACGTTCTCACTTCGTTTGAGTTCTCGCTTAATTCGATTTCAAATTTAGCTCATCTTCATTGTTATTTGCATCATTAATACAGTTATCTACATTTTTAAGCCTCGTTTTTAGAGGTATTCCACTATTTATTTTATTTAGTTAGATACCTTAGTTTTAATTTAATGTTTGTTAGTGTTTTGAGAAGTTGTCTGAGATATTTGAGAAATTTGGGTTATATATTTGTGTTTTTCTCCCCATATTTAGACTTTTTTTTTTTTAATATATATTGGCTTAATTCGATGATTTTATGGAGTCAACTTATGACGCTTAAAATCTAGTTAAATCTTGGCCGATATTGGATGAAGTTTCCCCGAGATTCATTGAATTTGTCCCCAGATTTGGCTGACTATTGAGTTTTCAGTGCCATTCTATATAGAATCTCAAGGTAAATGTGTCCCGTGAGTGCCCCGAGATTTTATACATAATGGGTCTAAAACCCTAGCATGCTGATATAAATGTCCCGAGTTCGTCATGAATAATACACGATCTTGACCGCATTTCCCCCGAGATTTAAGGCAGTTTTCATAGACAATGCTTTTGTTTTGTTTTGTTTTGTTTAATTGATTGTCCAAGATGCTTATGTTGTGTGGTATGTGTTACAAGTGGCATTGGTAACTAAAACTAGCAGTTATGACTATTTCCCTATAAATTCGACTTGTCGTTCTCGTCTAGCAAAAAAAAGTTTAAATATTAAGAAAAAGTTATCACCCAATCAATTACACATGTTTAGGAAAAATGTTTTCGAACATTTTTTTGGATGTTAAGTTAGTTTTTAATGGTCCTCTGTGCCACTGTATTCTATTTAAGGAGGAAGAAAGGGAAGATGTAATTAGCTTTATGTTACATGTGAAGGTCTTTTGGCCATGATGAGTTTGATATAGTGATTGGAATTGAGATATAGGCCCAAATATATAGTTGAGTTTGAACAGAATAAAGCTTAGAAGCTTAGGCAGTTATACTTGAAGGGTTTGGAATACCCCGAAGAGGAAGCAATTGACCGTTACTATGCCCCATTTTTGTTTTATAAAACATTATAATTCAAGGGGATGGAAACTTTGATAAACACAATCAATCCTAAGCGTGCTTTTTTGTACTGCGATTTTTACAGAGAGAAATTAAGGAACCCGAAACTCATCCTTGAAGAACCAAAGCCTTCACGTCTCCTCTCCACAACCAAGAATGATCACAAACTGTCTTCTTCTCCCAAACTCGAACACCGGAAGGACAACAACTCAAAATAGTAAATGATGCTCCAAATTGAACACCACCACGAGATCTTCCAAGTTATTCTCAAGGTGAGAATCACAGAGAGTTATGTAGGCTTGCGTTTAATTTTGTGAAAGGGAAGGATAGAGTTTTGTTGAGAGAAATTTCATACATACACAAAGAGATCTCGTGAATTGTCAGAAGGACGTAGAAGATAAAAGCCTCTTAACCTTTTTTTTTTTCCCGGTTGTACGCAGAAGAGAGAAAAATGGGAGTTGAGGGAAGTTATTAAAATAACTCCCTCCCCATTTTAATTTTCTAATAATTCGAAAACGAATTTAAAATTTAATATATATATATATATACATATATATCATATTAAACTATATGTTATACCACAAATAACATATAACCTATAGTGTATATTATATCACATATAATATAATATATTGTTTATTATTCTCTCATTCAACCTATAGTATTAATATGAATCATATTCATATTAATTTTAATCTATAGTTTTTATATGAAATACATTCACATAATTAATATTTGAATCATATTAAAATATTTATTTCTCTTATTAAAACCTTATTTTATTATGTATCACATACATTATCTTAATCATGTCTTATGTAATTACTTCCCTTTAATTAATTTATCAATTTGAACAATTCAAATTAATCAAAATTTAATTTGATTCTTATTAATCATTATTGAGCTAACAAGGGGATCTTATGAACCTATAGATTGAAACTCCAGTGATACTTGATTAAGCAAATAAACTATTTAATTAAATTAATCAACCTTCATTAACTGCCGGTCACTCCACTAAAGATCGATAGCTACACTCTTCGCACTATAGATATATTTCTGCATCCATTGGATATAACAAATACACAGTGCGTTGGCTCTTTACAAATTGTTTGTAAGTATAGTTGTGTCAAAATTACAGTTTTACCCCTGTAGTTACATCTAACCCCTTAAGTCCCACTAATCTCTCTAATGAACAGTTAATTATAGTCCAACTATAATCGAATCCCTCTCAGGCCAGAAGAGTGCAGTGCCACATTGTTCAAGCCCCGGAATCAATCCTTAAGGAAGAAATTTATCTACTTACCCTTGTTGGGTTTTATGCTCTAAAACTTAAATAATTGACTGTTATCAATAAAGAGTTATCAATATTATTTCAATAAGTGTTGTTGATTTTATCATGTTCGTTTTGTCTTAATAACCCTAAATCCAATAAACTAACATCCTAGATTGTCTTCTGAGTCTTGAACTATACGTGGAGACGTACAAGGATCAATGTTCAAGATACAACCTAAAGGGTTTATAGTATATGGGATAAGGCTGAGTACCTTATCCTAGTGATACTATGGATACGACTCATTTTGTATTTGATACAAACAAAATGATTCAACGCATTCATATAGGTGACATGCAAGTGGAGGCATCATATGCAATGAGTTTGCATAAGACTGGATCGAGAAATAGTAACCACTAGATGTAACACTGTTGACTAGTTGAGTTTCTATTTCATCAGGATGACCTAAGCAACTTAGTCGGGATTGTCCTTTTATTTGTATGGGTCAAAGTGGTCAGTTCGCGGACTAAATAAACCTACCATCTTGAGGATGAGACCGAGTAGGGAGTTGGGAACATAATAATACAAGATGGATTTCACTCCTTCTCGACTTTAGGGTAAGTAGATGAGTATTCCTTTAAGTGGTGTCTCCGGAACTTGAATAAATGGCCCTACCCTCTTACTGGCCCGATAGGGGTTTTGTTTAATGGTTGGACCATAAACAAGTCATTTACAATAGGAGCATTAGTGCTTAAGGAAATAGGGGTAACCCAAGGGTAAAATGACAATTTGACCCACCTGGTATTACGAACACTCGTGAAGGACTAATTTACTGTTATTGGTCTATATCCGTATACACAGAAATATATTTGCAGTGAGAAGAGTGCAGTCGCAGGTCATTAGTAGAGTGTACCTGCAGTTAACGAATATTGATAATTTGGTTAATGAGTTTAGCCAATTAATCTCATATCATTGGAGCTTATGATCCGCAGGTCAATGTGGTCCCCTTCCTAACTTGTAAAGGGAATTGAGGTAACTATGTCTTGAATTGAGTTTGAAATGTTCAAAATCACTTAGGGAACTAATATAATGTATAATGATACATTATAATATAAAGTTTATGTTTTATTTAAACTTTATGATAAATTTAATATTGGATACGATTCAAAATTAATTTGTGGGTACGCTTGGAACTATACGATCGCTTAGCAACTGAACCTCAACAACGATTTTGAGCAGAAGCTGAAAAACTAGAACAATAGCTCGACCTCCTTCACTCGTTTATTCAATTATATCTTAATTTCAACTTTAATGACTCCAAATAAATTACAGACTTTTACTAACACATATAAGCTCACGAAATAAAAGCCAGTTACAAATTTAATTGAGAAATTAAAGAGAATTAAAATGCCAAAACTTTGAAAACCATATAAGTGCATCAGTTTCATATATCACATAAAAAACACCCACCATACCAAAATTAAACCGAATTGAATGCTTATATGATGCTCTGATATCAATTGTTAGAACAAGATAACATGCAGCGGAAGTATCAAGGATCCATAAGTATTCAAATTCACTATTTTTGGCAGAAACTAGAGCATGCTCATCTAAATAAGAGGGTTTTAGATCATATCTTTGTAGAACTCTTCAAGATCTCGATCAAACAGCAGCAGTCTTCACCAAAGATCACCGCGAGCTACCTCAAGATCTTTCTCACTATCCTTTTGGAGCTTTAGACCGAGTTGTGGGACTCAAGAAAAACTTAAAGCAACAGAATTACAGAGGAAAGCTCACAGTAGCACACTACCGAAGAACTCTTTCTTCCAGCTAAAATTTTCTCTCAAAATTTATGTGTAATGTATGCCTTCAAATCACTCCATTCTTCTTTATTTATTGCAGATGAACATGCAAAAGAAGGAATGTGCATGGCTTGCAGCTCATGCTTGGAGTTTAATGAAGAAAAGGAAGTGGACTTTGTGTGAAGAAGATGGTAATGGAAAACTTCAAAATTCCATTTGTGCATTTAATCATATTTTCCAATTTTTCTTTAAAACCAAAATTTGATTTCAAAATCCATTTTGATTTTAAAGGTGAAAAATAATTTTCTAAAAATAATTTCATAAATTAATTTAATATCAAATATTAAATTAATTTTGCATAAAACCATCTTCATATGTTTAAACCATATTTGAATATATATTCTCCTATTCCGTTTAATTTTAGTTTGAATGTTTCAAATTAATTTCTCAAGCTACTCTAAAGCTTAACCATTTACGAGATAGTAGGGGAACCTCGCGGGCCTACAGATCATGGGCTCCAACGATTCGAGATTAATCGGCTAAACTCATTAGACCGATCTAACCCTCATTCGTTAACTAATGAGACACTTCACTATAGCCCATAGTTGAACTCCTCTCACTGTAGATATATTATGTCCACTTTATAACTATAATCAGTAAGTCGATCCTTCACAGGTTGTCCGTAATCATAGCTAGGTCAAAATTACCGTTTTACCTCTATGAATACATTTTGTTCCTTAAATTCCTACTGACCTTCTAATGAACAATTCTGATTCATAATCTCTATGAATCAAATCCTTTCTCTATCATGAGAAGGCGGGGCTCCAATTGTTCAAGACTTGAAATCAGTACTTAAGAGAACAACCTATCTGCTAACCCTAAATTGGGTAGGAGTGAATTCCATCTTGCAATGCTATGTCCCCAACTATTCATCCGGTCTTATCACCATAATGGGAAGCTTATTGAGTAGTGTTGTTAGGCTACTCTCACCATTTGCAGATCAAAGGATAATCCCAAACAAACAGAAGTTCATAGCTAGCTCAGGATTAAGATCGAGTTAACTTAGGTTACTTGATAAATGAGATAGTCAGTTTTAACAATAGACAGTCGTTATAAAGAAAAGTGACTATTTTCGTGGTCCAGTCTATATGCAAACTCTTTGCATAGGATGCCCTCACTCACATGTCTCAACATGAACGATTTATAGATCACATCGTTCGTAGCACTTTACAACTTTTGTAACAACTACAAAGTAGGTCACATCCAATAGTGTTTCTAGGATGAGATACCTAATTTCATCCATATACTTATTAGACCCTTTAGGCTATTTACTATCAACTGATCTTGTTTATGTCACTACATAAAGTTACAGTATTCAAACTATAACCATGGATATGTTTATTGGATTTTCATAATAAGATGCAAAATCTACAAGTCAATATTATTGACAAATAGAATGTTACACGAACTACGAGTTCTAGGACATTCTCAATATTAATATGATTCAAATGTAGGCAAAATTAAATATTTGATATTTAGTTTGGTAATTATGTAACTGAAGGATTAAATAATCATTTTATTTAGTTGATTTAATTTAATTAATTGAATTAAAACTATAGGCTATGTGAGAGGTTTCTTCATTTAATATGATTTAAATGAAATCATTAATTATGTTAAATTTAATTAACTTTTGATTATTTTTTAATTCAATTGATTAAACAGATAACTCCCATGTAGGGGAGTTATCTAAAACGTGGGTGATCCCTCGGTAGTCTCTCTCTTTTGATAAAAAAGTACTGTGTGATTTTCTCACACAAAACATACAAGATATAAAATTGTTCTGTACAACTTTCTCTCAAATTCTCCTTCTTTGATCCCAAATCGAATTGGTTCTCACGAACCAAAAATACCAAAGATTCTCAGAGAATAATATTTTAGCCTCTTGATGGTGTTAATTTTGATCCAAAGGAGTATTGGTGTTTTCCAATCGAGTCTTCAATGAAAGTAAGGATTTCTTTCTCTTTTCTTTGTGTGGTTTAAGCATGCTTAACCTAAGGTGGAATTTACAGTATATTTTTTTTTTTTGGGTATCAGGTCTATGTAATTTTTTTTGAAATTTTCCAATATATGGGTATTTCAGAAATCCTAAATTAATTACAAGTTTGGTCTTGTATTCTTTCGCTGCGTTAGAGCTTTCAACCCTATAATTGGTATCAGAGCCATCTCGTAGTATTAATTTAGATTTTTGAAATTTGTATTGGGTTTTTAGTGGGATTATTTGCATTGTTACGAATGAATGTTTATGGTGGTTTATGGCCATAGATTTTCATGTTTTTCAATTTAATCAAATCATAAAGGCCTCTGCGTTTTTGGGCATCTAATCATGAAATTTGAGTCTTCTAAAAGGCTGTGTCTAGAATTAGGGTCGTGATTGATGAAGATCGAGACCAATTTTTGGCCAAAACGAAGAATAGTCGAAGAAACTGCCCATAAACGCATTTTGGTGTTGCAGCGTTGCAACGCTACGATAATGCGACTTTAGGCTACGTTGTGCGCAATTCAGCTGTGATCCAGGGTGGTTTGGTCTGGTTCAACTGGTTCAAAGTGGTTTCGTCTGGTTTTGCACTGTGTTGGCTCGATTTGTGGTTTTGGGGTCCAGTTCGACGGTTTGAGTTGATTCGATTTGGTTTGTTTCGGTTATGAAGTAGCAAAAGCATCTTTTAGGATAAAATTAACATGATTATTGTAATCTATTGTTTTATTTTATCCTATGGGCCAAATTACCGATTCATTTGTTATTTAAATACTTTATGGATGTCATTTAGATAAGTCCATCATGGGTTAAGCATGTTCATGCATTTTTAATATGTTATAAGTGTTATAATATATGGTTTAATGCATGATGTAGATATAATTTCATGAATTATTTAATATATCTTGATATGTTCAATATATGAAATTGGAAAAGCATGATGCACGACATTACTTAGGTAAATATAAAGAGTTATATTCATTAATGTCTTATATCTGCTTGGTGGATTTTCATGAGTTGTTTAATATAAGTTTTGTATTAATAAAGTTGAAAATCAACTTGCATTGAGCATGACACATCCATAGTTTAATATAATTGTTACACTAAAGTCATGAAATGCATGTAATATGGTTTTCTGTTGGGTTTTATTTCCTAAAATTTGTGGTTTGTAAACATTAGAACTTATTCTGAAAATTCAATAAGTTGTTATTGAATAGATGTTTTGCTTATTAGAAATTTAATAAACCTAAAAGTCCCTTGACTATTAGATGAGTACTTGAACTTTATGTGGAGACGTAAAAGTGGATCAAGTTCGAGTAAATAGTCAAAATGATCTATAGTATATGAATAAGGTTGGGTGCTTTATTCTGGTAGCAATATTGGATGCGACCTGCTCTGTAATTATTACAAAGAGTTGTAAAGTCCTACAAATAAAGTGATCCTAATTCGTTCGTGTTATGATATGAGGAGTGGGGGTGTCCTTGTGCAAAAGGGTTTGTACAAGATCGGACCACGAAATTAGTCACTCTTACTTTATAACGTTGTTTACTATTTAAGACTAACTATTTCAAAGCGATGACCTAGGTAACTTGACCTTAATCCCGAGTTAACCATGAACTCCTGTTTATTCGGGATTATTCTTAGATTTTCATAGGTGAGGGTTGGTTCAACAACGCCAGCTCAATAACCTCCCATTTCAGGTGTAAGACCGGATAGATAGCTAGGCAGTCAGGGACATAGGATGTAAAACGGAATTCACTCCTACCCGCTGTTAGGGATAGTAGAGAGGTTGTTCCCTTAAGTGCTGATTTTGGGTCTTGAATAAGAGGCCCCACCCTCTCACTGGCCCAAGAGGGACTTAGTTTGTTGATTGGATCACAAAACAATTGTTCATTAGAGGATCAGTGGGACTTAAGGAACAAGAGGTAATTTCGGGGATAAAACAAAGATTCAACCCAGTCGCTGTCTCTTATACACATCTAGATGTGTATAAGAGACAGCTTTAGTGGAGTGACCCATTAGTCAACGAATGGGGGTTAGTTCGGTCTAATAAGTTTAGCCGATTAATCTCGGATCATTGGAACCCATAATCTGTAGGTCCGTGAGGTCCCCCTACTAGCTCAGAAATGGATTAGCTCTAGAGTAGCGTGATAAGTTAATTTGAAACGTTTAAATTAGAATTAAATGAAATTGGAGAATTAATATTTAAATATGATTTAAATATATGAAGGTGGATTTGTGTAAAATTAATTTAATATTTAATATTAAATTAATTAGAATTATTTAATTATTTAAATAATTATTTATTAATTTTATTAGAAAAATCAATTTATGAAATTAATTTATAAAATTAATAATATTTTATTTTTGAAATCAAATTGTTTTTCTAAAATCGAATTTGGATTTTCAAAATAGAAAAATACACAAAATGAAAAAATGGTTTTTCCATTATCATCTTCAAGTAGCTCACCCACAACCCACCATCTTTAAGCTTCAATTACTCCAAGCATGAGCTGCATCTTATGCAGCTATCTTCTTTGCATGATGGTTTGCAATATATTGAGAAGATTGGAGTGAATTTAAGGCATGGAATTGGTTGATTTTTTGCTGAAAAATTCGGGTTGAAGAAGGAGTTCTTCAAATGGGTTGCTGCTGTGAGTACCTCTCAAAATTCCCTTAATTCAAGCTTATTTTGAGTCCCCAACTCAATCTAGAGCTCTAAGAGGATAGTGGGAAAGATCTAGTGGTGGTCTACAATAAGATTTGGAGAAAGTTGCAACTGGAAATCGAGATTTCAATAGTTCTACAAAGGTAAGACTCGAAACCCATTTATTTCTGCAATAGCATACTTTAGTTTCTACCAAAATTAATGAATTAGAGTGCTTATTGATCCTTTTCGCTTCCGCTACATGATGATACAATCCAACAATTGGTATCAAAGTATCATATAAGCATTCAATTCGGTTTTTTGGTGTGGTGGGTGTTTTATATGAGTTTTATGAATCTGTTGCACTGATATGGTTTTCTAAGTTTTGGTTTTTAATTTCTCTCTGATTTTTCGTTTAAATTTGTAATTTGCTCTTGTTTGATGAACTTATATATGTTCTTAAAGGTCTGTAATTTATTTCGAGTTATTAGAGTTGAAACTAAGCTGTAATTGAAGAAACAAGTGAAAAAGGCCGAGTTACAGATTCCAGTTTTTCAGCCTCTGTTCATATCGTTGTTGAGGTTCAATGCTAGATGATCGTTTAGCTTCGGGTATTAGACGATGTGAAGAAAAGCTAAATGATTGTGTAGTTATGGCCGTTGATGCGTTGAAGTGTTATACGATGGCACTACATAATCGTGTAGCTTCGCGTGGGAGCTAAACGATGCGTTGAAGAGCTATGTGATACCACTACATGATCGTTTACCTTTGTGAAGTAGCTAAACAATGCGTTAAACCGCTATGTGATAGCGCTACACGATCGTGTAGCTATGCGCACATTAAACGATCAACAAGAGGTGCTATGCGATAGCCTTAAGCGATCGTGTAGTATTTGTCTGGCGTAAAACGATGGGGCTGCATAATATTGTTGGACACTAAGCGATTGTGTAGCGTTGTCCGACACTAGCGATGGCACTATGCAATAGAAGGAAGACACTACACGATCATGTACCTTGATCTGGTGCTATGCGTTGGCTACTACACAATCAAGCAAACACTAAACAATCAGGCAAACGTAAGACGGTGGTCGTCAATGCTAAACGATAAGCCTTAGCGAGATGTTAAGCATAGAGCAAGAGCAGTTGGTTTGATCGGTTCTCTTGAGGTGTAGTTGATAACGAGCAGAAATGCACGTTATACAACACAAAGATGTAAAACAATGTAGGATTGCGATAGTAAAAATATGTAAAATCGTGTCCAAAAGCATTAAGTTGAGAGCATTACGATCGCATGCGCCCATCATATTAAAGTAGCTAATTTATGTATTTTGTGCAGGAAAATGCGTTGGCGCAAGGTAGAATTGCGATCCAAGGAATTCAGCATCTGAGCGCATTAGAAGATTGCGACCGCAAAGCTATGCAATCGTATGCGTTCGCGAAGATCTGCTAAAAAAGGTGACCACATAGAGACGGCACATCAAGGTGGAAGCTTAATAAATCTCGATGGGACAGAAACCTGATGGCGGACAAATCTGAATTAAGTTGACAAGATGTTAACAACACTGTAGCAAGTGCACTCAACTTTTCAGTGACAATTAATCGGCGCATCAGACGGAGAATTAATGACATTCCATCGGTGCAATCATTTAAGAGAAAAGCTTTTCACCATGAAGCTCTATAAATACCAAAGGCCACCTCCAATAAAGGGGTTCCGTTGTTCATAATTTAGAGTTCTTATTCGCCATATACATAGATAGCCATAGTCTGTAATTTTATATCTTTAGAAGGCAGAGGCGAGTGAAGAGAGAAGACGCCGAAAGATCGTCCTGGTTAGCTTGGAAGAGTGCCAGGAAGTGTTGGGAACGAAGAGAAGGTCGACTCTTGCGGAAGCAAGAACATTCTTTTGGGCAGAGTAGAGAAACACTAAGTGTAAAAGACTTGGGAAGTAAGACATTGCTACCATACTCTCTATCCCTATTTTTCATTGTCATTCGATACTATGATCTTAGTCTAGTTCAGTTCATCACATTATTTCATCACATTCACAACGCATCAGTAGTCCAGTTCAGCCTCAAATGGTTTTTGGCTGGTCCGGTTCAGACAGTTTGGGTCCGATTCAAGTAGTTTGGGTTCGATTTGGAGCGATTCGAAAGCGGTTCAGAAGCTGTTTATTAATAATTAGGTTTTGTTTGCTTTTTTTTTTTTTTTCCAAAAATAAAACCAAAACCATATCGATTTGTGTTTAATTATTTACGAAACACCTCCTACCTGGGAACTGACTCGGAACTTGAGTTAAATTAACCTTAATCCTATTAGCATGTAATGTCACTAAGTCAATTAAATGGTTTAATTTACCTAAAAATTTAGAGTAAAGACTTATATCAAGAGTTATAATAGGCATAGACTTAAATAGATTCATTAGCTGAACTTTAACTAAGTATAATAAAAGCCCTAAATTAATAGAACACTCTAGCAGGAGAAAATGGTATACGAGATATATCAATTTTTAGCTCTCATGTCCCTAAGAGTTCACACCGTATGATCTATACTTGGCTTCATGTCGCCTTGGGCGCGACCTCCCTTCAAAAAGTGTTTGCATGGGTCAATACCAATGTGAATAGGAAAAATGTTCATAGTAAATGGGAGAAAGACGTGTGTCAACATATCCTACGTCTCCTCCATTAGGTTGCACCGTGAGATTCCTATGTTCAACTACATGTCGTCCTAGAGCGACCATCTATTCGAAAGGTTTGATCATAGGATTCGGAACAACTTAAACTCCAGTGATGGATAGGATTTCTTAGGTTAATCTTTAACGGCTTTTTTCCTTACGGTAGCCTGTTGAAGCGTACCTTTGGGATCCGAAAATGGTAGGGTCACACTTACAAGATGAAATAAGCTTGTCAATGAATTCTTGGCCAAAAAAAATTGTCGCTAAGAACTATAGGAATAAGAGTTATTCTGGTAATAGTAATTAGTTGAGATTGTCTCAATTCAAGGGAAGGGTAGCTGATCACCTTTCGGTGATGGTTGCTCTAAACCTCTGAAGTATTGTTGCAAAAACTAAATCAATAGTTTAATTAGGGTTATGTGGTTACTTTTTTTTTTTTCCTGAATTGATTGGATATTTCTTTTTAATGGGTTTAGGCAAATATAACTAATATGGTCAATTGTTTGTTATTTTTTTTAGCATGTCTTTCATAATAATTTCCTTGCTTAAGAACGAAAAACTAACCGATGAAAATTATCAGATGTGGAAGTCTAACTTGAGTACAATTTTAGTTATAGATGATCTACAGTTCGTCTTAACTGAGAAGTGTCCTCCAATCCCCGCATGTAATTCATCTCAGGCATTAAGGGATGCTTATGACTGATGGACAAAGGCCAATGACAAGATTCAAGTCTATATCTTGGCAAGTCCGCCTGATATTTTTACCAAAAGACACGAGACCACAATCACTGTACATCAGATCATGGAGTTCCTCCATGAAATGTTTAGACAACTGTCCTCTTAGATCTAACACGAGGCCCTCTAGTACGTTTATAATGCGCGCATGAAGAAAGGCTAGTTAGTGAGAGAACATGTTCTCGACCTGGTGGTCCACTTTAATGTCGTCGAGATGAACGGCGTGGTCATCGACAAACAAAGTGAAACGTCCTTTATTTTTTATCTCTTTCGAAAAGTTTCCTCCATTTTGCAACAATGCAGTTATAAATAAAATAGAGTACACCATGACTACCTGGTGACATAAATTTATATCCTATCTTACAGCATGAATTTATAAACTTGACACGATGAATTTATATCTTTATCTTACAGCATGTGGACAAATATAAATGTGAATGAATGAATCATACAAGCTCATGTTGCCATAAAATTGTTGACATAAAAATAAAATGACATGTTGTGTTATCGCTTATGCACACTACTTCTAAATATGCGTTGTTAATGATATACTTGCAGTATGCAATATAGTAATGCGTGTCACAAGTTTCTTTGCATTGAAACCAAGTATAATTCTAACGCGAGTTTCTGAGAATAATATGAGGCCGAACACAGGGATTGTTTTCGTTAATGTGTTACTTTTGTGATACATGTGACCAATTTTACAATTAATAAAAATTTGGATTGTACATGAATTTAAATTGTAATAAACGTAAATTGCGTTGATAAAATAAAAGTGCATTAAAAGGTAAATCCTAAACTAACATGGTACGAGATACAAGATACATGATACTGAGTTCGAGACTGACTGTAAAGTTTATACAAAGGATTATGGTATGCGATGACAAGGCTTTATGGATGAATCAGAAATAGGAAGAATAAATAGTAAAAACATCGCAAGTTTGTTAATTGCGTTAAAGATATAACTACGGTTTCGCTTTCCCTTGGCGTACATCTCTCAGTGATCGGCCGTGTTCCCATATCTCTATGGTGAAACAGGGATGAACGTGATGAACGCAAAGTTGCTTCCATCTCTGGAAGTACTTCTCGCTTTAGTTAACGCTTTCTTCCAACCCTCTCTCGATAGGCGGAATAACATCTTCACTTTTGCTCTCACAGGTGAAGATGTCGTCTAGCATGCTTTAGCTAAACAAAATTATTTCCTTAACACAGATTAATTTACTTGCTTAATTCTTACTAATTACCCAGGGAATTAAGAAAACATCATGGAGAAAGTGAATCATGGATGAACGGAAATAGACAGAGAGATGATAATGGAAATGATCATAACAATTAATACTATGATTAAGCGTGGGATACATGGTGTGAATGATAGGGTAAAGAAGATGAGTACAAGTGATGAAAAAGAGATAGAAACAAATACATAAGAGTGTCAACATCTTGACACAAATTTGGAGAGAGGTTTTGTTTACCGGCGTGTGGAATGGATGAAGAGGAGAGCTTCCCTCTCAGGCTTGCTCTTCTGGTAGAAGTGACCTTCGTACAGAGGGCGGGGATTGGAAGGATTCCTTGCCCAGAGACTCACTTCTCGGCCTTGTCTCTTGATTCTTCCCCGATCTTCTCTGAAAATCGCTTCAGACCACTCTCTCTCTCAGATCAGTATACACTTTTCTCTGTATTTCTGAATGTACAAGTATCAAGTTTTTGTGTATCGAGTATTCTTGTATATCTTTCAATGGCATTGCACAAGTTATTTATAGGTGAAGCTTTGACTCTTTGCATTGTGATCTCCACTTTATTGTTAAGGCAGTTCCTGAAATGATGGAGTGAATATTCCTTCTGTTACACAATGAATCCCATCAGAAATGCACACTGACAGTTATATACGCGTCTGAATCCTCCGCAATTGTGTTGCTCTTTACATCTTCGATCATTTGCCCACATGCGGTATTGTTTTTAATTACCGCATGTGGTTGAAATTGCGTTGATCGCAAAGCTCTTGATCGATTGTCGCATGCGCTGTCATTGCGTTGATCGTCTCTTCGTTCTTGATTGACGGGCGCAATGCGAAGTAGATGCGTTGTTTCTTTTATCTTTGAACCATGAACACATGCGGTGACTTGATGATTTCTTTCAAACAGACTTGAAACATTCTATTCTACCATTGCAATGGTGTCAGTGGGTGTATTGACGACAATTTATAATTCTCGTATTTCTTAGCCAAATTCTATACTTTCGACGCAACTTTTATTTCTTTTAGCCGCATTATCTAAATAAACAGTATAAATAACTTGTATTTCTACAAGTTATCACTACCCTCCTGAATGAGTTATAGATTTATCAATCTCTTATGAAATGTAAGGGACCGATAGAATGAGAGGCAAATGTTGCCCACTCCGACCTCGGCCTAGCAATCGAAGACCTGCAACCCTTATTGTACAAAGGTTCAAATGGTGACATGCCAATGGTAGCCTGATAATTGTTATTATAGACAAACTCTGCTAAATGCAAATGGGAGTTCCAACTCCCTGAAAACTCTAATGCACAAGTGCGTAACATATCCTCCATCATCTTCTTCAAGAATTCCGTTTGTCCATCAGACTGAGGGTGGAAGGCTATATTAAAATTTAACCGTGTTCCTAATGCTGTCTGGAGGCTTTTCCATAACTAAAGGTAAAACGAGGGTCCCTTTCGGACACAATTGACACCGGCACACCATGCAATCTTACTATCACTTTCATGTACAACTGAGCCCACTTACTCACCGGGTATGTGTGCTTCCCTGGAATGAAATGTGTCACCTTAATGAGCCTTTCTACTATAACTCATATTACTGAGAAGCCTCTTCCATCATGGGGAAGCCCACAATAAAATCCATGGATACACTCTCCTACTTCCATACCGACATATTCAATGGTTGTAGTAAGCCCGCTGGCTTCTACCTCGGGGCCTTCACATGTTGACAGACTAAACATTTACTAACATAGTCAGCTGTCTCCCTTTTCATATCGGACTACCAGTAATACCGCTTCAAATCTTGGTACATTTTGGTACTGCCTGGATGTATCAATAATGGGGAGTTGTGAGCTTCAGCCAATAATTCGCCCTTTAGGCCATTACCTGCAGGTACACATAATCATCCCTAATACAGAAGACTCTGGTCCACAGATACTGAAAATTCACTTACTTGGCCTAACTCTACCCGATGAAATTTCAGAACAAGTTATGAATCACCCTGTTGCGCATCAATGATCCTTTACCTCAAAGTCGGTCATACCGTCAACTGGGCTAGCTGCGAGGTGACTTCCCCTACTACCACTGCAATCTTCCCCCGCTTCAGATCATTACACAACTGAACCTACTTAGTGATCAAGGCAGCCGAATGAGCAGTCTTCCTACTAAGAGCACCATCCTCCATATTTGCCTCGCTCGGGTGGTAGAGAATCTAATAGTCGTAATCCTTTACTAACTTGAGCCACTTGCGTTGTCTCATGTTTGATTCCTTCTAGGTGAAGAAGTATTTCACACTTTTATGGTCAGTGAAATTCTGGATCTTTTCCCCATACAAATAGTGCCTCCAGATCTTCAGGGCAAAAATCACTGCTGCCAGTTCCAAGTCATGAGTAGGATAGTTCGGCTCGTGGTACTTCAATTGACGGGAGGCATAGACAACCACTCTATCGCGCTGCATAAGCACTCAACCCAAACCCTTCTTAGAAGCATCGCTATAGATCACAAAACTCTCGGAGCCATCAGGTATTGTAAGAACAAGTGCTGAAACCAACTTCTGTTTGAGGTTCTGAAAACTGTCATCACAAGCTTTGCTCCAACCAAACGAAACTCCCTTCCTGGTTAGTTGGGTCAATGGTGTCGCCATGCTAGTGAAATTCTCTACAAACCTACGATAATATCCAGCCAACGCCAAGAAAACTGCACACCTCGTTGACTGTTGTGGGGCGAGGCCAATTCTTAACAGTCTCAATCTTTGTTGGATCCACCAAAACTCCATCCTTCGACACCACGTGCCATAGAAAAGACACCTTACGTAGCCAGAATTTGTTGGGAAATGTCCTAAAACTCGTTGTTCGTAAATTTCGTGTTAAACATTATATTTATCAATAAAATATTATTGAGTATTTTATTTAATAAAATTTTTGATATTATATTCTATCATGAAAATCCAATAAACAAATTCATGGCTATAGTATGAATGCTTTAACTTTATGTGGTGACATATATAAGATCAAGTTATAGTATATAACCTAAATGGTCTATAAGTATATGGATGAAATTGGGTATCTCATCCTGGTAACACTATTGGATGTGACCCATTTTGTATGCTGATACAGATAATGTGATCTACAGATCATTCGTGTAGATACATGTGAGTGGGGGCTTCCGATGCAATGAGTTTGCATAAGACTGGACCTCAAAATAGTCACTTTTCTTTATAATGGCCGTTTATTGTTAAAATTGACTATTTCGTACTGAAATAACCTAAGATAATTTGATCTTAATCCTGAGCTAACTATGAACTTCTGTTTATTCGAGATTATCCTTTGATCTGCATAGGTAAGATTAGTTCAACAACATTGCTCAATAAGCCTTCCATTTTGGGGATAAGACCGGATAGATAGTTGGAGACATAGCCTTGCAAGATGGAATTCACTCCTGCCCGTCGTAGGGTTAGCATATAGGTTGTTCTCTTAAATGCTGATTCCTAGTTTTGAATAACGGGGCCCCGCCCTTTATTGGCAGAGAGGGACACGATTCATAAGTGGTATTGTGAATCAATTGTTCAATAGAGGGTCAATGAGAGCTTAAGGAACAAAATGCATTTATCGGGGTAAAACGATAATTTTGACCCAGCTATAAATACTAACGATGCGTGAAGGATCGACTTACCGATTATGGTTAAAATGGACAGAAATATATCTACAGTGAGGAGAGTGCAACTATTGAGCTATAGTGTTATGTCTTGATAATTAACGAATAGTGATTAATTCGATTTTAAAGAGTTTAACTAATTAATTATAAATTGTTGGAGCTCATGATCTGTAGGTCCATTAGGTCCCTCTACTAGCTCATAAATTGGATTAATAAATTGAGTATTAATTTATGAATTAGGATTATGAATTTGAAACATTTTGAATGTAATTTAGAATTTCAATTAATTGTATACGATACGATTGAAATATTTAATTTTATTGAAAATTAAATGAAATTGGAGAATCAATTAATATTTAAATTATGGCTTAAATATTAATTATATGAAATTGATTCATAAAAGTGGAATTGATATTTTATTAATTTAATATAGATATTAAATTAATAAAATATCAATTCCACTAAAGAAGTCACTAATTAATATCAAGACATACCACACTGTACTGTTCGTTAACTATAAAGACATATCACTATAACTCGATAGTTGCACTCTTCTCATTGTAGATATATTTTTGTCCATTTTAACCATAATTGATAAGTCGTCCTTCACAGGTTGTTTGTATTTACAGGTGGGTCAAAATTACTGTTTTACCCCTATAAATGCATCTTGTTTCTTAAGCTCCCACTTACCCTCTATTGAACAACTGATCCACAATACCACTTATGAATCATGTCCCTCTTTGCCAAAAAGGGCGGAGCCCTATCATTCAAGACCAGGAATCAATACTTAAGAGAACAACCTATCTGTTAACCTTACGATGGGTAGGAGTGAATTCCATCTTGCAAGGCCATGTCCCCAGCTATCTATCCGGTATTATCCCCAAAATGGAAGGCCTATAAACAGTGTTGTTGGACTATTCTCATCTATGCATATCAAATGATAATCTCGAATAAACAGGAGTTCATAGTTAGCTCAAGATTAAGATCGAGTTATCCTAGGTTATTTCAGTATAAAATAGTCCGTTTTAACAGTAAATGATCGTTATAAAGAAAAGTGACTATTTCGAGGTCCAGTCTTATGCATACTCATTGCATAGGATGCCCCCACTCACATGTCACTATATGAATGATCTGCGGATCACATCATCTGTATCAGCATACAAAATGGGCTGCATCCAATAGTGTTACCAGGATGAGATACCCAATTTCATCCATATACTTATAGACCATCTAAGCTATATACTATAACTTGATCCTATTTATGTCACCACATAAAGTTAATGCATTCATACTATAGCAGTGGATTTTTTTATTGGATTTTCATGATAGAATGCAATATCAATAATTTTGTTGAATAAAATACTAAATAATATTTTATTGATAAATAGAATGTTTAACATGAAGTTTACGAACTGCGAGTTTTAGGATATTTTCCAACAATCTCCTGTTGGACTAAAACTCCAGTGAGAATAAACTTACAAATATGTACAATGTTGAGAACCATAGAGGGAAAATACAATGGGCATTTAAAATACCATACACATTCTCCCACTTTCCTTAGATCATGTTACTCGTAGTTCTAGTCCAATCAAGTGGCCCTAAAAAACTTTAGCCAAGAGGGCCTTCGTAAATTAATTAGCAAAGTTTTCTTCTGAGGCTATCTTCGTGATGATCACGTCTTTTCGGTGTACTATCTCCTTGATGAGATGGTACTTTCTTTTAATATGTTTTCCACGTTTGTGACTCCTTAGTTCTTTGGAGTTGGCAACTGCTCCACTCTTGTTGCAATACAAAGTGATGGGTGCATATCTGGAACTACTTCCAAATCTGCCAAGAATTTGCGTAGCCATGCTGCTTTTTTAGTGGTTTCATACATAGCTACGTATTCTGCTTCCATTATGGAGTCAGTGATACAACTCTGTTTAATGCTTCTCCAAACTATAGCTCCTCCATTGAGAGTGAAAACCAATCTTGACATAGATTTCCTAGAATTTACGTCAGTCTGAAAATCAGAATCAGTGTATCCAGTAAGGATCAAATCCTTAGGTCCATACACAAGTACATAGTTCCTTGTTCTCTTTAGATGCTTAAGGATGTTTTTTACAACAGTTCAATGACTGTGTCCTGGATTGGATTGGAACCTGCTGACGATTCCAATTGCAAAGTATATGTCAGGACGTGTACATAACCTTTTTATACATTAAACTCCCAACTGCAGATGCATATGCAATTCTTTTCATTGAGGCGTCTTAAAACACTATTCCTTTGACAAATGAATTTCATGTCTAAAAGGCAACATATATATATATATATATATTTGGAATTTTGCATATTATATCTTGACAACATCTTGTCAATATAAGATACTTAAGATAGTGCTAGAGTTTTATTCTTTCGATTTCGAAAAATTTGAATCCCTAGAACATATTGAGCATCACCCAAATCTTTCATTTGGAACTATGATGCTAGCCATCTCTTTACGTCAATAAGGAAGCTTGTCTCATTCCCAATGAGCAAGATATCATCAATATAAAGCACCAAGAATGCTACAGTTTTGTTGACTATTTTCTTGTTGTATTCACAAGGTTCGTCAACATTCTATTCAAAGCCATAAGATTTGATCGTTGTATCAAATCTTATATTCCAGGTTCTAGAAGCTTGTTTCAATCCATAAATTGATCGTTTAAGCTTACAGACTTTCTGTTCCTGTCCCTGTTTAATGAACCATTTTGGTTGAGACATAAAAATATTTTCATCAAAATGACCATTTAGAAAAGTTGTCTTGACATTCATTTGCCATATTTCATATTCATAATATGTGGCAATAGATAGAAGTATTCTTATAGATTTTATCATGGCAACAGGAGAAAAAGTTTCTTCATAATCAACCCCCTCTCTTTAGGTAAAACCTTTTGCCATGAGTCTGGCTTTGCAAGTTTGCACCTTGCTAGTTCAGTTTTGTTTTCTTTTGTAGATTCGTTTACAATCTATAGGTTTAACCCCACGTGGTTGATCTATAAGTTTCTAGACATAATTGAAGTGCATTGACTCCATTTCTACATCCATGACTTTTATTCACTGTTCCCTATCAACATCTTCCATTGCCTGTTTAAAGGTCAATGGATCCTCTGATCCATTGTCATGTATGATGTTTTGAGTTTATGTTAAACCCATATAGCGTTCAGGTTATTGAACAACCCTCCCACTACGTCGAGGCATACTCAACTCTTGAAAAGGATGTGACGGGGTAATAACAGTTGTTGATAGACCAGCTTGATAAACTGTTGGGCTTGGTGTCCTAATTCTTCCGGAATCTCATAGTTTGTAAAATTTTTACACATTATTATGAATAAAATAAGAGTTATTTTATTTTCATTCACTCATATCCAATAAACAAAGATCCGTGGTTATTGTACGTAAACTTAAGCATGTATATGAGATATATAAGTGGATCATGCCTTAAGTAATAACCTAAAAGGTCTGTAGTATAAGAATATAGGAGGGATACCTTATCTTGGTGACACTACAGATATGGCCCACTTTGTAGAGGTTCACAAATGTTGTGAACTGCTACAGATGGTCTGATCCTGACCATTCATGCAGAGATATGTAAGCGAGGGTGTCCTATACAAAGAGTTTGTATAAGACCAGACCACGAGATGATTCGTCTCTTTATATAACGTTGTTGATACTTGAGACTTACATCTCATTTAAACGACCATAGTTGACATGACCTTAATCATGAGTGTTTTGGGAACTCTTGCCTTTGAGGGTGGTCCTTTGATTAGTATGGGTGAGAGTGGCCACGTTGCCAACTCAACAAGCCTACCTTTTTAGGGATTTATTTGATTGGGGAGCTACAAACATAGTTACACAAGGCGGAATTCACTCCTTCCTCGAAGCAGGTGTGAGTATATAGATTGCTCCCTTAAGGGCTGATTCCAAGTCTTAAACATAGTGGCCACATCCTTTCTTTGGAAGAAAGGATCCAGTCATAGTAAGACTATGACTTGTTGTTCATTAGAGGAATCAGTGGTACTTAAGATGTTAAATGTAACTATAAGGGCAAAATTGTAAATTGGCTCACGTGTACTTACGAGCGATATGTGAAGGGTTATCACACTGTTGATTGGTTGATATGGACACGAAAATATATATGTAGTGATGAGAGTGCAGCTGTCGGTCTTTAGTAGAGTGCTCGGCAGTTAACGGATGGTGGATCCCGCGACTAAAGAGTTTAATCGGTTATTCACGTACCATTGGAGCTTCAAGCTATAGGTCCATAAGGTCCCCTTGGTAGCTCAATGGATTCAAGCTGAGAATAAGTTTTTGGGGTTAGTTTGTAGTGTTCGAACTAACAAGAGGAAATTCAATCATATATGATATAATTTGTGTAATGTGTGAGATACATCAAGTGGAGGATTAATGTAAATATGATTTTGTATTAAATACCATAAAAGAGAAAAAGAACTATGGTTTATATGTTTCATGAGATGAAATATTAAAACTACAGGTTATAAATACAATATGATAAGTTGTTTATCATATTTATTTATAATAGATTAATTATGTGATAATTAATTTATCTTTCTCTAATAACCGATTGAGTGGAAGGTTATTGGTGGTTTTATGGTAATCCTGAGATAAAAGGAAAAATGTTTTCCTAAATTTAGTGAATTGCCACTTTCGGAAAGAACTCACGAAAGTGAAAGTGTTTCACTAAGTGAAGATGATAAAGAGACTAAACGATCGTGGAGTTTTAACTATACAATTGTCATTCAGCTGGTCGTAGCTAAACAATCTTGTGGCTAAGTCTATACAATAGGCTGCCATTAGCAAAACGTTCGAGCACATTGTCTATACAATAGACAGCTTCCTATCTTCCACTTGCTTGATCGTCTACATGATCATTGTCCTTTAGACTCTTCCTCAAGCCAATATCATACAGAGCCCACAACTCCTGGATTCTCACAGTGAGAATACCAAGGTAACCATTGTGGTGGTGTTCTCACTCATTTCGTGAATCGAGTGTGACTCGATTGGTTTTGTGGAGGCTGTTCGTTGTGTTTGTGTATTTGCTCATGTTGTAACGGTCGTTGCGTCCGTATTGCTATGGATGCGTGTAGACTGATCGAGGGATTCTTGAAGAATGTTTCTTCAAAGGTATGCATACTCTATCCCTTGATACTCTTGTTAGCATGTTGTAATTCCTATTGTGCATGACCTGTTAGTTTCTGTTCTTGTACTGTAATTGTTTATATCAAATCGAATGGAATTTTGAACGATTCTTTCGCTGCTCATGGAAATCCTCATGTCTGATTTCCTTCATCAACAACTCTTGTTGATTTTTCTGTAGTATATTTGGTCATTTCTTGTAATATTAGTTTACTACGAGGTTGATGATTTTTAATATGATCTTCCTCCAAGAATGTAGTATTTATTGATACAAACACTTTATCTTCTTGAGGATCACAAACTAATCCCCCTTTTGTTTCTTTTGGGTATCCTATAAAGAGACATAATTTTGAATGTGTTTCCAGCTTCTTAGGATTTTGTACCAACACATGCGCTAGACATCCCCAGATCTGGAAATGACGTAAACTACTTTTGCGTCCTTTCTAAATTCATGCGGTGTTTCTAACACACTTTTTGAGGGAACGACATTCAAAATATATACTGCAGTCTGTACTGCATACCTCCAAAAGGATTGAGGTAACTAAGCGTAACTCATCTTTGATCGAACCATGTCCAACAAGGTTCAATTTCTCCTTTCTGTAACACCGTTTTATTGTGGTGTTCCAGGTGCTGTGAGTTGGGTTTGGATTCCATGATCTACTAAATAGTTCTGGAATTGTGAGTCCATATACTCACCACCTCAATTAGATCAAAGTGTTTTAATTCTTTACTTAACAAGTTTTTTGTTTTGGTCTTAAATTTTTTGATTTTTTCAAAAGTTCCAGACTTGTGAAACATTAGGTCAATATAGTCATATCTAAAGTAATCATTAATGAAATTGATAAAATACTGATATCCACCTCGTGCTTTTATATTCATCGGACCATAGAGGTCTGAATGTATAAGTTCGAGAGGTTCTTTGGCACGAAGACCTTTTTTAGAAAAAGATCTTTTAGTCATTTTTCATTAAGACATGATTCATATGGAGGTAAAGAACTGTCTTCTAACTGACTTAGATAACCATTTTGTTGGGGTTGATGCCCTAAGCTCTCGTTAGGTCATATAATTTGTAAACATTGTATTGAATAAATGCTTGTGATGTAATAATATATGATATTTTCTTCATTGTTGTCTATGGAACATTGTATGTTTTAATTGCTTTACCACAAACCAATAAACTAAGATCCATGGTTGTCGTTGTAACTTAAGCATGTATGTGGAGTCATACAGGTAGATCATGCCTTAAGTGATAACCAAAATGGTCTGTAGTATATGGATATAGGAGGGATACCTTATCCTGGTAACGCTATGGATGCGACCCGCTTAGTAGAATAGTGAAAAATGTTGTGACTTGCTACAGATGGTCTAATCCTGATCATTCATGTAGAAACGTGTGATCGGGGGCGTCCTATACAAAGGAGTTTGTATAAGACCAGACCACGAAGTGTTATAGTCTCGTTATATAATGTCGTTCATGACAAAGACTTCATTTCACCAGGATGACCATAGGTAACATGACCTTAATCCTGAGTGAGTTGGGAACTCCTACATTTGAGGGCGGTCCTTTGATTTGCATGAATGCGAGTGGTCAGATCACCGACTCAAACCTACCACTTTGGGAATTCGTCTGATTTAAGAGCTGAAAATTTAGCTACCAAGATGGAATTCACTCCTTCCCCGAAGAAGGGTTAGATTACTCCCTTAAGGGCTAATTTATGGGCTTGAACGATGTGGCGCCACACACCTTCTCATGGTCTGAAAGGTGTCTACATATAGTAGGACTATGTTGTATTGTTCATTAGAGGGATCAGTGGTACTTAAGAAGATAGATGTAACTACAGGGGAAAAATGGTAAATTGCCCGGCTGTACTTACGAGCATCGATGAAGGACTATCGTACTGTTGATTGGTTATATCCGATGGACACAAATATATATGTGGTGAGAATAGTGCAGCTGTCAGTCTTTAATGGAATGCCTGACAGTTAACGAATGGTGGATCTCGTGGCTAAAAAGTTTAGTCAGCTATTCACGTACTGTTGAAGCTTTGAGTCATAGGTCCATAAGGTTCCCTTGGTAGCTAAATGGATTTAAGTTGAGAATCAGTTTTTTGGTCAGTTTGAAATGTTCAATTTGACAAGAGGGAGTTTGATTATATATGATATGATTGAACTGGTCAATTATATATGATATAGTTGACATGATGTATGAGATACATTAATTGGAGGAAAAGAATATAAATATGATTTATATCTAGTGGAGGAGAAAAGAAAT
Source organism: Benincasa hispida (assembly GCF_009727055.1). NCBI lineage: Eukaryota > Viridiplantae > Streptophyta > Magnoliopsida > Cucurbitales > Cucurbitaceae > Benincasa > Benincasa hispida. The sequence goes on from NC_052359.1 coordinate 30,306,166, forward strand.
ATGGTTCATATGTTGCATACAATGTGATATTAAATCATAGGTTATAAATATAATATGGTTATATTTATTTTTTAATTTAACAATTATAAGATAATTGTTGGCGGTTTTTTCTCCGTAATCGAATGAGATAATGGGATGTTGCAATCAGTTTACATAACTGAAGGATAAAATGAAAATGGTTTTCATTTTGCATATAGATTAGTTAATCGCTCCCCGATTAGTACACCGCCCATCACCTAGCAAACGAGAGCATACATGACAGCTCAAAGTTTACTAAACGATCGTATACATGCGTGTTTTTCCTAAACGATTGCATAGTTTTACCTAAACGATCATCTAACTTTTTCTAAGCGATCGCGTGCCCGTGTTTTCTTCAACGATTAAACCCCTTTTACTACACAATCGTGTACCTTTACCTAAACGATCAAGCATCCATCTATACGATAGACTTCCGATGTCTCCCACTTACTTAGTCGTGGTAAACGATCGTTCCTTCCTCCATCCCTCTACCAAATCCAACAGAGCCCACACCTCCTGGATTCTCACTCTGAGAATACCGAGGTTTCCAGGTGGTTGTGTCCTCCATTGTTGCCTTGTTCGTGAGGAGTGTGTTCAGTGGTAGACAACACCGAGATTTGGTGAACGATAGGCTTGATGATCTCAGCGACAGCGAGATTGGCTGGATTGACGTGAGTGAGATTTAAAGCGAAGAAGAGTTCTTCAACTGGTATGTATCTCGTTCCTTTATTGTTTAAAATTAAAAGCATGCCATAATTTTTTGTTAAATGCATAACTAGTATGTTTGATTGTGAATGTGGTATTTATGTCACAATGAGTTTGGAACGATCTTGCTTCCACTCAGAGGTGCTTTTTGATAAGAGATCCTTCACGTTTTTAACCCATCTCTTAATCTTGTTGAGATTAATGTGACCAAGTTTAAGGTGCTAAAGATGGGTGTTAAAAGAAATTTTTCATCTTTTATTTTGAGTCTCAGCCGTTTTAAACATCTTTATATTTAGAATGACCTTTGTTTCAGTTGGTTTTAATGTGTACAAGTTATTTTTGAGTCTTACAGAGAAAATATGAACACCTATTGAAAAAACAAATACTTCATTAAATTCAAAATATACTCTGTACATATTTTCCAGCAGGCAGCAAATGGAGATTATGTTTCTTTTCATCTTCGGTACATAATATACATTCTTAAGTAAGATGAAAGATTCTCCAAAAAATAGTTTGACATCTCCCATTGCCTCATTAAATTCACACTTTGAAATTTTGCATATAGCTTATTCTCCCTCAACGTTCCTAGGACTTTCTAAAGATGTTCCTTGTGTTTCGCCTCTGTCTTGGAATAGACATGTCATCAATGAAAACAATTACAAAGGTGTTAAGGAAATCCCTGAAGACTCTGTTCATCAAATCCATAAATATCATTGGAGCGTTGGTCAAACCAAACGACATTATGATGAACTCGTAATATCCGTATCTAGATCGAAATGTTGCCTTCGAGATATCACTCTCCCTTATTCTCAGTTGGTGGTAACCTATAGTAGCTCCCTATAACTAATCAAACAGATCATCGATTATGGGAAACGGATACTTATTCTTGATGATTACTTTATTCAACTCCCTGTAGTTTATGCATAGGTGTAACGATCCATCCTTTTTCTTTACAAACAACACTGGTGCACCCTAGGGGGATACACTAGGTCGTATGAACCCTTTATCAAGTAGTTCTTGCAACTGGACCTTAAGTTCTTTCAATTCGGCCGGAGCCATTCTATATGGAGCTTTGGATATAGGAATAGTGTCTGGCTCTAACTCAATTGCAAAATCAATATCCTTGGGTGGAGGCAACCCTGGAAGTTCCTTTAAAAACACATCCAGGTATTCTCTCACAATTGGTGCTAAGGTTAAGGCAACTTCAGTTTCTCTGATGTCAACTACGCTAGCCAAGATACTTCAGGTACCTTGGTTAAGCAACCTCTTGGCGTTCACAGCTGAAATCATCTTGGGCAAGACTACAGTCCCAACCCATTTGAACTTAAAACTAGCTTCCCATATGAAGGTTAAAAATCACCTCCTTATGAGAACAATCTATACTGGCATGATTGGCAGCCAACCAATCCATGCCCAGAATTACTTCAAAGTCCTGCATATCCAACACTATCAGAGTCACATCAAGGGTGTGGTTCGCTGTTTCTAGTTGACATACTTTTATCTTTTCACTTGCTATCATGATTTCTTCTCGCGGAGTAGACGCTGAAAAAACATAACCCAAGGGCTCTAAAGCTAGCATAGCATGCTTTACAAACAATGACAAAATTAAATAATAAGATGATCCAAAGTCAAATAACACCAAAGCATAGTGTCCCAAGATTGGGAGCGTACTTATTACTACTGTTCTCGAGTGCTCAGCTTCTTGATGGTTGGTGGCATAGACCCAACCGTGCTGCTACTGTCGGTTTGAACTACCTTAATGTGAACTCGGGGGCTGACTGATGCTTAATTTTATGAAGTGGAAATGTGGATGATATGTGTTGATGAAATTACGTTGTGCATTCAAGTTTCCTCAGCGGAATTCAAGTGTAAATTCCTCTGAGTTTCCTGATAAGACCAAGGTCGAACATAGGGACTTGTGAAAACAAATTGCGTTGGTGATTTTTATGAAGGCCTTGCGGTAACCAAATAAATAAATTGTTGGTTTGTTGTTGATTGCGTGAATGAAGAAAAATAACCATTGCGGCGGAGTTTGAAAAGAGTTGGTAAACGAAAGATGCGATGAATATGCGGTGAACGGGTTGAGAAGGGTTTCGGCTAACACTTCCTAGGATGCGTTCGTGCTTTGCGACCATGCAACATGCATACAATAATAAACCATCTCTCGATGCGAATGCTACGGCTTCTAATGCTAGAACACATGCGATATATGTGATATGTCTATAGAACCTACACATAATGTAGAAATAGAACTTCCATTGTATAAATATGAAAATGAAGTACAAAATAATAATGCAAGTATAGAATAAAGAGTCTGGTAGCAATCTCTTGCTGCCCAAGCGTTTACTGTTTTTCTACTCATGCTCAAAAGATAATCTCCCTCTCGCGAGAGTCGGCCCGCTCTTTGCTTCTTCGCCCCAAGGTTCTCTCTTGAGTTGCCTTGAGCGATCTCCGGCGTCACCACTCTTTTCTTGTCCACCTTAAAATGAAAGAAAATTATGAACAAGGGCGTGCGAACTTGTGGAACAAAGAATAGCTGGACTCGTGAAATCGTCAACCCGTTTTTTGAAGGATGCCTCTGGTATTTATAGAACATCCAAGGTGAACGTCGGCTTCTCTCTCACGATCGTACAGATGGGATGGCTTTAATTCCTTACTGATGTGCCAAATATTTGTCACCGAAAAGCTAAATGTACTTGTGATCATTACGGCTGTCAACTTAATTCGGATTCGACTATCATCAACTTTCTGTCTCATCGCGATTAATTAGGCTTTCATCCAGATGTGCCCACCATGTTGCGATGACCAAGTTGCGGCAATCCTTCTCGGGCGAATGTTTGCGAGCACAATCATCGCAAAGCCTTGCGGTGAAGTTGTGCCGACCGATGATTTCCTATGATCTTAATTCTTTCCTTGCATTAACACATATTATGCATAAAAATACAAAAATCAACTGTTTCTATGCGTTGAACGCATGCGACTGCAATATTATGAAATTGATGCTTGATGGACGTAATTTTAACATGTTTTATCAACGCAATCCAACATTGTTTAAAAACTTAGCACTATGATAACATGCATTTTTTCCCGTTATCACACCCCCAAATTTAAATAATGCTTGTCCTCAAGCATAAGCTAAAGATTCCTTTAGCAAGTAAACCGCAAAGTTATTTTCCTAGATTTCTCAAGGATACTTCGTATAAATCCTATATGCCAAAATTTCCTTAAGTCTTATTCAAGTCTCTTCTTAAAATGTTTCTAAGACCTAGGGACTGCAAGCTTAACTTTCAAAAGGACTCTACTAATTTCTAGAACATCGCATGATTTATTTCAAAAAGAAAATTTTCCACCGGAGTGTCAAATGATTTTATCCTTGCATATTTCGTGACATTATTTTTTTTTTCTGACCTTGTACTAATCCAAGTGCTTTGCCTTCGTTTTGGCTTGCCCCCACGGGTGTCATGTAGACATCCAACTATGAGCAATGCGCTATTTTCATACTAAACTTTTACCTACTTGGCAACGGAGTTGCGGTCATTTATTTATGCGTTGATCCTAGTGACTTACTTTCGTTTTAGCTTACCCTCACGTGTGTCATGTGGACATCCAATTATGGGAAGTGCCTTTCACAACTTAACTCTTATCAACATAGGTTTCCCATTGCGTTGACAGTGAAGTTGTTATTCTCAAATTTTTTTTTCTTCAAAATAACAAGGTTGAAAATAAATACCTCACCCCCAAATTTAAAATGCGGCAATGTCCTCATTGCCAAAAGATTGAAATGAGTCATGCGATGTTCTTAGAAAGCTTCGTAAAGAGAGTTTGAAAGAAAGATAGCAAACCCCTAACTTCTAAAAATATTTTATGAGGTGACTATCTTAAAACTAAGTTCACTCTTGTATATATGAAAGAAATAGAAGCATATTTTTCATCATTGAAATCATACTTGGCAAAGAAACAACATGTGGTAATTTACTAAATTTATCTATGTCACATGATTGCGGTAATCAAAGAGGATGTGGTGATAAGACTTTTAAAACTAAAATGCGATGTGATAGCACAAAATTTGAAATAAAGATAAAGAAGAATACACCCCTAAATTTGCGTTGTCGTCCGCATTTGTGTATTGGCGCATCCATCTTTGCGGCGATCTCTCTTTTTTAGATTGAGGTGATGGAGTGAGATAAGTTGCTTCTTCGCGTAATATCTCCGCAATCCAGCGCCTCGATCATTGCAAGAAAAACAGAGAGAGGGTCAAATTATTTTAAACAAAACGAAATTTGTTATCGCAATCTCCTTTTTTTTTTAAAGAAATAAAATAAGAATAGAATAAGACTGAAAGATATAGTGAGTGTTCCGAATAGTAGAAAAGTACTGAAGAATTGATGTTTCCCAAAACTTGTGTCCCTAATGAATTACGATCGTTTGATAATGCAGGGACCACCTACTTCCTTCTTTATTCAAAGTTCTTTAATTCCACAGAGTCGACTTGGTGATGTCATCCTTCTCCATGATACGCCTTTACTCGCTGCCCATTAAATTTGAATATGTTGATTCCGTCATCATTTGATAATTCCACCGCGCCATGCGGGAATAGCTGTAGACGTGAGTTGAAGAGTAAGACATTTTGCCTGACTTGGAAGTTCTTACCGCATATGCGTTTGTCATGCTAGCGCTTGGTGTGCTCTTCAAAAATCTTCACATTTTCATATGCGTTAATCCTCCATTCTTCTAGCTCGACCAATTGCATTTTTCGCACTTCTTCTGCCTTCTTCAAATCAAAGTTCAACTTCTTTACCGCCCACAGTACCTTATATTCCAGCTCCAAAGGCAAATGACACACCTTACCAAATACCAACGCATATGGAGACATACCTATTGGTGTTTTAAATGCAGTCTGGTATGCCCACAACGCATTGTCAAGTTTCGTTGCCCAATATTTCCATGAAGGCCTTACTACCTTCTCAAATATTAGCTTAATTTCTCGATTAGACACTTTGACCTGACCATTCATCTGCGTATGGTATGCGGTGGCCATCTTGTGGAGAATGTTGTATTTGCGCAGTAGCTCATTGATATTATGGTTGACAAAGTGGGACCCTTCATCACTTATGATGGCACAGGAAGTGCCAAAACGAGTGAAAATCTTTTTCTTCATAAACTGGGAGACTACTGCCGCATCACTTGCGATGCATGTTATTGCCTCTACCCACTTGGAGACATAATCGATGGCTAATAAAATGTAATGTTTACCATTCAAAGGAAGGAATGGTTCCATGAAATCAATCCCCTATACGTCGAACAATTCAAGCTCCAAGATAGTGTTCATTGGCATTGCATGTTTCCATGAAATGTTACCTGTCGTTGGCACGGATCGCACTTCATTACGTAGTCAGCTGCTATCACACCCCCTCTCAGATTACCCTTTTATTCTAGAAGAGGATATAACCGTAGTAGTTACTAGCTCTATTGCCAATACCCATGCACCACCTAAGCCTTCTAATCTAAATACCAACCTGTTTAAAACATTAGTAATATACGCATATAGCAAACCTCCCTTAAGGTTCTACAAAGATTACATAAATACATGCATACAACCATGACATAACATTTATAGAAAAATATTCACAGATGGCCCAAACATTCCTAAAGAAGCCCTAGTCCCTCTCAAAACATGTGTACATAAACAGATCATCAACCTAAGTCTTCTTAATAAGTCGAGTCTTTCAATGGCGAGCAACAACAAAATCAACCCTAAGGAAATTGACCCCTACCTGAAAAGGGAAAACACAGAAATTCTGTGAGCTAAAAGCCCAGTGAGCGGTTATAGACTCGTATAACATCAAGCATTACATCACTATAAACATGTAAATATACTAACGAGTAACTCAAGCAAATGTCTCGAAATGTAGCTTTAAACCATTCTTAGACATCATTAAACATCATTATTCCCTAGTTGAGAACGAGCCTAATTGTCTAGCTTCTAACGTTTATTACCGATCAAAAGACCCATACTTCAGCCTCTCATTCATAACTGCCTACATGTACGTGGCCATGCTAAGTACCATCATATCTTAGGTATTTATGCTCAGATACCTTCTTAAACTTGTCCTTCAGTATTGAGCTACTAAGATACCTTCTCAAATGTCCTTCGGTATCAAGTTGGTCAGGTACCTTCTCAAATGTCCTTCGGTACCAAGTTGGTCAAATACCTTCTCAAATGTCCTTCGATATCAAGTTGGTCAGATGCCTTCTCAAATGTCCTTCAATATCAAGTTGGTCAGATGCCTTCTCAAATATCCTTCGGTATCAAGTTGGTCAGATACCTTCTCAAATGTCCTTCGGTATCAAGTTGGTCAGGTACCTTCTCAAATGTCCTTCGGTATCGGGGTATTTTGTAACATCAAATTAAGTTTCATTGCCTATCATTTTCACAAGATCTCATTCTCTCATAGCCTTCCTCTAGGAAGCATATTACAAAATTAGAAACTTAACTTTTGTAATGATTACATGACATACCTTGGCCTGTGTTACACATATACAAGCCGGGAAACATGCGTTAAGTTATTCTTCAACCATTTGTTGTTTGGGGGAGTATAAATTCATCATTAATGTCACTGTAACTTACTTGATCTTATATACATAAGTATTGGAGACATTAATTCACTTAGTCACTCACCGCTCTTCAGGACTCTTAATAGTTTATACGCCTCTCCTAGCTCTTCTTGGCCTGAAAGGACATAATTCCCGGTTAAACTACTTAGAATTCTTAGTAAAATACCTCATATAATTCATTTACTAAAGGAAATTTCATCAACAAAGACAGCTCTACTGGCGAGATCCTCATGGGCGAGATCAGCGAGATCCTCATGAGCGAGATCAGTGAGGTCCTTACTAGCGAGATCAGCGAGATCCTCATGAGCGAGATCAAGCTTTTCCTGGCAAATTTTTATCCTAGCGATACTCACCTTACCAGCGATACTTAGCCCTATTCTTAGCGAGATTTCCTTCTAGAGCGAGATCCTCATTCCCATATCTCGCTATAACTCCCCACGGTGAACTGTTTGTTTGTTCTTCCCAAGCAGCTGTTTGCTTATGCCCGACTCCCTATTATAACTTTAAAAATTCATAACTCAAAATCCAGAGCTATTTTCAAGAAACTTCCTCCTACAAACTTGTTTAGAATTGAATTAAATTTCTTACCTTACAATTTCAGCCGAGAATTCTTTATAGTTTGGCCTGGAACTTCCAATCTTCACCTCAGGCTCTGATTAACTCAAGATTCTGCCTCCTCTGAACTTTCTTCACTTCTTATTCTTCTCCTCCTGCAATCTTTCTTTAGTAAGACAACCTCACAAACTAGATTCTCTCAATTTTCAAATGACACTAATTTTACTAAATTTGCTTATGTCAATTGTCGAAACCATGCTTTTGAAGTTCTTCTTCCAAAAATTTCCCACCGCCTCCCGAGTTCAAGGGTTAACTGCCACGTCTCCCCTCATTTAATATGTTTTTCCTTCCCTTCCATCATAATTCCTATATATAAAACATGAATTGCTACTTTAATAAATGTGTAATATAACATTCCTTTGGCTAAATATGCTTATCTAGAAAACCTAGAGTTCGAGGTTTACAACTGCATCCTTGAATAATGTGAGTCAAAAGAATCCACTCCGTAAAACTTTGGCTGCGGTGCGCTGTCCTCCAAAGTGCCCACCATATGGCGAGTCATGACATTGTGATAATATGCGTTGTTGAGCAGCATTTGGTACGCATAATCGAAAAATCTAGTCTGCCCCTCTTTTATACAGATTCGGCTTATCCCAATAATAATGTATGCATTCATGTTTGAGTTTCTTCTGTTGGTGGTAAGTGTAATCTTCAGGAAATTGGTCACAAACCAAATAATTGACTATGTTTTCATATCAGGGCAATTCTTCTATATGGAACAGCTACTCATCCGAGAATACGACACTCACTTCAGACTCATTGTGGTCAACCTCAGGATTTTCCAGTCTAGACAAGTGATCTACAACTTGATTCTTTGTCCCCTTCCGGTCAATTATTTCTATATCAAATTCTTGAAGGAGGAGAACCCACCTGATCAACCTCGGCTTTGCGTCCTTCTTTGTCATTAAGTACTTTATTGCCGAATGATCAGTATGGATGAGTACCTTTGTTCCCAATAGATATGCTCAAAATTTCTTCGACGCAAAAATTACCGCCAAGAGTTCTTTCTCTGTGGTGGCATAATTTGTCTAAGCAGGGTTTAATGTTTTACTCGCATATGCGATGGGATGCAAGGTTGTTTTTTTCTTTTGCACTAAAGCTACTCCCATCGCATACCCGCTTGCGTCGCACATGATTTCAAAAGGAAGTGTCCAATCCGGCGCAATTAATACGGGTGTAGTAATCAATGCATCTTTTAAAACTCAGAATGAATTAAGGAATTATTGTCAAACTCAAAATTTCTCTCAGCCTCTAATAACGTATTTAGTGGTCATGCTATTTTAGATAAGTCTTTGACAAATCGTCTTTAGAATCCAGCGTGCCTCAAGAAGCTTCGTACAACCTTCTCGCTTGTTGGAGGTGGAAGTTTTTCAATTGCTTCGATTTTTGCTTTGTCCACCTTCAACTCATTCCGGAAAACCTTGCGTCCCAACACTATCCCTCATTCACCATGAAATGACATTTTTTTCCCAGTTAAGCACCAAATTCATCTCTTCGCATCTCTTCAGTATCTTCTCCAAGTTGGCTAGACAGACTTCGTAGGTGTTCCTATAAACAGAGAAGTCATCCATAAAGATTTCAATAGAGTCCTCGAGATAATCTTAAAAGATAGCCATCTGCACCTTTGGAACGTGCTTGGCGCATTGCAGAGGCCAAACAGCATGCAGCGAAAAACGAAGGTCCCATATGGGCAGGTGAATGTGATATTGTCTTGATCTTCTGGAGCTATCATAATTTGGTTGTATCCGGCATACCCATTCAGGAAGTAGTAGAAGTCATTTCTTGCTAATCGGTCTAGCATTTGATCAATGAATGGCAAAGGAAAATGATCTTTCTTTGTGGCCGCATTTAGCTTGCAGTAGTCCATGCAAATGCATCATCCAGTGATGGTCCTTTACGGTATTAATTCATTGTGTTCATTCAGGACTACCGTCATGTGATCCTTTTTCGACACACACTGCATGGGGCTGACCCACGTGCTATCTGCTATAGGATAAATAATGCCCGCATCTAGCCATTTAATGATCTCCTTCTTGATGACCTCTTTCATCTCTCTTATACACATCTAGATGTGTATAAGAGACAGATCTGCTATAGGATAAATAATGCCCGCATCTAGCCATTTAATGATCTCCTTCTTGATGACCTCTTTCATCGCAGGGTTGAGTCTGCGTTGATGTTCAATCGTTCCTTTGTGGTCCTCTTCAAGACGAATGTGATGCATGCAGTACGCTAGGCTAATTCCTCTAATGTCAGCGAGCGTCCAGCCAATTGCTCGTACATGTTTCCTAAGAATGTTCATCAATGCATTCTCCTGGTTTTCGTTGAGTGCAGAGGAAATGATGCGTACTTTCATTCCTCTAATGGCAACTTCTCATTCTGCCCCAAAAATGCGTACTTCAAATGGGTCGATAGGGTCTTAAATTAAAGTGTTAGTGGCTCCACTAGGAAAGGCTGCATTGTTTTTCTTTCTTCTTTTTCTGTTGGCTCTTTTTCTTGCTCTGCGATCATTTCTTCTTCCTTGCTTGTTTTTATTGTGATCGCATTACGGCAACAACGGATGCGCTGACATCCTCTTCTTCATTTTTTCATCAAACTTTTCTTCTTCAATCACATTCTGGTCATCATCTAAGTCATGCAGGTCTTCTTCATCCGGAAACTTCATGGCACGAATTATGTTAAACTTGAGCTTCTGTTCGTTGATGCTCAAAGTGATTTCCCCTTTATGCACATCAATTTGAGCATAACCCGTTGATAGAAAAGGTCGCCCCAGAATGATGGGAACATCTTTGTCGGCCTCATAGTTCAATATGATGAAGTCAGCTAGTAGGATAAACTTATCAATGGTTATCAGCACATTCTTCACCTTTTCCTCTGGATGATCAGAGATCTATCGACCAGTTGGAGAGTCACTGTTGTAGGTACAAGTTGCCCCACGTTCAGCTATCTAAAGATTGACAGAGGCATCAAATTTATGTTGGGTCTCAGGTCACAAAGGGCTTGCCCGATGTACAGTTATCCTATGGAGCAAGGAATAGTAAAGCTCCCAGGATTGCTCATCTTTGGTGGAATAATTGATTTCGAACTTTGAGTTAACGCCACCGTGGAAAATTTACCAGCACCCCTTTTCTTAGTTACCATATCCTTCAGAAACTTTGCGTATGCAGGCATTTCCTCAATCGTTTCACTGAAAGGAATATTAATATGTAATTGCTTTAACATAAATAGGAAGTGTTGGTATTGTACCTCTTCGTTCTTTTTCTTCCTTAGTCTCTGTGGGAAAGGGGTAACTGTACTTTCACGATTCCCGTCTCAGTTGGCTTTAAGGTCAACGCAACCTCTGGTTTTACTGCTTCTTTTTCTCTTTCTTCTTCTTGCGTCACCGTAATATCGGGTTCAACCGCAATGGAAGTCGTTCGACTAAGCTCCTTCTTTTCTCCCTCCACAATCTTCCCACTTCGTAATGTCACAACCTAACGTTGCTCTTTACCTGATCCCCCCGGGTTGCATGGAAGTTCAGTTGAACTTGGCAGAGCCCCTTGTGGTCTACTCTTCAGCTCACTCGCAATCTAGCCCATTTGTAATTCTAAATTCGAATGGATGTAACCTGACTTTGAAGCACCGTTTCGTTTTTATCTATGTATTGCTTCAATAGGCTTTCTAAGGAAGAGGATTGCGGTGGTTGTGAGATACTTGCTTGATTGCTCGTTTGACTATTGTTGCGTAGGAATAATCCTGGTGGCCTTTCTTTTTGTGCCACGGGTTGGAAATTCTATTGTTGATTCTTCCAAAGAAAATTGAGGTGGGTTCTCCACCCGGGGTTGTAGGTGTTCGAAAAGGGGTTATTCTTTACAAAGTAAACTGATTGTGGATTTTTCGGGCAATCTTCCATCACATGCCCATCACCGCAAGTCACACCCCTTGCGGTGTTTTGACTGATTGTGTTGATTTGCCCATTTTGCAGTGTCGGGCTGCTGATCGCAATTCTTTGTATTAAGTTCATCATTGCGGTCATCTGGTTTTGTAGTGAAACAATAGCACCATTATTTGTGTCATTGTCTTTGAGTCTCAATCTCTGGTCACTTTCTCTCCAATCTTCATGGTTCTTAGAGATGCGATTCAAGATATTCTTCGCCTCGTCATACGTTTTATCAAGTAGACCACCAGCGGCTGCCGCATTGGCAGTGGTCTGCAAAGCAGGATTCAAACCACGATAAAAAAATTTTCATCTGAAGGCAGTCTGGCAACCCATTGTGTGGACAGTCCCTGATCAACCTCTTAAACCTCGCCTAGGCATCACCTGTCTCTTATACACATCTAGATGTGTATAAGAGACAGCCTAAGAAGTGATCTCTCCCAGCTCGAGAGAATACGCCTATTTCTTGGCCTAATCACAGAGAGAAAATGGGAACAAAGTTAGTCGAACTTCTTCGGCATAGATATTCAGGAACACAAAACTATTGCAGATTTCAATAAAGCTTCAGAGGTGGGTGTGCGGGTCCTCGCTACGCCTTCCTCTGAATTGACCTGCAGCTGTCTCTTATACACATCTAGATGTGTATAAGAGACAGGTGGTCCTCGCTACGCCTTCCTTAGAATTGTCCTGCAGTCTGGATCATCTGTAACATCACCGGCTTCATTTTGAATCGTCTTCCATTGAGGGTAGGCCTCATGATTTCTGAAGAGAAATCATAAAGGTTTGACGATGCATAGTCCCTAATGGGTCTATTGCGATTGTTTGCCAATAGGATTGGATTCGCCATGACATTGTTATCATTTGGTTCTCCGTTTCCAGGCTGCTACGCGATCTCTTCTTTATTTGATTGTGGTTGCTATTAGTGGTCTCACAATCTCCTTCTAAACATTCTCTCAATCTCCTTGTCGTAATTCGCCAGAGATTGAGAGTCTGCAAAGAAATGAGAAAAATTATCGTTAGCACTCTATTTTGCCGAAGTCACCGGCAACAGTGCCAAAAACTTGATACTTAATTTTATGAAGTGAAAATGTGGATGATATGCGTTGGTGAAATTGCGTTGCACACTCAAGTTTCCTTAGCGGAATCCAAGTGTAAATTCCTCTGAGTTTCTTGGTAAGTCCAGGGTCGAACACAGGAACTTGTGAAAACAGGTTGCGTTGGTGATTTTTATGAAAGCCTTATGGTAACCAAATAAATAAATTGTTGGTTTGTTGTTGATTGCATTAATGAAGAAAAATAACAATTGCGCCGGAGTTTGAAAATAGTTGGTAAACGGGAGATGCAATGAATATGTGGTGAACGGGTTGAGAAGGATTTTGGCTAACACTTCCTAGGATGCGTTCGTGCTTTGTGACCATGCAACATGCATACAATAGTAAACCATCTCTCGATGCGAATGCTACGACTTCTAATGCTAAAACGCATGCGATATATGCGATAAGCCTATAGGACCTATACATAAGCCTTTATTCTTATTTATGCGATGACAGGATAACACACATACAAATAAGGCGACCACATAATATCATTCCTATCTCTAGGATGCATGTGATGTAGGTTGATTAATAGAGCTTATCTCTAAGTCCCTATCTCTTGTTTATGCAATTCTAATCTTGCTCTTTTGAGTCTATATTCTAACTTGACTCTCTCGAGTCTTAGGTTCTTTCTTCAGACTCTCTCTCGAGAGCTCTAAAGGGGTGTTTTGCACAGCATAAAACAAGACAATCGTAAACAATGAACTTCCTAGGTCATGTTAGCTTAGTTCTTCTCAACCTATTCGACTAGTTTAGTTACTCGTGCATATTAAGAGAGTGAACAGATGTAGAAATAGGACTTCCATTGTATAAATATGAAGATAAAGTACAAAATAACAATACAAGTATAAAATAAAGAGCCTGGTAGCAATCTCTTGCTGCCCAGGCGTTTACACTGTTTTTCTACTCGTGCTCAAAAGATAATCTCGCTCTTGTGAGAGTTGGCCCGCTCTCTGCTTCTACACCCCAAAGTTCTCTCTCGAGTTGCCCTGAGCGATCTCCGGTGTCACCACTCTTCTCTTGCTCTGCCTTAAAATGAAAGAAGACTATGAACAAAGGCGTGCAAACATGTGGAACAAAGAATAACCGAACTCGTGAACTCGTCAACCTCTTTTCTGAAGGATGCTTCTAGTATTTATAAAATATCCAAGGTGAACATCGACTTATCTCTCATGATCGTCCAGATGGAATGACTTTAATTCCTGACTGATGTGCCGAATATTTGTTACCGAAAAGCTGAATGTACTTGTGATCGTTATCGGCTGTCAACTTAATTCGGATTTGACTGTCATCAGCTTTCTGTCCCATCGGAATTAATTAGCTTTTCACCCAGATGTGCCCACCATGTTGCGCTGACCTAATTGCAGCAATCCTTCTCGGGCGAATGTTTGCGAGCACAATCATTGCAAAGCCTTACGGTGAAGTTACGCTCGACCGATGATTTTCTATGATCACATTTCTTGCCTTGTGTTAACGCATATTCTACATAAAAATACAAAAATCAACTGTTCCTATGCGTTGAACGCATGCGACTGCAATATTATGAAATTGATGCTTGATGGACGCAATTTAACATGTTTTATCAACGCAATCCAACATTGTTTAAGAACTTAGCACTATGATAACTTGCATTTTTGCCCGTTATCACTGACCCCCCATACTCCCAGAACCACTACTAGGGCATTGGTCAACCGTGTGCCTAACCTGCTTATATCTGAAGCAAGTCCCTGTGCCAATCAGACAACGTCCCTAATGAGCTTCCCATATGATTTGCACGCCGACCTATCTCTCCAAACTCCTCTTGAAATAGTAGCTTGTTGTTTGATGTCTCTTAGCGACCTGTCCTCTGAACCTTCTACGGAGGCCCCGATGCTTTCTGTTTAGCTTTCCTCTTCTGACTTGAGGCAAGTTCTTCCGTCAAAGACTTCAGGAACTCTATCCTTGAAGGATAGCCTACTCGTGCTACCACTCGAAATACTGTCACGTAGATGGGAGACTCAAGAGCTTGCACAATATCTCGCACCCCATCCTGAAATCCCTGCACAAATCTTTCAGCTCTTTTTGCTTCAATAGACACCATATCAGGGGCGAAGCAAGATAGTTTGTCAAACTCATCCTCGTACTCCTCTACTATCATGGTCTCCTGCTTTAGGTTCATAAACTCGGCCTGCTTACTGTACCTCATGTGAGCAGAGAAGTACTTCTCGTAAAACTGCTCTTTGAATTGGTCCCACGTTGTTTAGCCCCATTAGCTTCTATCATTCTTTCAGTTGAACCCCACTAATGCTTGACATTATTGACGAGAACAGAGGCAACACACTGTAACTTCTGCTCTTTTAGGCACTTCATGTACTGAAAAATCCCTTCCATAGTGGACAACCACAACTCTGCTTTAGTGGGGTTTTTCAGGAACCCATTAAACGTCGGAGGGTCATACTTCTTGAAATCTTCTAGATATTCGGCCTCCACGGAAGGGCCTGCCACAATTTGATTCGATACTCTGACTTGATTATGAACTTGTGGTGTTGGGGCCGGTGGGGGTGGCACCTGCAGCGACTCTGCATGCTGAGATATCTGCTCGGCCACAAAATCCCTTAGTTGCCTTACCACAGCTCGCATGACGACATTCCCAATAGTTGCAGCCATGGCAGTGTACTCTGCTAGAATCTCTAAGGGTGATGGTCTGACGGGGTCATGGTCGAATTTCGAGGCCCGCTCCTTGGTATAACCCTTTGCGATCAAAAGGCGACGGGTCCCACATTTCTTGGCTTTGCACCTCAGGGTCTTGTACGTTAGGGTTCTGCTCCCTAATAACATTCTTACCTCAACTACCCCTTCCTCCAGTTCGGTGCCATACCTAATAACCACACTGAAACTTTAACAAAACACTTGCCGAGAAACCCGTCAAATATGATTATACAATAGGTAAAGTTTCATGCAAAATTCCCTAGATAACTTAAGGGACATACTTGACGACGACAAAAGATCCGTTTGTGGCCATAGGAACATTTTGGACTCACGATGTAAGTTAGTCTACAGAACCTAAAACTTTGGCTCTGATACCAACTGCAACGACCCAGATTTCTATTATGTTTCTAGAAAGCTACTAGGTGCATGCATAGGTTTGACGATGAAATCCTCGAAGTAAAATTAAATAAAAGAATTAAAAATTTTATTTCATTAGATAAACTTAAATAATAGATAAATCCTGAAAACACCGTTCGGGGTATCCCTGACCCAAAATTTAAAATAAATATCAATTAAACAAATTAACAAATGAGATAAAGGAATATCCATAAATTTTAAAATACTAAATTCTTAGATCAGACCCTATCAGATGAAACCTAAGTGCGGAAGTGACACATGTCCAAATGGCCAAAGTCACGGATCCCTCTTATCATTCATCGGTCTATCTCTACCTTTACCTGAAAAATATGAAAGGAAAAGAATGAGTATATAGGTATACTTAGTGAGCAACCTACTATAGACCCACTTAGTGATCTATTAGCCTTCCTATCGGACTCGAGCGCACAATGGCATCGTAGGCATGGGCATAAGCATAAGGGGCGAACACGAAGGCATGCTTTCATAAATAGTGGCCCCGGAGGGCACACTCATAAATATAAGTGGTGAACCCAAAGGAACATCGTATGTAGGCATAAGGTGTGGCCCGAAGGCTCACAATATGCGAAGTGCATAGCCCGATGGAAGTGCTAACAGTCACTAAAGTCTCATATAGGCATGGACATACAATCAAGTCTTAAATCATGCTTAAGTTTCATAACAGTTTCACAATTTATTCATCAATCAAATACTGCAACAACACATACTATCGAAGTTCCATGACATAAGTGTAAACTTCCAAAAATTTCAACTGACCAACAAGCATGACAAAAAAAAAATTATTCCAAGCCAATGTAGAAACCAATACTTAATGCATACTTGGGTTTAGGGGCGAACAGGTAGTAAATCATTTACTTTGGATTTAGGCCTAAGAAAAAGCAAACGAGCAGTTGAACCTTCCTCCTAACTTAACAAAGGCTTGAATCAAAGCCTCTAGCACCAACCATAAACACACAGTTCAACTTGTAGGCAAATCCCTAAAATCTATATAAATTAATTCAACAATCCCCACACAATTTACACCCAAAATTTGCCAAAAAGGACCAATGAAGACTTTGACGGTTGCTACAACGCCTTAGAACCTCCACTTCAGTCCCCTAAATTCAACATTGGACCAATCGTCAAGCCAAAATTACACCAAATAACCAAGATCTTTCAAGAAACTAAGAAACTGACCAAAAAAATAACCAAGGATCTTACCCCATAGTGCGCGAACAGAGGCCACACGAGAAGACCTTGAAGCTGCCTAGACGAAGACTGTCGCAGGCACCGATCGCAATGACGACGACGATGAAGCTACGTGGTGAACGACGAATGGCGGAGCTTCGATCGTGGATGGCTCGTTGACGGCACGCACGACGTGCGTCTAAGGGTTCCCGATTGGATCGCGGCTGAAGCTCCTAGGCGACGACGTCTGAAACTTTTGAGCACGTCTGTGTCTGGTCGCGGCTAGATTGATCGACCCCTTGCAAGTCTTGCATGGCTGGGAGATGAAGAGACAGGGGAAGGGGTCTCTCGGCGTGAAGGAGGATAAAAAAAGTTTTATTTTTTTCTCTTCCTTTTTGACTTGCACGTATATCGAGGAGGTAAAGGCATATTTAAATATTTCCCTCCTCCCCTAACCCTAATTCCCAAAATCACAAAACAAACCTATGTTATTTATTGTTTCCTTTTTTTTTTGTTGGGGCGTCATAGGATCAGTGGTACTTAAGGAGTTAGATATAACTACAGGGACAAAACGATAAATTTGGCCCAGTTGTACTTACGAGCATTTTGTGAAGGGTCATTGTACTATTGATTAGTTATATCCAATTAAAACATAAATGTATGTGTAGTGCGAAGAGTGCAGTTATCGGTCTTTAGTAGAGTGCTCGATAGTTAATGGATGGTGAATATTAAAATTAAAAAAGTTTAATTAATTATTCACGTACCGTTGGAGCTTCAAGCTACAGGTCCATAGGTCCCCTTTGTAGCTCAATTGGAATTAACGATGATCAATTTTTAGATTAATTTGGATTTTTCAAATTAATTGAGGGAATTAATTATATGTGATACGATTAATTTAATTTAATTCTATATGATATAATTACTATAATGTATTTGATACATTATAATATAAAATTTATTTGAGAGAAAATTAAATATTTGAATATGATTCAAATATTAATTATGTGAATTGAATTCATATAATTAAATTTAATATAAATAAGATTTATATTAAATATCGTGGTTGAGAGAATTAAACTATAAGTAATATTATATTGAATACAATATTAAACTATAGGTTATATGTTATATTTGATATAACATATAGTTTAATATATATTATATGATAAAGTAGTTATTATATAAATATATATTAATGTATTTATTAAAATTATTTTATTTGTTATTTTTATATTAAAAAAAAAACTCCCTCCCCATTTTCTCCCAACTACGTTAGTGGGAGGCCAGTTGTGTGGAATAGTGGTTGTTCATCTTTTTCGTCATGGAATTGAATTACAGAAAGGTTTTGTAAGTTCCAACTGCTACACAATCCTCTCCTCCCCTTTTCTCTTTGAAATTCTCTCTCATCCAAAATAGCCAGAGTCTACACCTTTTGGATTTTCATCTAGAGAATATAGTGGTAACATCGTGGTAGTGTCCCTTTTTTTTTAGAGATTCTTCATAAAGAACGGTTATTCAGAGGTAAGGCTTTCTAAACCCATTTTTTTCTCTTCTGTAATTTTCTTAAGCATGCTATAATTATAAATTAGATGCATAAGTGTTTGTTGTAAAATTATAATTCTATAGATTTTGAGTTTGGGTCTGATCCTGTTTTCCACTCAAGGACCTTCAATGGTTCCTTCAGTCATTCAATGGACTTAACGATTGCACATTATTTGAACTCGCGTCATATTCAGGTATAAAATCAAGGTGTAAGTGGACTAAAGGTACATTTTGAGCCATTGGGATTGGAGATGATGGTGTCGTACTTCTACTCCTGTGAACTACCATTGGTACCTTAGACACCAATAAAGTCATTTTAGACATATCTTCACCCGTTAAAAGAATGAAGGTCTTCCTTATTACTGATCATGAAAGTGTTGAGTTTTATGCCCTAAAACTCGTAGATAGTGAATGTAATTAAATGACTGTCATTAATATAGTTATAAATGTTTTTATCAATGAATGTTATTGATGTTTTATTTAATTTTGTCTTATTAACCCTAAAATCCAATAAAGTAATGTCCTAGGTTGTCTTACAAATCTTGAACTGTATGTAGAGACATATAGGGATCAATATTCAAAATACAACCTAGAGGGTCATAGTATAGGGTTAAGTTTGTGTATCTTATCCCAGTAACACTATGGACACGACCCACTTTGTATTTGACACAAATGCAGTGATACAACGCATTTATGCAGAAGACACATGAGTGGGGGTATCCCGTGCAATGAGTTTGCACAAAACCAGACCGCGAAATAGTAACCATTAGATGTTACTCCATTGACTAGTTAGGTTTCTATTTCAATAGAATGACCTAGGCAACTTAGTCTTACTCTAGAGCATATATTATGAACTCCTGTTCATGAGGAATTGTCTTTTGATTTGTACGGGTGAGAGTGGTTAGTTCGTCGAGTCAATATTCCTACCATTTTGAGGATAAGACCGAGTGGGTAGCTAGGAATGTAATCATACGAGATGGATTTCACTCTTTCCCGTAGGGGTGGATACGGTTCGATTTGGTGGTCAAACCAAATCGATTTATTGGTTTAAACCGAATCGAACCGAACTGCATATATGCGGTTTGATTTGGTTTCAAATTCAGCTTTGGCATTTTAAAAAAATCTATGTTATATTCTTTTTTAATTAAAAAACGGTTCGGTTCGGTTCAGTTTTAAATCTGGTTTTATCTTTAAATTAAAAACGGTTCGGTTTTAGATACGGTTTTACTCCTTTTTTAAATATATAAATAAATAAATAAATATTAGTTAAAAACAGTTTGGTTTGGTTTCAAATTCGGTTTTCGAAAGTGAAACTGAACTTAACCGAATTAATTCGATTTCAACATTTTCTCAAACCGGATCGAACCGCATTTTTTGGTTTCACTGAGTTTTCGGTTCCGTTCGGTTTGGTTTCTACAATTTGAATGACCACCCTCACTTTCCCGACTTCAGGGTAAGTAGATGAGTGTTCCCTTAAGTGGTGTCTCCGAGACTTGAACAAAGGGTCCTACCCTTTCATTGCCTCGATAAGGGTTTATGTTTAATGGTTGGACCATAAACAACATGTTGTTTATTAGATGAGCACTGATACTTAAGGATGTAGAGGTAACCCAAAGGTAAAATGGTAATTTGACCTAGTTGATGTTACAAACACTTGTGAATGACTAACTTGTCGTTATTGGTCTATATCCGTGGATACAAAAACATATATGTAGTGAGGAGAGTACAAATGTGGGTCTTTAGTAGAGTGTACCCACCATTAACAAATATTTATTAATTTGGTTAATGAGTTTAGCTAATTAATCTCACATCGTTGAAGCTTTTGATTGCAGGTCCATTAGGTCCTCTTCCTAGCTTGTAAAAGGTATCGAAGTAATTTGTCATTAAATTGAATTCGAAATGTTCAAATTCATAATTGGGATTTTTTTAATGTTGTTGATACATTTTAATATAAAGTATAATTTTAGACTTTATTGTTAATTTTAAATATGATGCAAAATTAATAAATGAGATAATGAAATATCTGAAAGGAGTTCAAATATCAATTTAATATGAGTAAGATTCATATTAAAAAACTATAGGTTAAAATTAATGTGCATTAAAACTATGGGTTAAATGAGAGAAATGTTTTTTTAATATGATTCAAATGGGAAATTAAATTAAATATGTGATATTTAATTAAATAAATAATTAATTATTCAATTAATTAATCATCCAATTAAAGAAGATACATTTAATGATTTTTTTTCCTATTTTCATAGGTTTCATTTTTTTTCTTTTCAGATTCATGGTTATTTAAAATAAACATTAGAACATTTTATTAGGAATTTGAAAATATTATAACTAATATATAAAATATACTACAATATATAAATTCAATGTTTGACATAAATCACCATATAATGCATTTATTATGGGGAGAGAAAATGCATTTATTATGTTTTTTTTTTCCCTTTTCAATTTTAGAGATAAAATGCATTCGATATATTTTTTTCATTTTCATTTGGAAAGAGAAAACGACATTTAATATGATTTTATTTTCTATTTCGTTTTTCATGTTGATTTTTGTTATTATGTGTATTTCATTGATTGTTCACTTGTACATGTAATATATTATGTTGTTTATTTGTACATATCAATTTATTAGTTTTTTTAAATATACCTTAGAACATTTTGACGGATTCACAATTATTTTAAATATCCATTAGAACATTTTGTTAGACATTTGAAAATATTCTAACCAATATATGAAATATATTACGGTTTACAAATTAGAGATTGACTCAATGCTCGACATAAATCACATATAAACCAATATACGAAATATACTACAATATATAAATCTTCATAAATTTCATTTACATCATAGTATATATATCATAATAGTCCAAATAAAAAAACACTCATTTATATCAAAAAAATGAATCAATACATATATCACACTATATATCAAATTTCCTACAAAAGCTAAAAAAAATATCACATATATATATAAAATAGGAAAAAATAAAGTCCATCTTCATATGGGGGTTTATAATATATAACCCTCCATCTTCATCTCTTCTTCTTTGGCCATGGCCGCCACAGATCTCTCTCCACATTGTCGTTGATCAGATTTGTTTGCCTCGTCGTACCGTCAATCGAATCTACTCAACCTGTCATCGCAATACATCCCTCATGGTCCGCGCTATCGATTTGTCCCAAGTCGTTCATGTCACCTCTTATTAGCCATCAATTCGCCCACGCCTTCGTCTACCATTGAGGGAAGAGAAAGAAATAAGTCTGAATTATGGGGAGAGAATATATGAAATATATTATTGGGGGAGAGAAGTATGCATGGACAGGTGAAAACTAATTTGTAAATAGCCACTTATATGAAAATAGGGAGACCAATAGTCTTTTTTTTTAATTATTTTTTTAGTGAAATGTTAAAAACATTAACTATATTATTTTGTTTGGCTTGTGGATATTTGTTAGAGTGAAATTGTGAAGTTGTTGGGCTTAATGTTGAACTTGAAAATCAAAGTAACAAGGTTTTGGCCAAATAAAAAAAAAAAAAAAAAAAAGAAAAAAATCATTTCCTTTTCTCTTCTCACGCGTGAGACGCTCCCCTCCCCAACCGTAGTTTTTCTTTCTTTCTTTGTTTTTTTTTTTTTTTTCGTTCTCAGGTCGCATGTTGTACCAGCTGCCGCTCGCCGTTGTCATGAACGGCTCTCCTCTCTCCGATGCGCAACTGACCGTTGTTTGTCGCCGGTCTGGTTCCGTTCGTTCGCAGGTCAGCCCCCTCCCTCACGCCAGCGCCACCATGCACACGCCCGTGCAGATCTGGTCGCGCCGTGTAAACCTGGTCGTCGTGGGTCTCTCACCTGACCCGTGACCCAGCCGCTCGTAGTAGCTCGTCGTAACACTCTATTTCAGACGTTGCATTGGATAGTTTCGCCGTCGTCTGCAACTGCACTGAGCTTCTGTCCAGCACAACAATCGACTGATTGTCGCTCACTACCACTAGACTGCTAGTCGTTCGAGCGTCGCTGCCTCACCGCCAGTCACCGCTGCTTCCATGGGTTTCGTCGAATTTTCGATTGGGTAAGTTTTAATGGAAATTCGAGAAGGGTTTCTTGATCGGTTCGGTTTACATATGAAACTTGGTGTGATTTTGACTTAAACCCCTTATATTTGGAGTATAGGTTGAGGTATTGAAGCGTTCAATGTACCATCTAGCAGGATCATTGAGGTTTTGACAAGTTTTGGGTAAGTTATTAGGGTTATTAGACCTTTTGGACTGTATTTGAGGCCGTAATTTGAGTTATAAACCCTAAGTGTTTTGTGTTTGGATTAGGGTCGCATTGTTTTGAGGGATTTGAAGCAGTTTCGGATCAAACGACATTTTGGGTAAAATTAATTAGAGCCATTTGAATAGATTGGTGAATGTAACTAGGTCCTAAAGGTTTACGTTTAAATTTGATTTATGTTGTTTTTGATTTAGGATATGTTGGAGATTGTTTTGCTTTAATACTTTTGGGCTTAAATTTTGAGGTAGTTTATTCTTCTAAACTTGCCTAACCTCTACAGATAAGACCAATGCCCATGGCCTCCATGCATTTTTCCAACACTTAAGCCATTATTTTACTTCTTTTGCCTACCACCAAGCTACCCGAGTGCAAGTCTTCCAACATTTAGAATTTTCTTCCTTTCCACTCATTCTCAAGCTTCTTCCTTACATACATAATATTAACTTACTCTTAATCTTACTTTACTTACTAATTATTACACTTAAGTAGGGAAACTAGGGTTTGGGGTTTAAAGATAATTTTTGTTCTTGGAAATTGCAAAAGAGTTGGAAAAGTTAAACTTTTAAGTGGAATTTGGTAAGCAATAGTTGTCGAGACTACTGAAAGGAAAGGTTGAGGTTTTATTAGCGAAAAGGTAAAGTATTGAAGCCGTTAGCAAAGATTAAGAGATCGTGACTTTGAACACAAGCTATAACTAGAAACTAGCGGACCTCAGTTTGATTGGAAAATGAAAGTTATCTAGGGCGAAGTAAATAAGATGTGTTGTTAGTATTTAAATAATTTAGATCTTCCAATATCATAATTGGCACAAGAGATAGATTTGATAATAGAGCTAAGTTGATAGCAAGAAGTTGCTATAGATCAGATGAAGTAGCTCAAGTTACAAAAATATGAACTATTCAGCAAAATTCTTCGTATGCCCTATATTTCGTCTTGGAGCACACTAATTTTATTTATCAAGGAAGAAAATGGATCCACGCAACAATGAATCAACTATTAAGAGACGAAGATGTAGCATAGCCACGTCGTAGGGGATGCAGGGGAATGTCGAGACATTCGAGTGCTAAATTTGAATTCTAAATTATGGATCCTAGACTTAGAGTGCCACAAATAATATGTTTCTTCTTGCATGAACGGTGAGTTGATTGACTCTATCAAGATGGATATTATCAAGATAGACTCGTGAATCAAGAAGGTTTTTATCTTGAAAACTATCTTTAGGGATTAGTTACGGTTATTATAAAGGTTACAATGATGTGTTTTAGATTGATTAATGCTCTATAGTATCCAAGAACTTCAGGAACCTCATTTTCAGAAAGATTTCCGTAGTTTCAAAAAGATCTCTCAACTCTTTCGTGGTAGGGTTGATACAATGAGATGCAATTATTTTTGGACTAAATAGTAACATGAGGACTATCTCGAATAAGTTTTACAACCTTTGGTAATAGAAAGCCTTATGTTGAGTTTCTAATGAGTATGAGACTTAATTGGACAAAGTTGTTTTCTCAGACATGTAGCTGCTAAGGAGAGCATCATAATTGACGTGACTAGAGTGGAAGCCATCTCCAGTTAACTAAATTTGCTCTATTATGTATTCTAAGATTACGTTGTATATAGTATGGCCAATTGCTCTGCCGCACGTAGAGAGATTTTTTTTTATGCTAGTACAACCAGTTCAAATACATGTTTTTAGTAAATAAGACTTCTTAAGCTCGTGACAATTCGTAGGGTGAATGTGTTAAAAGTATTGTTGATTTTCAATTTCTCTTGAGTTTATAGTTGTATATGAAGGACATTGTAACACTTCATGAGAAAGTGCAAGGTACTCGATTAGAGTTCAGTATAGCTTTTCACTCGCATATCGATGGTCAAACCGAGCGTTTGAACCAAAATTTAGAGGGCATGTTATGTAATTGTACATTAGATTTTGCAAGGAGTTGGAATTCACACCTACATCTTATAGGGTTTGCTTATAATAAGTTATCTGGCTATAGTTGACATGCCACCGTTTGAAGCTCTATATGGAAAGAGTTATGAGTCTCTTGTTTATTAGGGTGAAGTTGGTGAACAAAAATTTTTGGAACTGGAGTTCGTGTGAACTACTAATGAGGCTATTTAGAAGGCTAGAGCGAGAATGCAAACGACATGGAGTAGATAGTAAAGGTAAACCGATACTAGACACAAAGATTTAGTGTTTGATATAGAGGATAAGGTGTTCTTGAAAGTAGCACCTATGAAAGGTGTTATGAGGTTTGCAAAAAATGGGAAGTTAAATTCATGCTTTAGTGGGCCGTTGGGATTTTAGAGCGAGTTGGCCTTGTAACTTATCGTTTACTTTACCACTGTCACTCTATAGAGTTCACAACGTCTTTCATGCCTTTATTTTAAGAAAGTATTTGGAAAATCAGTCTCATGTGTTGGTTTTCAAGCCCTTGCATCTGAGTGAGAATCTAAGTTATATGGAGGATGATAACCCAATTCTTACAAAGGAAGTGAAAACTTGCGTAATCAGGAGATAGCGCCATTGAAAGCTCTTTGCAAAAATCTACGGTCTAAAGAAGTGACTCGGGAACATGAGAATGAGATGAGAAGAAAGTACTAGAGGTTTTTCAAGATTAGAACTTTTCATAAGGGGGGAAGAATGTAACATTCCCAAGGTTTATGTGAATTTAAATTAATTTCCTTAAGTTATTGGGTTTTAATCCCCTTTAGTTTTGGATTTTTTTTTAGCCTTAATAGGATTGTATTGAGTTCATTTAGTCATTTTTTGGGCTTGTGGATATTTGTTAGAGTGAAATTGGGAAGTTGTTGGGCTTAATGTTGGTGAACTAAGTTTGACTAAGTCAGAACCAAAGTAACTAGAGTTTTGCCAAAAGAAAAAAAGAAAAAAAAAAAAGCCCCCCCCCCCCCCCCCCCCCCCCCCCCCCCCCCCCCCCCCCCTCCCCCCCCCCCCCCCCCGTAGTTTTTTTCTTCTTTTTTCTCAGGTTGCATGCTGTACCAGCTGCCGCTCGTCGTTGTCATGTACAGACTACTCTCTGACGTGCCGTGTAGACCTGGTTGTCGTGGGTCTCTTTCACCTGACCTGTGACCCAACCGTTTGTAACAACTTGTCGTCGCACTCAGTTTCAGATGTTGCATTGGAAGTTTTGCCGTTATTTGCAACTACACATTGCCATGAGCTTCTACCCAGCACACCAATCGACTGATTGTTGCTTAGTACCTCTAGATTGCTAGTCGTCCGAGCATCGGTGCCTCACCACCAGTCACCGTTGCTTCCATGGGTTTCGTCGAAGTTTTGATTGGGTAAGTTTTAACGGAAATTCGAGAAGAGTTTCTTGATTGTTTTGGTTTACATATGAAACTTGGTGTGATTTTGATTAAACCCCTTATGTCTGGAGTATAGGTTAAGGTATTGAAGCGTTCAATGTACCATCCAACAGGATCATTAAGGTTTTAACGAGTTTTGGGTTAAGTTATTAAGGTTAATTAGACCTTTTGAACTGTATTTGAGGCTATTATTTGAGTTATGAACCTTAAGTGTTTTGTGTTTGGATTAAGGTCACATTGTTTTGAGGGATTTGAAGCAGTTTCGGATCAAACAACATTTTGGGTAACATTTGAATAGATTGATGAATGGAACTAGGACATGAAGGTTTAAGTTCAAATTTGATTTATGTTGTAGGTTTTAATTCAGGATATGTTGGAGATTGTTTTGCTTGAATACTTCTGGGCTTAAATTTCGAGGTAATTTATTCTTCTATTGGACCATCTTCGATCCAAGTGCTCTATGTATAAGGACTTATGCGAAGTTGTGTGGATATTAATACCATGCTTTGGCCTATGGAATGACTGATGTGTACTGCCATGAAAAGATTGACTGTAATGGACATGCAACTATGTTATTATGATTATGCTTATTGAAGGATTGATGTATGCTAGTTAGGTAGGTGATTGTTGACACTCCCAATGGTATAGATGCACATCCTATGATTGTGCCCCTATGGGAGCACTACTTATGCTTACGACTGTGTTCCTTCGGGTTCACTACTTATGTTATGATTGTGTTTCTTCGGGTTCATTACCTATGCTTATGATTGTGTTCCTTCGAGATCACCACCTATGTTTGTGTACCTTCGGGGACACTACCTATGTTTATACTTATGCCTATGATATGTGCATCTAGACCTTCTTCATGGTCTTGAATGTTTCTGTCTCGAATCATTGGGATACTCAAACTTCTTCATGGTCCATATATTTCAGAAGGCATTTAAAGGAAGAAGAAATTTTAGAACTCCAGAATTTGTTATCCTTGGTGTCCAAGAAAGAACCATTGAACTGCCAAGATTCTCGTACATGGTCCCTAGAAGCATGTGGTTCCTTCACAGTACAATCACTGGCAAACACCTCTTTGGATCATGTTTTTTGGAGCCCTAAATTGTTCTTCAGTTTTACAACAAAAACTGCCTTCCCATTTTCTTTCTCACAATCAATGTGCTTTATGTAAATCAGAAGGGGAAGATCTCCAACACATTTTCTTTGACTGTGTTTATGCCAAAAATTGTTGGAGAACTCTTTTTGAAAGCTTCACTATTTGTTGGGTCTTTGATAACGTTTTCAGGAATAATGTACAGTAGATCCTTATTGGGCCTTTTCTCAAGAAATCTTCAAATCTGTTTTGGATTAATGCTGTAAAAGCCTTGCTCGTTGAACTTTGGTTTGAAAGAAATCAAAGAGTGTTCCAAGATAAGGAAACCCATTGGTTTGCTCGGTTTGAGGCTGCCAAACTTAATGCTTCACAATGGTGCTCTCTATCTAAAGCATTTGCAACATACTCTTTATAAGATATTTGTTTAAATTGGCAAGCTTTCATCCATTTGGACTGACAGAAGCATAAAGCTAGTGGACTCTTTTTTCAGCCTAGTGTGGTCTTGCAACTTAGGATTTTGCTATTGATTTACTTTGTATTATGTTTATTGAGGACTGTATACATTATCTCTTTTGTTGCTTTGTAAGAGTTCCTCTTATCTTTGTTCTTTGAGTTAGTTGGTTTGGAAGTGATGAGGGTGCTAAGGGGGTGTCAATCTAGTCGAGATGTTCGGGTGCACCTCTTGATCCTTAGTTATGTATCAATTTGATTTAAGTACACAACTCTTGTACTTTCTTTTTATGTATTAATAAAAAGACTTGTTTCCTTTTAAAAAAAAAAAAAAAAAGATGTGCTTGTAGACCTAAGTTGGGAAAATCAACAAGTTCACCTAGTTAGGCAATAATGTTATGATATGGCTAAAAGACCCGTCAATTGAATGACATTCAATGTATGTGACTGAAAAGCCTAGCCCCCAGTAGTGACCCACTTACTGAGTAATTATACTCATCCTTTCGTATGCTATGTTTTTCAGGTAAGGACAAGGATGAACCGATGCATGACAAAGAGGATTTGTGACTGTGTGAAGGGACTTGATCATCGCTTCCGCACATGACACTAGCTTTCCATGGTTTTCCCTTTTTTAGTCCAAATGTCTTTTGAATGAGATTTGTAATTATTATTATTTTTCTTAATAACTCATGTTCTTAAAAGGGACCCCAAAAAGGTGTTTTGTTATTGAACTTATGATTTTGGTTTAGTTCATTCATTTTTAATAAAAAGTCTTCATTCTTTCTGAACTTTAAGAGTTAAACGGTTGAAATTCATGCATGCATGGAGTACTATCCTGTAAATGAGTTTTAAAAGATTTGGGTTGTTACACTTAAAGAAGGGGTTATTTTGGAGAATTTCCCCTCGTTCGTCTAATCGTCATTGATTTCCAATTGTATTGCCGTCGAGATCTAGCCGACCATAGACAGCTGTAGTCATCGATCAATCAGGCAAGATTTCATGTCCTAAAACAACTTATCTGTTGATGTTTGTGGATTTGCTCGGTCACAATTGGGTCTGTAACATCAATGTTACGAGTTTCTGGTTTACCAACTTTAGTCAGATCATGTTGCAAGAAAAACATTACACGGCCTGAATCGATAAAGAACAAATGTTAGGGCTGGAGAGGGAAATTCCTTGTCCGGTTGGCGTTATCAATTGTTTGGTGTGATGCAATCGACAAACTCAACACAGATCGCTGGAAATCAAGTTACTTCTGTAAACCCTAGGAAGATTAATCCCAGTCGAATTTGTACAATAAAATGTCTGTTTTGTCTCGTGCTTTTGGCTTTGAGTGGGAATTACGACCTGGGAACTCATCAAGTTAACCAGGTTGCCGAATTGGATACTTAAGACCTAAGGGTCGGTTTGTTCTCCATTTTCTGCGATTTTTTCCTCTAGCTTTGAGCATCTTCCATGATGGTGATTCAATGATGATGCTATCATTGAAAATTCCCTTCTTTTCCTGCACCCAATCCAGAAAAGCTCGGATAGCTTAGAGAAGGAAAATCTTTACATTCTCAAGGTTCTTTATGCATTACTTCTGATTTTAAATGTCTTACGTACACATAACTAATTTACAATATTTTCAGGATAGGTAATGATGGTATTTTAGCCTCGTATAATTGTTTCATTTGGCTGTCGTTTCAACTTCTCATATGGCAGTGCAGTAGAGAATGATGAAGCTGCAAACATATGCGGGGATTGGTTTCATTGCAACCATAGTGGTTATCTGTCATGCCTTCAACAGTAGAGGGCAGTTCTACCCAGCATTGGTCTATTTATCGACTTCCAAGATAAATATAGTGCTTCTTCTCGATATGGGTTTATCATCATGTGCATTTTGTGGCAACTAACAAAAAAAATATTTCTTGGTTCTCTTAGAGAAGCAGAAGTTGAGAGGCTCAACGAGCAATCATGGAAGGAGTTGATGAATCCTCTTTGCCATTTCTATTTTCCGGCAAGATTTTTCTGTTGCATTCCTTGGTATGATCATGGCTTTGTTGTTGATCAAAGCTTTGCATTGGCTGGCTCAAAAGAGGATTGCATACATGGAAACCACTCCATCAGTGCCATTGTTGTGTCATATCCGGATAGTTTTTTTCTTAGGCTTCCTCTTTGTTCTAGATAGTCTGTTTTTTTATAATTCGATAGAATCTCTGATACAGACAAGGAAGGCCTCGGTTTCCCTCTTCTTTTCATTTGAATAAGTTTTAAATTTCCACCAAGTATATATCTCTCCTTTTTTTTTTTGTTTGTCTTTTGTTTTTTGTTGTTGTTGTTATAAGAAACATGGATATTTCATTGTTATGATGAAATTAAAAAAGAGGAAAGTCTATACAATGGATTTCAAAATTCTTTTCCAATCAGTGATGAGATTTATAAGCTATAACTGGTCATGAAATTTGGTTTATATCTTGATTCTGTATTTATACAAGCTTAAATTATGATGTTTACATAATGGAAATTTTTGAACATTTGGCACCGCAATAATTTCAAGGCAGTATGTCAGAGATATCAAGGATATGTTAGATGAACTCACAAACTATTGTTTAGATTTGATATTTAAGATCTTATTTGGAGAATTTATGGCTATAAGAGTACTGTCTTGCAGTCTTTGCTCACTGGAGTTAAGTTTTTAAATATCCTATTATGCTTTACTGTGGCCCTTTGAGGCTCTTATTTCATCATAAAATAAATTCAATGTCTTGTTTTTTAGGTATATGATTCTTGTGACAACAGCTGTGTCAAAGTTTGTGAAATATATTTTCTATGTCAGTGATGTGCTCATGGAGGGACAATGGAAAAAGGAAACCCGTCTATACATTTTATTTGGAACTTATCCGAGACTTACTTCACTTGTCGATGTACTTGTGTTTCTTTCTCATGATTTTCATGTAAGTAATCAAGCTACACCTGTTAAGCTATCCCATTCTTGTGAACTGGAAGTTCAGAATTCATCTCTTTCTGCATAGATGTGCTCATACTGCCTATGTCCAAATGTTAAAGTAGTCAGATTCTGATTCTTCTCGAGAAATACTATGCAAACCAAAAAAATCAGATGTGGTTACTGGGATTTGTGTCCTTGCATGTATCAATGACCATCATATTTTGCTTTGATGTTAATTGTGGGAGATGACTCTGATAGCCCCTAATAACAAAAGTGTATGAAAGAAGAAAGAAAACCATAAAAAAGGTAGAGAATGAGATAGGAAAATGTTACAAAATGTAATGGAAGAGAAGTGGGCCACTAAGAATATTGTTAGTTATGTGAGGAAAGGAAGAAAAATAGGGGGGGGGGGGGGGGTGGTGTTCCACAAGTGAGGGTAGGTCATTGAGGCCATGAGAAGGTAGAGAAGATTTTGGTGTAACAATCTCATTATGGGATTTAGAGGAGGGAAGGGGAGCTCTTGAATTGTCCCCCTTTATTAATAAAATAAGGAGAAAGCTTCTAAGTTTATCAACTGGTTACCTGGGTATGGTGGAAAAAATGGAAGCTCGAATGGTAGCTATGGAGGAAAAACAGATGGAGATCGAGGAAAAGATAAACCTACAATCAAAGGAGGTGAAGGAATGGATGGGGAGTATGTCCGCTCAGATGGCCCTGGTCCTATCAAGGTTGGACGCGATGAACAGTTCAGAAAAGCAACCTCCATCGTCCGAGAGGACCATATTATGGGATTTGTGTCCTTGCATGTATCAATGCCTATCATATTTTGCTTTCATGTTAATTCTGGGAGATGGCTCATAAGTCATTGCAGGAGTGTCTTATGACTGATATGATATTTGTTGTTTGTTTGGATCTCCTTTGCATCATTATTATTTCCATTCATCTGAATTTTGTCCCTTTAAGATTGAAAGAGGCATAGCTTTCTGCTTACATGCACATATTGCATTAAAAAAGGATTTTGCTTCTAGTCTGACCACTTATTTCTTGGAGTTCTTTTTTTTTTTTTAAAGATATTGCTAGACTGTAAACATCATAGAAAGTTAAGTATCATTTCATTTATATGGTTCTCTTTTGAACTTCGAATCGTCTGCTCTTTCCTTTTCCCTAGTATATTCTTGCACTAACTTCTTAATACATAATAAGGAGATAAGGAAGTTAACTAAAGCTCAAGGAATATACAACTTTCTTGTCTTCAATATGAATGATTTTTAGCATAGTGGATAAGACATCAATTACCATTCCAAAGGTCGATGGTTTGATCTCCTACCCCACAATTGTTGCAATTGTTGAACTAAAAGTAATGTTTGAAGTTACCTCCACATTAACTTCATCCCCATTTCCCATCTTTATTCTGCTGACAAACTTTGCTCTTGTAGGACTTATGGTGTGCCTTTGCACTTGATCCGAGAGCTCTATGAGAACTTTAGGAATTTTAGGATTTGCATTGCAGATTACATCGGTTATAGAAAGATCAATTCAAATATGAATGATCATTTTCCAGATGCAACGCCTGAAGAACTCAATTTGTGTGTCCAAGCTTAGTCAACTTGTTGTGTGTTTGATGCTTCCTGTACTTTTATGTTAGCCACAAAAATTCTTTCTATGGAATTGCAGAAATGACGCAACATGCATTCTTTGTCGTGAGGAGATGATGATTGCGAAGAAACTAGTATGTGGACATCTTTTTCAAGTCCATTGATCCTGGTTGGAGCGACAACATACTTGTCCCACTTGCAGAGAGCCCTTGTTGTACCACCCAAAGGTTCAAGCACAGCAGGCAGTCATCATGGAGTGCGGTCTGATGCTAACCAACAAGGTAATTGCACTAATAACAAGTTGAATTCAATTTAGTGTCTGGCTAACCGGTCCTACATCTTGTACAATTTTTAATCTGACCAGTTCTGTAAATCTCTTCCATGTATATTTCATCTGGTTGTGGACCTTTCTGGAATCTTTCATTTGAGGAAACTGAAACGTCGACTAGGGAAGAAATGCACGAATGATCTAGAGGACATAGTTCTTTTTAAAATAAGCTAAAGGAGTACTCTTTGAGGTTGCTTATGTTACATTCAAAAACCTAAAGATATGGAATATGAGTCTCCTCAATGTTCTAGGGACAGGAAAATATCAGTTCCACCTGCCATGTCTCCTACAAATTAGTTCGCAGTGTACAACTTTTCCAGTTATTTGTGCAATGCTATGGAATATGAGTCTCCTCAATGTTTTAGGGACAGGAAAATATCAGTTCCACCTGCCATGTCTCCTACAAATTAGTTCGCAGTGTACAACTTTTCCAGTTATTTGTGCAATGCTTCCCCTGCATCTCTTATTTTTTTTTTTTACGAGTAGTATTTTATTTGTGAAATGCTTCCCCTGCATCTCTCTGTTTTTTTATTTTTATTTTTATTTTTTTTTATGAGTAGTACCCAATTTGGTTTAAGTTTTGAAAATAATCTAGGTCATAGACTAAAGAGAGTGCTTAGGAAGTGGATAAGGATTCTTCGGAAGTTTGGTCCCTTGTTTGTTTCCATGTTTCTCTATGAACTTCGATTTTGAAAGCTTTTTGTAACTATTCTAGAGGAATTATTTGCATAGTTGGAGTGTCTTCTTGTAAAGAGAGCTCTCTTTTTCCGTGGGATTGTTTTTTTATATGCCTATGTATTCTTTCATTTTTTTTCTCAATGAAAGTTGTGGTTTTCATTTAAAAAAAAGATATATTGGCTGTGAAGTAACCATGCAAAAACAAGCTATCAGTATTTGCAAGTCTTCTCTCTCTATATATTATGTACTGAACCTCACCATCAGTGTGAGTTGAAATTTGGGCCTCTCTCACGATTCATTTCCTGGGTGTTGACTCTCTCTTCTCTCTTCTCTTTTCTTATTTCTTCTGTTTTCATGATTGTTTTTCTTAAGAGAGTACTTTTTTTGATAAGGACAACAGCTTTCGTTGAGGAAAAAAATGAAAGAATACACGGTACAAAAAATCAGCCCACAAAAAGGAGACTGCCTCTATGTGTACTCCAACTATACAAGATTATATCTATAGAATAATTACAAAAGACCATAGATTGAAGCCCAATGAGACACATGAAAAATAGACAAGAGACCAACTCTTACGAGATAGTCCCTAAAGTTGTAGTTTGTTTTGTATATTTTTGTGTCTAAGCAATTCAATCTCTTCTAAAGGAACTAGTTTAAATCTAGAACCATCTATGAACTTCAGAATATCTCTTTGAGAATGGACGATCATTCTTGAACTGGACCTCTGGTGCTCTGTAAAAATTGGGTGCTTCATTTTTTTTTTCTTGTGTTGTTTCTAATTTTCTTATTTTGTTAGAAAAGGTGTGGGAGTAATTTCCAAGTTTTCTATGGAGATACTGAAAAGGCTTTGCTTTACCTAAAAAACTGTTTGAAGTCTTTTATATGATCTCATTGCTTTGGATTAACAGTGTTAAATGTTTGGTTGTTTGGTGCATGTTTGTAGGATTCCCTTCAGTGTATCTGCTTTCTTTAATAAAAGTTGACCCCAATCTGGAACTTTGGGTTTCATTTAATTGTTTTTTCAAGATGGAGGTATACCATACTGAAACCTGGATACAATGACTGAACTGATCGTTCAGTTGAAAACAGGAACAGGAACCACAAGCTCATCTGCACGAAGTGGTACTGGTGTTGCTAATGATAATTTGAATCATCATCTGGCTAGAGTCCGAGCTGCTGCAGCTGCTGCTTCAATATATGAGAAATCATAAGTTTATCATTTTGTGAGCACATTAGTATGGTATGCCTTTTCATTGCAAGCTATGTGATCCCCGGTTTATTTTCCTTTTCGCTGATCTAGAAAATTTACTAACATTAAGGCCATTTCTCCCTTTGCAAAGAGAAAAAAGAGTATGATATTTTTTTATTTTTTATTTTTATTTGTTTATTTATTTACAGGTCTCCTGGATATGCAGTAGTTCCTCAGGTTGAATGACCTTTGCCTGACCCCAACAATACAGAAACGAATGGAGAACAAGCTCCCAATAGACATCCACAATACTTTTCATTTCCTGGCGGCCCTTCAAACCTGTCCTTCACTCAATTTCCCCAAAATCTCTTTGTTCCTTTTCAGCCATGAGAGGGCACTGGAAACAATACGGATGGATTGGGCACTAATCTAAATGTATCAGGTTCACAGCTTGAGCTCAAGAAAGATTTCTTCAACAATAGATTGAGGTATGTTATTTAATTGTAGCATCAACATTACCTTGTGAACTGTCTTGTTTGGTCAGGTTTTGTTTGGGCTCTTGTTGCTGGGCCCTTGTATATCTTTAGCTCAGTTTTTGAAGGAAAAAAGGGGAGGGGGGAAAAACGTGAACAGTAGTTTACTAGTATGCACACATGGCCATGACCATGGGTAAATACTCACGAATCAAGATCACTACACATGCTTAGGCGATGTCCATAGAGAACTCAAATGATCAGAATAACAGGTCTTGATTCTCTCTCGTTGTCCTGGATTGACTGAAGCGCTGTTTGGTTTTTACATCTGTGCTGTTTCCTGAACCTCTAATGTTCAACAACAAGAAGCTAACTTTTATGCTTTAATAAAACTGGGGCCAACCAACAAGAGGTACCCCAAACAGTTAAAAGAAAAAACACTACAAGGAGCCCTAGTCGTTTGTGATCAAGAGAATAGGACAATTACGAAAGAGATTTAAGTAAGCCCTCCAAAGAAAGGCCCAGTTTGTGACAGTCGTTTGTGATCAACATGCCAAATCTCAGACCTTCCTTTGAGACCTATTTATATTATATCCAAGAAACTTTTCCTGTTTATTTCTAATCAAGCATTCCTTAGAATGACAACAAATCATACTTTCTTGAATAATTAGCTTTTATGTCGAACAGTGGGTTCAAGAAAGCCTTTCCATCATTATTTTAATAGTTGAAGGAATCGTCAAAATGCCAAAATTTAGCCAAAACCGACACCAGTTCATAGAAGCAGAGGGCAAAGCCAGAAATGGTTTAAATCTTCTAAGACATACACACAGATTCTTTGGATAAAGAACAAGGTTTTAGTCCTCCCTAAAGTGACCAACCATGAAAGGAAGTTTATCTCTTTTGAGGATTTTCAACATCCAAAGTTTTTAGAAAAGAGGAAACACCATAAGGATATTTCTTGAAGCTCAAGAAATATTTACCTTAGGCTTTGTTCTAGGTAAAAAAAAAAAAAAAGGATTAAAAGGTGTGATATTTCTACAAACTATATTTCGTTAAAGAAATTTTTTTTACAAACCAAGTTCCCAATCTCTGATGTGCTTTCCTTGCATGATTTTCATCTAAATTTCTAGTTAAGTCGTGATCCTCTCTGGTCGGCTCCTTCTAATAGAAAAATTCTAAAGACCTCTTCCAACTTCTCCTTTATAGCCCTTGGAATTATGAAGTATAATAAGAAGTCATGCAGGATCTCCTTGTAAACTACCTAGATCAAAGTGAGTCTACTCTTTTGATGAAAGCCATGTGGATTGAGTTCAGAAAGGACTTGCGTCTTGGAGGAAAGCCTATTTTTCAAAGCCCCTGGGGCTTGGAGGTTTATTCTCCATAGATCGCAAACAACTTCTCCTCGATGGACCTTGGAAATTTCACCGAGATCCATATGGATTCGGTTAAAAAATTTGTGTATTTTTCAAAGCCCTTGGAGTTGTATGCTTTGTAGATCTCGTCCAATTTCTCCTCAATGAGAGGTTGAGAGGAGGAAATGCTTGTAGTTTTGAAGGAAGAAAAATGATACATAAACTTGTTTTAGATTTTTGTTCAGAAAAGCATAAAGTTCTTCTAAACAACTCTATATTTACTAGTTTTCTAGAAACTAGAGGTCAGCAAAAATTGAAACGAGCCATTTAGTCAAATTAATTGACAAGGAACATGTGATAAGTTGGGAGATATCTTCGTAATAAATAATTTTGTATTTATTCAAACTAATTTCAGTAGAACAGAGCTGGATGTGGTTGAAGATTTTTATTTAGGAGTGTCCACCTTTTGTGTCAATAGCTTTTGTCCTTTTCTTAAATTCAAAATTTCATATTTGCCAGCTGATCCTTCAAAATCAGCTGCAACTTCTCCGTAAACCAAGAGAGGGAAAAATATAGCATCCTCCGTACCCTCATAGTCACCGTCACCGTTGCTGTCATCATCTTCATCAGATTCTCATCGACCTGGAAAAACCGAAAGGGTGGTAAGATAGATTAAATGTGCATAAATTATATTGTGTAATAATACAAGACTGCAGGTTCACAGTGACATATAGATGTCTGTCTATTGTATAGAGAAGATGCACTTAAGTTTTAGCAGCAGTCTTCTTCCCCTTTGCCGTATTGGTTGGTTGGTTGTAAATGCTGAATTTGGTGCTCTTTTGAAGCAGTCTATGCGATGGTCAAAAAAGAATATTGAAACCATTGTTTTTTTTTGGTGGTAGGAAAAGAAGAGTTTATTATTCAAAGAAGATTTGGTTTCTATTTTCTTAGTCTAAAAGATGCTTTTTGAAAAGCAAATGAATTCACATGCGCATGAAATGAAAGCATTGATTGTTTGGAAGTGGACATTTTAGAAAGGTAACCAATGTCGTGCCAATCTCGGTTTCTATTATTCACATTGTTCAAAACATACATTTCTTAGTTTCTGTTTTTTTAAATAAGTACATTTGATCTATGAATTTTTAAAATTATAAAAAATGCCTACCTAAATATCTAACGTTGAGGTTACTTATATTGTAGAAATACCTACCATATTTTTAGGGGAGGAGAGAGTGGATTTCCTTTTCAAGTTATACTCCTGTATATTTATTTATTTATAGATATATCATCACAATGGAAATACGATTTTTTTTATTTCTTTTGTTAGAAGTAAAAGATTTTCAAAAATATTTGAATGATATATATTCTCTAAAACCTAAAATCAACTAAATGTCGCAATTATCATCATCATCACCCAAAATTTCTCATTTTTAATTTTTCTGTTTATTATTTGTTCATCCTCCCAATATACAACAAGAATGCTTCATCGATGATAACGAAAATAGAAATAGATGGGGTAGATGAAGGAATGGGAGAGATAAGTACACGGTGAAGTTTCCTTTTCTTCTTGTCTTCGGTCCTATTCCAATTGTGCCTTCTACTGGATTGAAACAAATAGAACTTATGTAGATTTTCAGGCATGGTTTTGTGAACCTTCTACCATCCCTTATGTGCAACGTCATTACTAACAAACTCTAGTAGAAGTTCTACATTCTAATTGCAATCATAGTCATAGAAGCAAATTAAAGGGTTTGAGATTGGAGGGTAAGGTGGGTTTTGAATTTCAAATGAAGGAGTAGCTTGGCCATATAAGTCTTATACTATTTTAATCACACTTTTATTGAATATTTATTATAAGTGTACATATATACTTCCTGTTATTTATAATCTAACCCGTTGTATTCATGTATATATACTTTGTGGAATTCATCCATGAGACAAGTTTTTCCAAAAATTTATTTACCTCTAGGTGGGTCTTATAAGTTGTCTGTGAGATTAAGGATAATTAGAGAAATTAGCAATTTTCAACTATTTATTTAATCATCGATAGTATTTTTTGGTTAGTTATACTTATAGATATAGTTGTATTGATGTATATACACATCTATGCTTTTATACACATCATAGATCCTATAGACTATGTATATTGAAATTGTATTCGGTAGGGATTATTGTTTTATTTTTATAATACTTTTTTTTATTAGTTCTCCTTTTTTATAGGCATTGGAAGTAGTTGCTAATAAATAGCATAATCTTAGTTAGAGTATTCTTGTCACAACAAATCTAACAACTTCTATTAAAGATTAGATATTTTTGCATAGAAACCATATTGTAGGTATTTTTGAAATGCAACCAACTAAATCTAGCTATTTTTGTGCTTGATCCATATATTTTTTAGTCTTTGAATTTCTAAGAATAAGTTTGAAAGGTTTTTTTATAAGGTATATGACATTTTAAATTAGAAAGATATGCTTAAAAATTAATTTTAGAGTGGAGATAATTTTATTAAAAGTATTTTTCTAATTTAAAATAATAAAAAATATTGAAATTTTAGGAAATAAAAAGGTATATTTTAAAAATTTAGAGACTAAATTCACATATTCTTAAAAAATTTGAAAATTAAAAAATACATTTTGAATTTATGGACCAAATATACATGTTCAATAAAATTTAAGGACTAAAAATGTAATTTTTTTATGATTAAATTTTATTTTGAGGGTATATGACATTTTGAATTAGAAAAATACGCTTAAAAGTAATTTTAGAGTGGAGATAATCTTATTAAAAGCATTTTCTAATTTAAAATAATAAAAAATATTAAAATTTATGGAATTAAAAAGGTACAAAAATTTGAGGATTAAAAAGACACATTTTAAAAACTTACAGGTCAAATGCACATGTTTAACAAAACTCAAGGACTAAAAATGTAATTTTTTTTTGTTTAAATCATATTTTGGTCCCTAAATTTTAAAAAGTCCTTCTTTTAAGAAGTGTTTATTCTAGTCTCTACTGTTAAGATTATGTTAACTCTTTTGGGATGAAAGCTATTTAAGGATGAAATTTCATCAAGAATGGGTCGATGAATATGAATAAAATGTCAACAACCAACATGCCAAAATAGTGAAAGACCAAAATCTTGAATGCAAAATGTCCTTTGATCTCCTATAGAAAATCATTCTACCATCTAATTCAAAATTGAAACCCCTTTATTTGGCAATCTAATCATCAAAAAATATAGTTACAGAAATCTTAACAAGGACCAAAATAAACACTTTTTTAATGTTTAGGAACTAAAACAGACGTTTTTGAAAGTTTAGGAACCAAAATAGAACAAGATTCAAAGTTTAGGGACCAAAATAAGATTTAAACCTAATTTTTTCTATACATTTAAATGTAAGGAATTACAAGTTTAGTCATTGACTTTGAGGTTTTTGAATATTTTGTACTTGAGCTTTTTAAGGTGCCTAAATGGTCTTTGAACTTCTAATTTTGTATTTAATAGGTTTTTGAATTTCTAGAAATATTTAATAAGTTCTTGAATTTTCAACTTTGTGTCTATTAGACATGGTGTAAAACTTCGATCAAGATTTTGAAGGCATCAAAATTTTGTTTTTCCCCGTTTCACACAGATTTCTAAGTTTTTTCTTTCTTCCCAATATTATGGTCACTAGTTGGGGGACACGTGTGATGCACATGGCTTAAAACTTTTTTCACATAGATGTTTAGAATAAATTTTAACTTGTGATTCAATAGTTTTTTAACATTAGATTTTTGATCCAACATTCATTGAGTTTAATTAGTAAATATTTGATAGGAAAAGAAGTGGTTTAAAAATAGTGTAAAAAACTATATATTTCTTTTTATCAAGTCAATTGACAATGGATATGAGATATTTTTAATGTTTTGGAAAGTTTTTTTAGATAATTTTTAAATGTTCAAATTTTTGAATGAAAATACATTTAAATTTAAAATTCAAATAGTTGATGTAAAATTTAAAACTATAAACAGAGAAAAATATATAAAAATATATGAAGGAATAAAATTAAAATATGATACAAATTAAATTTGTGAAATAAAATTATATAAGAGTGACATAATAACCTATTCTTGAAATAGTGACTTTACGAGGGAGAAAAACAAACAAAAACCAAATTTTTATATAATTTTTTAAATTAACCTTCTTGTTTAAGGGGATTATTTCTAGATCAAAAGGGGAAAAGATTTGTTGGTTATTTATATATTTATTTTTATAAAATCTCCAGCTACCATCATAGTCCTTTTTGTTTTCCTCATTGTATTTGATTTATGATATATGTACCCTAAATTCTAAATAATATAATATAATATTAAGTCAATAAAATTTTAAGGTTATTTCTATTTTATTATTTAAGAGTCTTTTTTTTAAAATTAATGCATTTATAAATTTATGCCGTGGAAAAAAAAAAAAAGAAAAATTAATTATTGAATGAAAAAATAGAAGGAGAATGAAAACAATCATTAGAATACAATGAAAATTTGAAAAATGATAAATAAAATATAAAAATTAAACAAAAATACGTAATCATTCATAATTGAAATGACAACCTCATCGACACATGGAGAAAAATAAGTCAATGAACTTAGTTGCCGGTTGAATTTTCATAATCAAATAAATTTCCATCTAATTAAAATTTAACAAAAAAATAATTTTAGTGGTTAGGAATCTTAAAAAAAAAACACATACACAATGGGAATTTAAAAAATGAAAAATGAAATATAAAAAATTAAACAAAAATATGTAAATATTTAGAGTTTGAAATACCAACATTAGCGATAAGGGAAAAATAAGTTAATGAATTTAGTTGCCTGTTGTCTTTTCATAATCAAATAAATCTCTTTCTAATTAAAATTTTTAAAAAAGGTTTTAATAGTTTGGAATCTATAAAAAATGATACAAATGAAAGAATTAAAAAAAAAATAGGTTTAAAATAATAAAATTAAATAAATAAATGATTCTCAAGTTGACTATTGAAAAAGAAAAAAAAAACACTTCAATGTCTAAAAATCTTTAAAAAAAAAATTAAACTTAAAAGATAATTGATAAAATGAAAGATTTAACTAAAAAAAAATTGAGGATTGAAATAACAACATTAAATAAATTAATGGATTTTCAAGTTTACTAGTTGAATTTTCATAATCAAATATACCAATAGAAATTACCAAATTTACAATATGTTAAAATATTATGATGAATTTTGATGAATCGTATATTTAATTTTGTTAAGAGATACCCTAAAATTGTGAGATTATGGAGATGAAAACTAATAGATGATTCTACTTTTAAAATTAAGAATAAAATTAAATGAGTTTTTACGTAATAACTTCCTATTTTTATCAATTTCTTCATTCATTTTTCATTTATTTCCTATTTTTCTAAAATCTCTCTCTATATCTTCCATTCTCCTATTTCCTCACTATTTTTTCATTAGATTTTCTTAATCATCTTAACCAACTTTATTTTTTCTCTTTACAATATGAATATCAATTGAAAATAAACTTATCTCAAATTGTAATTAGAAAAACTAATAAAACATATATAATAACGATAAAGCCTCTACTTCATTATATACCAAAAACTACAAATGAAGATGAACAAATATATGTCACAAAAACTCACAATTTGAATAAAAAAATTCACAAAATTGTATATCAAAATATCATAATACCCTTTAACTTGCCCTTTAAATCCAAAATTTAATAACATGATGATTTACGGGACAACCCATATCTAGTCTAGGACAAGTGAGAGATTTTGTATTGGGCACGTATTATGTCATAATTTACTGTTTTGTGTACTTATATATTAGTATGACTTTTATAATGTACACCCCACTAGCTTTAGGACAAGTGAGAGATTGTTGGGGTTGATGCCCTAATTCTCGTGGGTCCTATAGTTTGTAATTGTAATGTTCAAACAATTTATTTATTTAATAAAATATGAGATATTATATTCGACATTTAGTAGCATTAATCCACAAAACCAATAAATTAACATCTGAGGTTATCTTCTATAGCTTAAACATGTATGTAGAGACATACATGTGGATCATGTTTAAGTGATAACCTAAATGGTCT
The DNA here is from genome assembly GCF_009727055.1 of Benincasa hispida. Classification (NCBI taxonomy): domain Eukaryota; kingdom Viridiplantae; phylum Streptophyta; class Magnoliopsida; order Cucurbitales; family Cucurbitaceae; genus Benincasa; species Benincasa hispida. The sequence goes on from NC_052359.1 coordinate 30,348,787, forward strand.
ATAGTAGATGGATAAGGTTGGGTACCTTAGCCTGGTGACACTATGAATATGACCTGCTTTGTAGATGTTACAATTATTATAAAATGCTACAAATGATATGATCCTGATCATTCATGTGGAGACATGTGAGCAAGAGTATTTTATACAAAGGAGTTTGTATAAGATCGGACCACGAAATGACTAGTCTCATTATATAACACGGTTAATAATAGAGACTTACATTTCACCAGGATGACAATAGGTGACATGATCTGAATCTTGAGTGAGTTATGAAATCTCGCCTATGAAGGTAGTCATTTGATTCGTATGGATGAGAGTGGTTAGATCGCTGACTCAATAAGCCTACCATTTTGGAGATTCGTCTGATTGGGGAACTAGGAACACAGCTACACAAGACAGAATTCATTCCTTCTCTAACGTCGGGGTAAGTAAATAATTGCTCCCTTAAGGGCTGATTCCAAGACTTGAATAATGTGGTGTCATACCCTTTCTTAGTCTGAGAAGGATTTGGTCATAGTTGGACTAGGACTTAATGTTCATTAGAGAGATTAGAGGTACTTAAGGAGTCAAATGTAACTACAGAGGAAAACGATAATTTTGGCCCAGTTGCACTTGCGAACAATTTGTGAAGAGTCATCGCACTATTGACTGGTTATATCCAACAGGCACATAAATATATTTGTAGTGCGAAGAGTGCAATTGTCGTTCTTTAGTGGAGTGACTGACAATTAATAGATGTTGAATAATTTAATTAAATGAGTTTAATTAATTATTCAAGTAGCATTGAAATTTCAATCTTCAAGTCCATAAGGTCCTTTCTGTAGCTCAACAAGGATCTTGAGAATTAATTTTGAATTAATTTGAATTGTTCAAATTAATTGAGAAAATTAATAATATGTGATATAACTAATTTAAATTAATTATATACGATATAATTAATATAGTGTATTTGATACATTATAGTATAAAGTTTATTTAGAGAGGAATTAAATTTGAATATGATTCAAATATTAATTATATGGATGAGATTCATATAACTGAATTTATTATAAATGTGATTTATATTAAATATCATGCATTGACGAGAGAATCGAAAACTATAGGTTATATTGTATTTGATACAGTATAAAACTATAGGTTATGTGTTATATATAATATAACATATAGTTATATATATAATAAATTAGTTATTATATATATATATATATATATATATATATATAAATTAAAATTATTTTTTAATTTATTTCTAAAATTAAAGGAAGGAAAATAACTTCTCTCCCCTTATTTCTCTCATCAGGTCGTGGTGAATGGGAAGTTTTCAATGATTGATCGTCTTATTCTTCTTCACAGAGAAGCTCTGGGTTGATTGTGTGTTTTACAAATCTCCCTGCAAAATGATTTTCTCCTCTCTAATTCTATTCTCCCTCTCCCAAAACTCAGAGCCCATACCTCCTGACAATTATTTACCTAAAAGAGAATACAGATGAAGATCTTGTGGTGGTGACCATTCTGTTTTTTTCTTGATCGTGATCAATTCAGAGAAGGGGATTTCGTGAAGATTTTCGATTCATCAAGGGTAATGTAATTTCTAACCCTAAATTTCTCCTTCATTTGCATGCTAATTTTCTGTATTTTGCATAAACTTGTTCTGTGATTTTGGTATTATGTGAAAATTAAAATTTGGGACGATCCCGCTTCCGCAATGGAACTTCATGGTTCATTCAATTGGTATCAGAGTGGTCATTTTGGTCCCATTATTTTTTTCCCAGAACTGAATACAGATTAATGGTGGATATGCATTCTGTAAAAATTGTTCATATGATGAATGTGTATGGAATGTATGTGGTTTACAATTTTTGGATGTCTGTGAGATTTGACCTTAGATTTATTGCTTTTCTTTACAAATTGGTTTATAAGGGTTTGGTGTTTTGGACATTTAATTATAATAAAGTCTGTAATTTGTATGTTTTGAGTCGTTCGTGAGTTTTTCGATGTTTTTCTAGAGAAAACGAGGCCCAAATCGGAGAAGGATTGACAAACTTCGCAACTATGCAGTGGCTACTATCCAGAAGCATTGTAACGTTGTGCCCTAACGTTGCAACGCTGCGAACGATACTAGGTCACAGCGTTGCAACGCTCCGAGACAGAAATCTTTTTATGGTTCGCACGCGGTTTGGTTTGAAATGCATCTGCCTCGCATCCATTTCGCTTGATTTGAGCGGTTCAAGGGCGGTTGTGGTGTTGGACGGTCCGGTTCATCCGGTTCAAGGCCTGGTTCACCTGTTTCGAATCGGTTTGGCTATTATTATGTAATAGTTAGTTGTTTTTAATTAATTAAATTAATATAAGTATTATATTAATTTAATTACTTGTTTAAGAGTCTAATCCCAGTCCAATAATTGTTGTTAAGTTATGCATTTGATGTATGGTTTAATTTTATTTATATATGTCAGAATGTATGTCATATAGTAAAATCTCACCATAGGTTATGTACTATTCATGTATCATTTATATTATAAATGTTATAATATATAGTTGTATGATTTATTTTATAGCATGCTCATGCATCATAATATAAGTGTTATAATATATGTTTGCATGCATTAATGACATAACCATGCACCATTTATATTATAAACGTTATAATATATAGTTTGAATGTATAGATGTATATATGTTATTAATTATTTCATTACTTTATTATATAAGTGTTATGTATGTTAAACAATGAAATGAGATTGCATAAAGCATGAAACTACTTTAGGTTATTTTATAATTGTTATAATTTACCTAAATATGCATTCACATGCAATGGTTGGTTTTAATTTACTTAATTTCTTTTATAAAGGTTACAAGTAAATAAAATTATAAATTAAAATCAATAATTCAGAATTGCATGCAAACTTTAGGTTAAAATCGTTTTTAAAATAGTTGTAAAAAATAATTCACATAGACCTAAGATCACATTTCTAATGAGATTAGAAATACATTTAATCTTTTAATAAGTGTAATAAGATTAGATTGGTCTTAATTAAAAGATTAAATTTGTAGCAAATGTATCTATAAAGGACCTTTTGTCTAAAACTAGTTCTGTCTAGGTTGAGGTATTTAAGTTGACGGAAATAGAATACCACTATCTGGGAACTGACCTGGAAAGGTGAATTAAATAGATTTGCTACAAGTATGCAATCATTGATTAAAATTTATTAAAGTGTTTAATGAACATTAATCAAAGTTGTTTAACTATCCAAAGTAAGTGTTACTTTTGGAAAATTTTAAATAATCATTTAGTAAAATAATCAGCCGTATTTTTCTAAGTTAATTAACCTTAGGTAAGGCACTTAGTGGGAGGAAAATGTGGTATATGATACTGAAGGAAATCGAACTCGAGATTTTCATGAGCAGCGGAATATAGATCATTCCAAATGAACATTACAAATTACAGTCATACAGAAACATACAGTTATGCAATTGTTACAGAAATTACAGCATGAACAATAAATGAACAAGGTGAAAGCTACAAACATTTGTAGACTCGTCTCCATGCTCCTTGCTCACGAACACTTGAACACAATAACCTCGAACGCTCAATCAACACAACCGCAACTCTACACGAATACTTCGTACGCGAACTTACCAATCGCCTCAGTCGCGAACTCCTCAGCAATACGAACGGCCTCCACAGAACCTCGACCGTGTCGAATTGAGTATGGCACCACCAAGAACGTTACCTTGGTATTCTCGGTGTGAGAATCCAAAGGGTGGGCTCTGTTCAGACTTGGAATGAGGCATACGAAGAAGGAAAGACCAATCGTGTACACGATTGGGCAAGTAGTAGATGATAGGAACCTATCGCATAGCTCGATGCCTAATCGTTTAGCTAAAGCTAAGCGATCATCTAGCAAAAGCTAAATGATCGTTTAGCTCAGTGTCTGTCGCCTACAAAACACTACACAATCGTTTACGAAAACACGCTGTCGCTTAGTAAATCCGTATTTACTTGACCAGCGCCGTGAGTTTTTCTTTTTGCGAGAGAAAATCTCAAAACAAATTTTTGAAAAAAAAACTTACTAAAATTAGGAAAACAATTTTTCTTTTAACTCATGGTTACCATGAAAATCCAATAACCACCCACTCAATTGGTTATTAAAGAAAAAGAATTAATTATCCAATAATTAATATTATTATAAATATAAATGATAACCAACTTATCATACTATATTTATAACCTATAGTTTAATATTTCATCTCATGAAACATATAAACTATAGTTCTTTTTCTATTCCATGGTACTTAATATAAATCTCATTTACATTAATCATCCACTAGATGTATCTCATATATCATACCGATCATATCATATATAATCAAAATACCTCTTGTCAATTTGAACATTTCAAATCAACACCAAGAACTGATCCTCAATTGAATCCATTGAGCTACCAAGGGGATCTTATGGACCTGTAGCTTAAAGCTCCAATGATATGTGAATAACTGACTAAACTCTTTAATCACGGGATCCACCATCCGTTAACTGCCAGGCACTCCACTAAAGAACTCTCCTTACCACAGATATATTATGTGTCCATCTTAACCAATCAGAAGTGCGACAACCCTTCATAGATCGCTCGTAAGTATAGCTCGACCAATAACCGTTATGCCCTTGTAGTTACATCTAACTCCTTAAGTACCATTGATCCCTCTAATGAACATAAGTCATAGTTCGACTATGACGGAGTACTCTCTTCCAAAGAGAAGCTGCAACCACTATGTTCAAGCCCCAGAATCAGCCCTTAAGGGAGCAATCTCTCTATTTATCCCTGCTTTAGGAAAAGAGTGAATTCCATCTTGTGGATTGAGTTCCCAGCTCCCAGATTAGACAAGTCCTAAAAAAGGTAGGCATGTTGAGTTGGCAAGCTGGCCACTCTCACCCATACTAATCAAAGGACCGCCTTCAAAGGCAAGAGTTCCCAAAACACTCAGGATTGAGATCGTGTCACCTATGGTCGTTTAAGTGAGATGCAAGTCTCTAGTATCAACGGCATTATATACAGAGTCTAATCATCTCGTGGTTCAGGTCTTATACAAACTCTTTGTATAGGACACCCCCGCTCGCACGTCTCCACATGAATGGTTAAGATCTACCATCTATAGTAGTTTACAACACTTGCAAACCTTTACAAAGCGGGTCGTATCCGTAGTGTCACAAGGATCAGGTATCCCACCTTAATCCTTATACTACAAACCTATTTAGGTTATCACTTAAGGCATGATCCACTTGTATATCACATATACATATTTAAGTTCACATAAGATAACTAAGGAGCTTTGTTTATTTGATATGAGTAAATGCCAGAATTAAATCACACTTATTTTATTCATTAGACAATGTGTATCTTTACAAAACAATGAGACTCCGGGAGAATTAGGATACCAATCCCAACATATACTTCATTTTTCCTTTCTCACGTTTCTCTCTATAAATTCACATCATGAGATTTATACTCGACCTCGAGGTACCTTTGCTTGTGTCCACCTATGGGTGGTATTTGTGTAGGTCAATACCAAGGCGAATAGAGAGAGTGTTTACAGTAAGTGGGAGCGGGACGTGTGTCAACACATCCCTTGGTCTCTCTCATTAGTTTGTAGTAAATTTTCATGCTTGGCCTTGAGGTACCTTTACTTGTGTCTCCCTACGGATGACATTTGTATGATTTTTTACTCAAACTCTAGAAATAGATAGGATAGCTTTAGTTTATGCTCTAATAGATTTTTCCTTACGGTTGGCTCATTGGGGTGGAACTCTAGAATCTAAAATGAGAGGTTATACTTACAAGAAAATATTAAGTTAGTTAACAATTTTTGGACCGGACAATGGCGACTGATATTTATAATAATAAAGAGTTGTTTTGTATATTGGTTGAGATGGTCTCATTTCAGTGAAGAGGTACCTGATCACCCTACAGTGTGACTTTTGCCCTACCTCACTAAAAAAGCATTGCAAAATAGATGTCACATAGCGTGCATTAAATTATTTTGCTAAATTTGATTGGTTTTTTCAATGGAAAATGCTTGAATACTAATATAAATAAATTGTATGTTTCGAAAAATTTCATAATGACTTCTGTAATGCTAAATTTACTCGTCGCTGACAAATTTACCGGCGAAAATTACACTACATGGAAAAACACAATCAACACAATTTTAATCATTGATGACCTGAGATTTTTCCTTATGGAGGATTGTCCTCTTGTTCCTGCTCAGAATGCTCCTCGAAACGTTCGGGAGGCATACGAGCGTTAGACACGGGCAAATGAAAAGGTCCAAGCGTACATCTTGGCAAGCCTTTCTGAAGTCTTGGCCAAGAAGCATGAACCCATGATCATTGCTCATGAGATCATGGAGTCCCTGTGGGGGATGTTCAGACAACCATCCGCACAACTTAGGCACGATGCTTTGAAAAATATCTTTAATGCCCGTATGCAAGAAGGGGCATCTGTTATAAAAGTTCTCAACATAATGGTCCACTTCAACGTGGTGAAGATAAATGGGTCTGTCATCGATGAAGCCAGTCAGGTTAGCTTCATACCGGAATCTTTACCTGAAAGTTTTCTGCAGTTTTGTTGTAATGTTGTTATAAACAGGATTAACTACAACTTGACCACCTTGCTCAATGAGCTACAGATTTTCCAATCCTTAATAAAAACTAATGAATAAAAGGGTGAGGCAAATGTTGCCTCATCTTCTAAGAAGTTCTACAGAGGATTGACATCTGGTACTAAATTTGTGCCTTCTTCTTAGAGAACCAAAAACTGGAAGAAGAAGAAATGTGGAAAAGGAAAGCTAACCCCCCAGTTGCTGCCAGAGGGGCAACAGGGCCAAGGCTGTAAAGAGAATCTATTTCCATTGTAATCAACATGGATACTGGAAGAGAAATTGTCCCAAATATTTGGCAAAAAAGAAAAAGGTCAAGCAAGATAAATATGATTTACTTGTTTTGGAGATTGTTTCAGTGGAGAATGATGATTCGACTGGGATAATAGATTCATGCGCCATTAACTATGTTTATTCTTCATTTCAGGGAATTAATTCCTGGCGATAACTGGAGGTTGGAAAAATAACAATGCGTGTTGGAACTGGGCACGTTGTCTCAGTTGCAGCAATGGGAGGAATCCGCTTACTTTATAGAATAGTTATATTTTATTAGAAAATGTAGTTGTTCCTGAATTAAAAAAGGAACTTAATTTCTGTAAAGTGCTTACTAAAACAAAAATATTTTGTTTCATTTAATGTAAATAAAATGTTTATTTATAAAAGTGGTATCAATATTTATTCTGCTAAGCTAGAAGATAATCTTTGCTAAGACCATTAGCAACTAAAGCCCTCTTGAACACTAAAATGTTTAAAACTGCGATAATTCATAATAAAAGACTTCAAATTTCTCCTAAGGAAAATGCCCATTTTTGGCACCTAAGATTAGGACACATAAATCTCAATAGGATTGAGAGATTGGTCAAGAATGGACTTCTGAGCGAGTTAGAAGAAATTTCTTTACCTATGTGTGAGTCATGCCTTGAAAGTAAAATGACTAGAAGATCTTTTACTGGAAAAGGTCATAGAGCCAAAGAACCCTTGGAACTTATACATTCAGACCTTTGTGGTTCGAAGAATGTTAAGGCAAGAGGAAGGTTTGAATATTTCATCATTTTTACTGATTATTATTCTAGATATGGGTATATTTATTTAATGTAACATAAGTATGAAGCTTTTGAAAAGTTCAAAGAGTTTAAGACTGAAGTTGAAAATACATTAAATAAAATAATTAAAACATTTTGATCTAATCGAGGTGGAGAGTATTTAGATCTTATATTCCAAAACTATTTGATAGAACATAGAATTGTATCCCAACTCTCAACACCTAATATACCTCAGCAAAATGGTGTATTAGAAAGGAGAAATCGAACCTTGTTGGACATGGTTCGATCTGTAATGAATTATGTTTCCTTACCTAACTCGTTTTGGGGTTATGCAGTATAGATCGAAGCTTACATTTTGAATTGTGTTCTGTCCAAAAGTGTTACTAGAACACCTTTGGAATTATGGAATGGTCGTAAAGGTAGTTTACGCCATTTCAGAATCTGGGATTGCCCAGCATATGTGTTTGAAGCAAATACTAAGAAATTGGAACCTTGTACAAAATTGTGCCTATTTGTAATTTACCCTAAAGGAACGAAGGTGGTTACTTCTACGATCCTAAACAAAATAAAGTGTTTGTGCCGACAAACACTACATTTTTAGAAGAGGACCACATAAAGAAGCACAAGCCCTGCAGTAAGATTGTGTTGAGTGGACTGATAACTTGTAAGAAATACAAGTTATTGTATCTCTTCCATGTGAAAAATAAGAGAAATGCATGAAATTTCGATATACTTTATCAAAGAATTTATACAAAAAATGGAGTATGCGATCACACACTTTAAAAATATAACATATCTAAACTTCGGAGTGATATTGCTATCTTTGTGCAGAATACCCTTCAGCACAACCAGATGAACGCACGATCACATAAGCCAAGTACCCACCGACACGATCAAGCAAGAACTGCCAGAAAAGTGGATGATCGCATTGCTATAAGCGATGAGGCTTGACATGACATGGGCGGTGGGAGTCAAATCATAGACTGCGTTGGTAGCTGACAAGAGAACTTTGTGAAGATTCAATGAACCCCTGAGACGTTGCAGACGGCAGGACAGGATATGAAATTTAATGCGACCCATCAATGCAATCATGAGAAAAATAAGATAAAATAAAGAAGAAAAGAATCCTCGAACGCCTATAAATACCCATGTAATTTTCATGCAAAGAGAACAATAGTGGGAAACGAGAAAACTCTGAGAGGAAACTCTGCTAAAATACCTTCCTGTATTTCCATAGAAATTCCCTAGTGAGAGCTTAGGATTCCTGTGAGAGAGAAAGAAGGATACCACTGTTTAATGTTCTAAGTGAAGTAGTCGTCAAAGGAGCCATAGGGAGCAAGGAATCGTCACGGTCATCACAATACATGATTCGACTGCAGTGTAGACCTCCTCCTTATGTCCCGATTCTTCATCTGCTTCCTAATCAAAGCTGCAGGACCATTCCTCATCTATATCGCATGAGTGTACTTTATTCAAGTAGCTCATCACCTTAATGATGCTGAACTTCAGTTTTTGACCATTGACATTCATTGCAATATCTTCTTTATGTACATCAATCTGAGCTCTGCCAGTGGAGAGAAATGACTGTCCCAAGATAATAGGGACATTTTTATCAGTTTCATAATCAAGTATAATGAAGTCCACAAAAAGGGTGGATTTATCCACTTTACCAGCCCATCTGAAATATGATTTCCTAGGACAGAAGGAAACCTTGCCAGTCATCATATCATCCATACTTTCCAAGGAAAGAGAATCAACTCTTCTTGAAGTGTTAAAAAAAAATACAGCAAAGCCATAGGATGAACCCTTGCTGACATTAAGGGTATAAGCCCATCCTATTGCATGCACAAGGGTCAGAAGGACTTTGTTGAAACTCAACGTAGGTTGAACCCTGCAATGAAAGAAGTGGTAAAAAAGGAAATCATCAAATGATTGGATGCTGGAATTATCTACCCTATCTCATATAGCACATGGGTCAGCCCAGTGCAGTGTCTGTCTCTTATACACATCTAGATGTGCAAATGATTGGATGCTGGAATTATCTACCCTATCTCATATAGCACATGGGTCAGCCCAGTGCAGTGTGTGCCAAAGAAAGGGGGAACGACAGTTATCCCCAATGAGAACAACGGACTAATACCAACATGTTCAGTTTCCAGTTGGAGAATCTGCATGGATTACCGAAAACTCAATGCTGCAACAAAAAAGGATTACTTCCCCTTGCCCTTCATTGATCAAATGCTGGATAGATTGGCAGGGAATGACTATTTTTGCTTTCTAGATGGCTACGTGGGGTATAACCAAATTATGATCGCACCAAAAGATCAAGAAAAAACAACATTCACATGCCCATATGGGACATTCACTTTTCGTCACATGCCATTCGGACTGTGCAATGCTCCTAGCACATTTCAAAGGTGCATGATGGCTATCTTCTCGAATTATCTCGAAGATTCTTTAGAAATATTTATGGATGATTTTTTAGTCTACGGAAGAACATATGAAGTGTGCCTGGAGAATCTAGAGAAAATATTAGAAAGGTGTGAAGACACAAATTTGGTTTTAAATAGGAAAAGTGTCATTTCATGGTGATTGAACGGATTGTTCTCGGCCACAAGGTTCCTAAGACTGGCCTAGAAATTGATCGAGCAAAGATCGAGGCTATTGAGAAGCTGCCACCCCCAACGAATATAAAGACTTTGAGAATTTTTTTAGGACATGCCAGTTTCTATCGCAAATTTTTCAAGGACTTCTCAAATATTGCCAAGCCACTAAATATACTGCTGGAGATGGACCGACGTTTTGATTTCGACGACAATTTTTTAAATGCATTTGAGAAGTTGAAGAAAGCACTAGTCTAGGCTCCTATACTAATTTCACCAGTTGGACAAAACCATTTGTACTCATGTGCGATGCTAGTGGATATGCGATGGGAGAGTTGTTAGCTCAAAGAATAGAAAGGATTCTTCATCCTATCGCATATGCAAGTAAAACCCTTAACAGTGCCCAAGAGAATTGTATGACCACTGAGAAGAAGTTGTTGGCAGTGGTTTTTGCCATGGAAAAGTTTCGACCCTATTTGCTAGGATCAAAGGTCACCATTCACACTGATCACTCTGCTATCAAATATTTGATGACCAAGAAGGATGTAAAACCAAGATTGATCAGGTGGGCCCTATTACTATAGGAATTTGACATAGAGATTGTGGAAATAAAAGGGACAGAGAATAAGGCCGTTGATCATTTATCAAGGCTTGAAAATCATGAAAATAATCGCGTACAACCTTCCATGAATGCCTCATTCCTTGACGAACTATTGTTGAAAATCGATGAGTACTTGCCTTGGTATGCAAACATTGTTAATTTCCTTATTTGCAAGCAATTTTCAGAAGAATATACCTCTAAACAAAAGAAAAGGCTCATACATGATTGTAAATTCTATTATTGGGATGAGCCCAACCTGTATAAAAGGAGACATGATCATATCTTGAGATAATGCATTCCTAAAACGGCATTTCATCGCATCCTCTATCAATGCCATGAATTGTCTTATGGTGGACACTTTGGAAGTCAGCGCACAGCTACGAAGGTCTTGAAAAGTGGATACTATTGGCCTACCTTATTCAGGGATGAACACGATTATGTCATAAAATGCGATAGGTGCCAATGCACCGGGAACATTTCTGGAAAAAAAAAACGAAATGGCAATGAATGTCATCCTGGAGGTGGAATTATTTAAGTCTGGGGAATCGATTTTATGGGACCATTTCCACCATCCAATGGCCACAACTACATCCTATTAGCTATTGACTATGTATCAAAATGGGTGGAGGCAATTTCCTGTGTCTCAAACAATGCGATCACATATCGAAATTCTTACAGGAAAACATCTTCACTCGCTTTGGCACTCTACGTGCCATTATAAGCGATGAAGGTGCACATTTTATCAATCGCATCGTTAGCAAGATTCTTGTCAAATATAACGTGCACCATAAAATAGCAACAACATACCACCCCCAGACCAATGGTCAGGCATAGGTATCAAATAGGGAAATCAAGATAGTATTGGAGAAAGTGGTTAATCTGACACGAAAAGATTGGGATCAAAGGTTAGACGAAACATTATGGGCTTACTGCACTACATACAAAACTCCCATAAGGAATTCCCCATATGCCTTAGTCTTTGGAAATGCATGCTACTTGCCACTAGAACTGGAACACAAGGCATTCTGGGCCAGAAAAAACTCAACTTTGATTTGAACAGTGCGGGAGAGGCTAGAAAGTTTCAATTGTTGGAACTAGATGAATGGAGACTGCAATCATATGAGAACGCCAAGATCTACAAAGAGCGGACAAGGCGTTGGCATGATCAACGCATCCGTAAGAAAAACTTTGAAATTGGCCAAAAAGTTTTATTATTTAACTATCGACTTCATCTTTTTCCAGGAAAGCTAAAATCACGCTGGTCAGGACCATTCATCGTTAAAAAAGTCTGTCCACATGGAGTGGTAGAATTGACCAGTGAAGATAGGACCAACGCATTTAAGGTTAATGGGCAAAGAATCAAGTCGTACTATGGAAGGGGATTTTCATCGCAAAAAAATCTCCATAGACTTGGGGAAGCCTGAATGATGCAATATCCATTACAGGACGCATCACATTTTTTTTGTATACTTTGTTGTTTTTCATTTAGATTGCTTACTGCTTATTTTTTATCTTCTAATTTTTTTTAATTGACTACTTTCTGCTTTTTGTTTAATTATTTTAATTTAACTTTTTTTAGTTAAAATATGTATATATGTAGATATATATATATATATTAGAAATTGGTGTTTTTCTGATGTGATGAGTGTTGCGATGAGGTTGGCGATGTGTAGGAATTATAGCCCAACGCATCTAAAAAAGAACTCATCGTGGGTGAGGGAACGAAACGTCATTCCACCTCAGGTTGGTGAAAAGACGTGTTGTTTGGCATTCATTCCAATCGCTATTAATGTGCGCAACATCATGATTGCCTCGAATCACGAGGTAGTTCATCGTTTCCTCTTCCATTCCTCACCTATTTAAAGCCCTCTTCGAGTATCTTATTTCCATGTGCTTTCATAAACCTTTCCTAAATCCCTAAGCTCTTTATGCCTTAAAGACCTTCCAGCGAAGCTTAAACCTTTCCGATCTTCTTTTCGTCACTTCTTTTCCTCTAGCATCCCAATTGGCCAGACAAAACACCCCATCATCTGCCTGATCATCTACCCCCACCTTCTCCTTGAGGTGGTATCCCCTTCGGTTTCCATTAATTCCACCTCCTTTGTTGTCGCCGTTGCGCCTACCTACGTTTCCACCCGCGGTGGCATCTCAATCGCCATTCTACCCTATGCTTTTCCCCGTAGTTGTAGCCGTGTCTCAATCCGCGTCCCTCCATGTTCACCAACAACCAACCACCTCCACCACAAGCGAGGCACGACTTAGGGACAAGAGAGAGGTCTATGGGGATATTCTTAAAAATCTAAAGCCTCTTGAATCCCATGATGAAGGTGTGGTAAACCAGCTAGGCGATCCGTAGGTTGGGGCTGAACCATCACCGCGTGGGCCTGATAGCGCGGCAAATGAGGAGAATCAAGGTGAAGTGGTTGTCATTGTTGAAGAGGAGCCAACTTTAAAAAGGAGTGGAAAAGGAGGAAGCAAGAGAAGCATTGAGGCAAGTTCCTCCGCCTTATCTGTCGAGGCGTTGGCAAAAGAATTTCAGAAGAAGGCTAAAAAGGTAAGGGAAGGCCTTAGCGATATAAGAAAGAAGGCAGAAGGCTTAATAGCAAAAACATAGCTCCATCGCAAAATTTGCAATGAGGAGCTCGAGTGCATTGAAGTTCCATCGCATCCAGAGAAATCATTAGATAGCGCAGATCGAGCTGCGATGGAACTCAAGAAAGAGCTGTGCGGGAAAAGTGAAGAAGAGGAAAGAGTTAGGAAGGAAAGGGCTCAACGCATCGAGAAGAAAGGAAAGAAAACGATAAAGGAGGTCGATACGAGAAAATGGAAAGAAGTTGAAAAACCAAAGGAAAAGAAGAAAAATGGGGCAGTAGGTGGCACTCTTAAAAAAGAAAAAACACAAAAATAAGCGATGACGAGGAAGAAGGAGAAGGGCAAAACGCCCACAGTAGAGGAGGAAAGAATTCCCAAGAAGCGACCATCAATCCTAATTGAGATGGGTTTCTTCTCGGAGAGCTCCCCTTTACCGCCTTTCATTAGTGAAACAGTCAAGGCATTGGGCTGGAAAGATTTTTGCACAGGGGTCAAAATGGTCAAACCTTTTGTAGTGACCGCATTTTACAAGAGAAAGCCTCACATTAGGCAATATAAAGCTAACCCTGGGGAGGCAACCATTGGATTCGACATCAAGAAAATTAATCACTTATACAACTTGGAAGAAATCTTTGTTGCTAAAGGAAATAGAATTATTGAAAGCCCAACGTCTGAAGAGCAAAGATAAGCATTGAAGGTGGTGAGGCTTCCTGGGACGAAATGGACAGTCCACCACACAACCTAATGTCTGAAGCTAATGTGTGGTTATACTTCATCATGAGAAAGCTGCTCCCCACAATGCATGATCATTCAGTCTCAAGAGAATGAGTAATGGCCATCTTTTGCATCATGCGATTAATCCCTATCAATGTTGGTTGCTTGATCGCAGACGAAATTTGGTCATCTTTCTCTAGGCCAAAGAGACAGCTATTCTTCCCTTCTCTCATCATGGAGCTATGCGTGTCCCAAGGATGGTTTTAAGAGGAAGAAGATGTGGTGGTGAAAAGCACATTGATAAGCAACTCTCTTCGCCACTTAATGAGGTTGTCAGCACAAGAAGTTCAACTTAAGTGGTAAGCGAAGCGGCAGCCTCTGACCCAAACTATCCCAAAAGCCTTTCAGCGCAAGAAAAGAAAGGTTATTATTGCCTCAGAGGTTAACAAAAAAGAACTCCCCTCGCCCCAATTAGAAAAATCTCCACCATCCCAGTCGGGCCCTGATTCCCCCGAGTAAACGTTGATCTCAATATTTGCCCCCAATTGCTTGAAAACCCAACGCCACCCGCTTCCAAAGATGAACCTCTTCCTATCCTCACTCTCGCATCTAGATTATCGACCCACCACCACCTCCTAAAAGACCTCTATACCCCCAATCTAATTCATTATGAATTTTGGTGGCTTTGATTCTTGAAGGGTTGCAACTTTTCATACTTAGAAGCTTAATTTGGAAGTAAGCCTTTTAATGCTTCAGCTCTCAATCATTGCCAATTATTTGCTTATCAAAGGATACCACTGTTTAATGTTCCTAGTGAAGTAGTCGTCAAAGGAGCCATAGGGAGCAAGGAATTGCAGACCATGACTTGATTCTATATTCTTTTATTTTCCATTGTGTATTTGCATTGTACTTTCTTTATCGAAAAAAATCAGACTTTGCAATATTAATACATGTTCATTTTATCTTTTATCCATCTTTTCCATCAATATCATGCCTGAAGCTAATGTGTGGTTATACTTTATCAAGAGAAAGCTGCTCCCTACAATGCATGATCATTCAGTCTCAAGAGAATGAGTAATGGCCATCTTTTGCATCATTCGATTAATCCCCATCAATGTTGGTCGCTTGATCGCAGACGAAATTTGGTCATCTTTCTCTAGGCCAAGGGGACAGCTATTCTTCCCTTCTCTCATCATGGAGCTACGCGTGTCCCAAGAATGGTTTGAAGAGGAAGAAGATGTGGCGGTGAAAAGCACATTGATAAACAACTCTCTCCACCTTTTAATGAGGTTGTCAGTGCAAGAAGTTCAACCTAAGCCGCAAGCGAAGCGGTAGCCTCTGACCCAAACTGTCCCAAAAGCCTTTCAGCGCAAGAAAAGAAAGGTTATTATTGCCTCAGAGGTTAACAAAAAGCACTCCCCTCGCCCCAATTAGAAAAATATCCATCATCCCAGCCGGGCCCTGATTCCCCCCGGGTAAACGTTGATCTCAATATTTGCCCCCAATTGCTTGAAAACCCAACGCCACCCGCTTCCAAAGATGAACCTCTTCCTATCCTCACTCTCGCATCTAGATTATCGACCCACCACCACCTCCTAAAAGACCTCCATGCCCCCAATCTGATTCATTATGACTTTTGGTGGCTTTGATTCTTGAAGGGTTGCAATTTTCATACTTAGAAGCTTAATTTGGAAGTAAGCCTTTTAATGCTCTAGCTCCCAATCATTGCCAATTATTTGCTTATCAAAGGATACCACTGTTTAATGTTCTAAGTGAAGTAATCGTCAAAGGAGCCATAGGGAGCAAGGAATTGTAGACCATGACTTGATTCTATATTCTTTTATTTTCCATTGTGTATTTGCATTATACTTTATTTATCGAAAAATTCAGACTTTGCAATATTAATACATGTTCATCTTATCTTTTATCCATCTTTTCCATCAATATCATACGTAACTAAATTGCCAAATGGGTTGAGAAGTGTGTAGCTGGCACTACTAAACAACAAGAGAATCAAGTGATCAACTTGTTTGATGCATGCTTATATGGCTTGCTTGAATCAATTGAGAGATTGTTCTATGTAAATTTAATGTAAATTTGAAAGACCTTAGATTTGGATCTTATAAAACAAGAGAAGGTATTTCTTAGAAACAAGTATATCCTCTACACATTACACTCATCGCAAGCATCTTAGAAATAAGATAATGTGGCTAGATATACTGAGAAATGTTAGACGTAACCTTGAGTGCATCACTTGATCGCATAATCCACTTAGTTGTTTAGGAAGTGTTGGTGATAATTCTTCTCAACCCTTTCATCATATATCTGTCATTAGATTCACACTGCTTCATTTGGACATAATTTTCATCGCATAATACTTAGATTTAAAATAGGTCATTCACTCAACCATTTTGAACATTTTAATTTGCACTACGATCATATCTTTACTTTCACCGCACGTTGGCAACAATCCCTGCATTCGACCCTAGACTCACCAGCACTCTGGTTGAATTTGCACTTGGGTTCAACCAGATAAAACTAAGCGTTAAACCACAATAGTCTTATCAATCTATCGCATGTTACTAATGCATCAAGTTTTTGGCATCATTGTCGGGGATTGTGATAACTAAGTGTGTTAAAACTATTCTTATTGATCTTTGCAGACCTTGACTTTATGGAGTATTGTACCTTAATTGCAAGAAAGGCGCAAGTGCTGTATGAGCAAAGGAAATACTCTCGAGCTCGTATACGACCCTGAAATTGAGAAAACTTTTCGCAGAAGACAGAGAGCCAATAGAAGAAGACGATAAAATAGAGCTCGTAGGATGGCCGAATAGCAGAACCACTTAGAGGAACTACAAGAGGAAAATGATCACAATGAAGCACTTGCCAACCCAATTTTGTTGGCAAATGATTGCAATAGACCCATCATGGACTATGTGTCACGTCATGCAACTTGTATGATTTCTCTTCATGAATCATACAACCAGCCTTGGATGGACCAAGATTTGAAATGAAGCCCGTAATGCTTCAAATGATTCAAGTGGCCGGTCAATTCGGAGGAAGACGCAGTGAAGATCCCCATGCTCACCTGAGGGGTTTTATTGAAATATGCAACACCTTTGTATTTCCAAACATCACACCAGAGGAAGTACAACTTACATTATTCCCATTTTCACTATACGACGAAGCTAGAAAATGGGCATACTCACTTGAACCAGGGGAGATAACTTAATGGGAACAAGTAGTAGAGAAGTTTATGAAAAAGTATTTCCCACTAACAGAAAATGTAAAGAGAAGAAGGCTGATTACAAACTTTCAGTAGGGAGAATTAGAAACGCTCAACGATGCGTGGGCGAGATTCAAAAGATTAGTTAGGGATTGTCTGCATTATGGATTTTCTTACTGTCTCCAGATGGAAATCTTTTATTATGGTTTGAACTCAGGATCACAGACCGCTGTGAATGCTGCCGCGGCAGGAGGACTACTGGACAAGACATATACTGAGGCCAAGAATATTTTGGATCGGATCTCGAAGAATCACGAAGATTGGCAGGAAAATGAGTATGGGTCCAGGATGAACAGAACTCATAATAATGACACTATTGAAGGAAATCGAACATGAGGATTTCCATGAGTAGCTGAATATATCATTCCAAATTACAATCATGAATGAACATTAAAAATTAAAGTCGTAAACAAAACAAGCAGTTATGCAATCAATATAGAAATTACAGCATGAAACTACAACTGAACAAGGAGAAAAGCTACGAACGTTTGTCAACTCATCTCCACGCTCCTTGCTCACGAACACTAGAACACAACAACCTCGAACGCTCGAACAACACGACCACTCCGAGCACGAACACCGCGCACTAAAACTCCGCAATCGCCTCGGTCACGAACTACCCAGCAACACAAGCGGCCTCCACAGAACCTCAGCAGTGTCGAGTTGAGTATGACACCACCAAGAAGGCTACCTTGGTATTCTCGGTGTAAGAATCCAGAGGGTGGGCTCTGTGTTGACTTGGTTTGAGGCAAAGGAAGGAGGAATCAACAATCGTGTACACGATTGGGCAAGTGAAAGATGGCTGAAACTTATCGTATAGGTTGATGCCTAATCATTTAGCAAAATTTAAGCAATCATCTAACACAAGCTAAGCGATCGTTGAGCTCATCGTTTACCAGCGTATCTGCCGCTTACAAATACTACACGATCGTTTACCTTTTGTTAAGTTGTCGCTTAGTAAATCTGTATTTACTTGACAAGCTTCGTGAGTTTCTTTTTCCAAGAGAAATCTCAATACATTTTTGCGAAAACTTACTAAAATTAGGAAAAAAAATTTCCTTTTATCTCATGGTTACCATGAACCACCAATAACCTCCCACTCAATTGGTTATTAGAGAAAAAGGTTTATTTATCC
The DNA here is from genome assembly GCF_009727055.1 of Benincasa hispida. NCBI lineage: Eukaryota > Viridiplantae > Streptophyta > Magnoliopsida > Cucurbitales > Cucurbitaceae > Benincasa > Benincasa hispida. The sequence goes on from NC_052359.1 coordinate 30,367,421, forward strand.
AATAATTAATATTATTATAAATATAAATGATAACGAACTTATCATACCATATTTATAACCTATAGTTTTAATATTTCATGTCATCAAACATATAAACCATAGTTCTTTTTCTATTCCATGGTACTTAATGTAAATCTCATTTACATTAATCCTCCACTAGACGTATCTCATACATCATTCTGATCATATCATATATAATCAAAATACCTCTTGTCAATTTGAACATTTCAAATCAACACCAAGAACTGATCCTTATTTGAATCCATTGAGCTACCAAGGGGACCTTATGGACCTGTAGCTCGAAGCTCGACCGGTATATGAATAACTGACTAAACTCTTTAATCATGGGATCCACCATTCGTTAACTGTTAGGCATTCCACTAAAGACCAACAACTGAACTCTCCTTCCCACAAATATATTATGTGTCCATCTTAACCAATCAGAAGTGCGACAACCCTTCACAGATTGCTCGTAAGTACAACTCGGCCAATAACCGTTATGCTCCTGTAGATACATCTAACTCCTTAAGTACCATTGATCCCTCTAATGAACATAAGTCATAGTCCTACTATGACTGAGTACTCTCTTCCAAAGAGAAGTTGTGGCCACTATGTTCAAGCCCCAGAATCAGCCCTTAAGGGAGCAATCTCTCTACTTATCCCTGCTTTGGGAAAGAAGTGAATTCCATCTTGTGGATTGAGTTCCCAGCTCCCAGATCAGACAAGTACCCAAAAAGGTAGGCATGTTGAGTTGGCAATCTGGCCACTCTCACCCATACTAATCAAAGGACTGCCCTCAAATGCAAGAGTTCCCAACACTCAAAATTGAGGTCGTGTCACCTATGTCCGTTTAAGTGAGATGTAAGTCTCTAGTATCAACGACGTTATATACAGAGTCTAGTCATCTCGTAGTCCGGGTATGTTTACAAACTCTTTGTATAGAATACCCCCGCTCAGACATCTCTGATCCATTTATAAAGGCCCTCACGGCTAAGGTGTTTGAGGGTCACCTGCAGAGTATGGGTTACAAGACAGGCCACATCTAGTCTAGATCAAATGGGATTTTTGTATTGGGCACATGTCCTAGTTTACTGTTTTGTGTACTTTTATATTATTATGACTTTTATGATGTACACTCCACTAACTTTAGGATAAGTGAGAGACTATTGGGTTTAATGCCTTAAATCTCGTGGGTCCTGTGGTTTGTAATTGTAATGTATAAACGATTTATTTATTTAATAAATATGAAAGGTTTTATTTGGCATTGAGTAGCATTAACCAATAAACTAACATCCGAGGTTATCTTCTGTAGCATAAACATGTATGTAGAGACATACATGTGGATCATGTTTAAATTATAACCTAAATGGTCTGTAGTAGATGGATAAGATTTGGTACCTTATCCTGGTGACACTATGAATATGACCTGCTTTGTAGATGTTACAATTGTTGTAATGTCACACCCCCTCCCTAGCCTTAGCTCCAAGACTTGGAAGAGAGCATGAAGATATACTAGTAGCATTCCAAGAACATTTTAATTTAACATTTCCCCTTTTATCTATTAAAAACCTTAACATGTTTACAGTAAATCTATTTAAATTTCATACATATAGCTCAATTTCTATACTCTTCTATTACATGATCTGAGCCGTGCCCTGAGAAATTTTTAAGTCCTGGTGTTTTGGTGGTTGTAGACTCCTTCTTGAACGCCTCCGCTTTGTAACCTGGGGGGGGAGGAATAGAAGAAAATATTTGAAAGAGTGTGAGCTAATAAGCCCAGTGAGTGGTGCCTTTTAAAATAATAATCACTTTACAAAACATATTTTTGAGAAGTCAATCACATAATCACAATTTTAGTATAATCTATGCATGATCATGTGTAATTTCAGTAAATCATTATCCTCCAGTCTCATGCTATACTTGGCATGTTCACATCATGCATATATTAACAATCATAATAACTTTTTATGGAAACTTTCCTATACCCTGCTTTCCCCGCCATTGTGCACATCGACAATTATTTCCCGCTAGTCATGCTTAGGTATCTTGACTATATTTCTCGTCGGTCGTCACCGACTATCATTTCTCGTCGACTGAAGCCGACTATATTTTCCCGTCAAGTACCCTTTTTAAGCATGCTAACTTATGTATTTCGGTTATAATCTTAGTTTCCATAGAAATTTCACAGACAATATCATGGCAAGCAAAACATCATAATCATGCATCTTGTACGCCATGCATTTACTCATATAGCATTGCATAAAGCTAAATAACCACTCATCATAAGCACGATTTTCTACTAAAATCACTTTGAGAATACCTTCCTGAGAGTTCTTCCATATCAATGAAAATTCCTCAATTAACATTTGTTATTTCAGTAAATAATGCTAAAATAGCCAAAATACCATTATATAATAAAAGTACTAGCTTACCCCACTCCAAACCTAGCCAAAATCCTAAAATCATCCTCTTTTGAGGTTATTTGGACTGTGGCAGACAGCTAGGCGTTTGACTGTGTGTAGGGTTGGCGTGCTGTGTCGCACAGTGGGCTGCTGCATGCATGATGTGTTGCACAGTGGCTGCTGCATGCGTGATGCGTCGCACGGTAGGCTGCTGTGTTGGGCTGGCGTGCGAGGCGCGTTGATCGATGGACGCAACGATGCAAGGCGCAAGACGTGCGCGCTGTGTGCTAGATGTGTTGGCTGGCTATGCGTCCGGGCTGGCTTCAATGTTTCACTAATGCAACCTTAGCTCCTTTGGACCCCAATTAACTTGGCAGCCTAAATACTCAAGCATAACACTCTAAATAAGCTCTCAACACAGAGATTTTGGTGATGGCATGAATAAATTCTTTTCGTCCAACCTCTCTATTTATAGCCATCCCAAAATCACCCCTTTGTGATAACTCAACTCCCATTTGTCCCTTTTTGAAGCTGGAAACACTTAGCCTATTCCAGCACAGCCTTGAGTTGTTCTCACCTTAGTTTACTAGCCAAAATCCCCATTTTTCATGCAACCACCTTCATCCACCTCTTGTTTAGGATGATAAGACCTTTCTTGCATGTAATGTCCTTTGTTCACCTTCTGCTTAGAGCTTTATGTGAACCTCCTTTTGCCACCTCAATCACTTAAATACTTAACATGTTCATCTATCTAATTTGTTAGGCTTATCAACGCATTTCATAAATATTTCCATCTCCTCTTATAATTCTTTTCCCCATCAATTAGCCTTTCTTTTGTCAACAACGCATAGCAAGCAAACTTACTTCCATCGAAATCCCACATAGCCATCGCATAAGTCAGTCATCACCAACGCATAGGGTGGCCGCTCATCCTCGACGCATGGCTCACTATGTATGTTCGCTCAGCTTGCTTGGCATGGACGCATGGCACTTGGCATAGCCGCTGACCATCGACGCATAGGCGTGTTGCATAGGCGCTGATCATCGCTTGCTTGCTCAGCCGCATGGGCGTACTTCGATGTATTAATGCTCGGCAGGGCTCTTCGACGCACGACCATTCAACAATGTGCTTGCAACATATGTTGGCCGCTCAACACCTGGGCTATGTGCTCGGTATAAGGCATCGACGCATGGCTGCTCGGTAGGCTCAATAGCACTCGACGCATAGGCATGGCCACTCGGCAGGCTTGACAGCGTTCGACGCATAGGCATGGGTGTTTGGCATACTTGCTCGATGCATGGGCTGTGCGCTTAACATGTTCGACGCATGCCTCCAACGCATGCCTTGTGTCTGCATGCCCTTGCATTAGTTGCATGCAAGCCTACGACTATTGCCCAAGTCTTCTTGCTTCCATCCTCCCACACACTCTTGCGTTCAATGTGCTTAAGCCTTCCATATGTGTTGGCCCACTTGCCACCTTTTGACATAATTTAGAACTAATGCTTTCTCCCTTGCCCTAATATCTTTATTACTTAAGATTTTCCTTCTCCAAATAACCTTCCACCTTGGATTTAGCGTTAAGGTCTCACATATAAAATGCTATAAATGGTTTGATCCTAATGATTCATTTGGAGACATGTAAGCGAGGGTATTCTATATAAAGAAGTTTGTATAAGATCGAACCACGAAATGACTAGTCTCATTATATAATATCGTTAATAATAGAAACTTACATTTCATTAGGATGACTATAGGCAACATGATCTGAATCTTGAGTGGGTTGTGAACTCCTGCCTATGAAGGCGGTTTTTTGATTTGTATGGGTGAGAATTGCCAGATCGCCAACTCAATAAGCCTACCATTTGGGGGATTCGTCAGATTGGGAAGTTGAGAACACAGCTACACAAGACAGCATTCACTCGTTCCCTAACGTCGATGTAATAGATAAATTGCTCTCTTAGAACTAATTTCGACGCTTGAAGAATGCGGCGTCACACCCTCTTTTAGCCCGATAGGGGTTTTGTCATAGTTGGACTATGACTTATTGTTTACAGATCATGCATTTAATTAAAAAAAAAACATACAACATGCTCGAGAAACTAAGAAGAGAAAAAAGGAATAGAAGACTTACCTTGAAGAACGTAATCTTGACGTTTCCTCTTCACTGTGAAAAATACGAACACCAAAAAGGGCACTACCACAAAAGCAACCTCGGTATTCTCTGGATGAGAATCCAAGAGGAGTAGGCTTTGATTATTTTGGTGAGGGAAGAGATTGAGAGATGAGAAGAAAAGAAAAGTAGAGGAAAGCCTGAGATATCAGAACACCAAAAAAAAAAGGTTTCTTTGTTTCTTTTCTTCACCATACTGAGAAGAAGAAGGTGTAACCAACCCACATACACAATCTAGAGACAAAGAGGAAGGAGGGAGTTACAACTCCCTCCCAAATAACATTAATTCAAAAATAAATAATTAAATTAAATCAAATTAATAAATTATTTAAAATATATTCATATGATAACTACCCTATCATATAATATATATTAAACTATATGTTATATCAAATGTAATATACCTTTCTTTCACCAATGGTTTTTAATATAAATCACATTTATATTAATTTTAACGATATGAATCCAATTCATATAATTAATATTTGAATCATATTCAAATATTTATTCCCTCTCATACATACTTAATATTATAATGTATCAAATATATTACAGTAATTATATCATATATAATAATTAATTCCCTCAATTAATTTGAACAATTCAAATTAATCCAAAAGTTGATTCTCATTAAATCCCATTGAGCTACCGAAGGGACCTCATGGACTTGTAACTTGAAGCTTCAACTGTATGTGAATAATTAATTACTCTTTAATTTAAATTATTCACCATCCATTAACTGACGGGCACTCCACTAAATACCGTCAGCTGCACTCTTCACACTACAAATATATTTCTGTGTCCATTGGATATAACCTATCAACAGTACGATGACTCTTCACAAATTGCTCGTAAGTACAACTAGGCTAAAATTACCGTTTTGCCCTTGTAGTTACATCTAACTCCTTAATTACCACTAATCCCTCTAATGAACAATAAATCATAGTCCAACTATGACCAAACCCCTCTTGGGCCATGAGAGGGTGTGACTCCACATTGTTCAAGCCCCAGAATCAGCCCTTAAGGGAGCAATTTATCGGAAGGAGTGAATTCCTTCTTGTGAAGCTGTGTTCCCAGCTCCCCAATCAGACGAATCCCCAAAATGCTAGGCTTGTTGAGTCGGCGATCTGGCCACTCTCACCCATACAAATCAAAGGATTGCCTTCATAGGCAGGAGTTCATAACTTACTCGGGATTAGGTCATATTACCTATGGTCATCCTTGTGAAATGTAAGTCTCTATTATGAACGGCGTTATATAATAAGACTAAGCATTTCATGGTTCGGTCTTATACAAATTCCTTTGTATAGAATATCCCCGCTCATATGTCTCCACATGAATGATTAGGATCAGATCATTTATAGCACTTTACAACAATTGTAACATCTACAAAATAGGTCATACTCGTAGTGTGACCAGGATAAGGTATTAGGCCTTATCCAACTACTACAGACCATTTAGGTTATCACTTAAACATGATCCGTAACTCTTTACATAGATGTTTAAGCTACAAGATAACCTTGGATGTTAGTTTATTAGTTTGTGGTTAATGCAACTATTTTTGAAATAAAATATAAAATATTTTAGGGTAATTTCAACTGGTAGGTTTTTTAGGAATAATAACAAAGTGTATAACATCATTTTAAAAAAAACTACAAATATAGACAAGTCTATCAGCGATAGACTTCTATCGTTGATAGACTCCCAAGTCTATCAGCATAGACTTCTATCGTTGATAGACTCCCAAGTCTGTCAGCATAGACTTCTATCGTTGGTAGACTCTTACCAGTGATATGGTCTATCACTGATAGACTCCTACCAATAATATGGTTTATCACTGATAGACTAATTAAATTTGGCCATATTTGCAATTTTTTTTACATTATGTTATATCTGCTAATACTTTGGGTCTAATGTCTATATTTGCATCTGTCACAATATTTTATTACATAAATAAAATGTTTATATATTACAATTACAAACTAAAGGACCCTACACGATTTAGGGCAATAACCACAATAATGCAAAGTACACAAAGCAATAAACTAGACCTGAAGCTAGTGAGGTATACAGTGTAAAAGTCAAACTATAATGCAAAGTACACAAAGCAATAAACTAGAGCATAAACTGCCCAGTACAAAATCTCCCACTTGCCCTAGTCTAAACGTGGCTTGTCCCATAGACCCATACTCTGCAGGTGACGCTCAAACACCTTAGCCGTGGGGGCCCTTATAAACAGATCAGAAACATTGTGCTCTGAAGCTACCTGCGTGACGATCACGTCCCCTCGATGCACAATCTCTCGGATGAGATGATATTTTCGCTCTATGGTTTCCCGCGCTTGTGACTCCTAGGTTCTCGGGAATTAACCACATCACCACTATTATCACAATAAAGTGTGATGGGCTTTGACGTTTCTGGAACGACTTCTAGATACGTCAAGAATTTCCTAAGCCAAACAACTTTCTTAGTAGCTTCACAAGCTACTACATACTCAGCCTCTATTATGGAGTCAACGATGCACCCTTACTTGGTGCTCCTTCAGACTACTTCTTCTCTGTTAAAAGTGAACACTGATCCTGAAATGGATTTCCTAGAATCCTTATCAGTCTGAAAATCAGAGTTTGTGTATCCAGTAAGGATCAGATCCTTAGAACCATAAACGAGCATGAAGTCTCTCGTTCTCCACAGATACTTGAGGATATTTTTAATAGTGGTCCAGTGGTCAAATCTTGGATTAGAGTGATATCTATTGACTATCCCCACTAAAATCGCATACATCAGGCTGCCAACAGCCGATGCATAGGAAATTTGTCTTATTTCCTCAGCGTCTTGAGGTGTCTTAGTAGGGTTGGAAACGGGGTCGGGGCGGGGTAGGGGGGGGCGCTGGGGGTATTTCCCTCTATCCCCACGGGGACCTATCTGAAAGAACTCTTAAACAAGAGCATCCCTGAGCACATGCGGATCTTACAGATTTCATTGTGACCGAATTACCCCACATACATTCTAACAAACAAATATGCATTGTAACACTAATTATAGGCATGCTTTAACAATTAAAATACAACAGATTGAGTAAATGTACCACTTGAAGACAATCTTCACTTGAACTCAATCCAGCGAAAGCGAACACCTCTACGCTTCTATCGCTCAACAATCAGTCGCCTAACAGCACCACGATCGTCTACACGAATGGTAATGCACAAACAAACAACAACCGAGGACGACACCACCACTTGAAACCCTCGGTATTCCTGAAGTGAGAATCCAAAGAGTGGACTTTGATGGAATTGGTAGAGGGAGGAGGAAAAGATGATCGTGTAGAACGAACAAGCAAGTGGGAATAGTAGATGACTATCATATAGTCGGGTGCTTGTCGTTTAGGAAAAGGTACACGATCGTATAGGTTTTACTAAGTGATCGTCTAGTAAATAGTAAGCAATCGTTTAGATCAGCTCAAGGCACTAAGCGATCGTTCAGAGAAGGTAAGCGATCGTTTAGAAATCGCATGCGATCGTTTAGTGCGCAAGTGTACGATCGTTTAGGATGATGGGCGCTATCGTATAGGCTCTCAATGCTAAGTGATCGTGAAGTTTTCACACCGTGAGCAAATTTTCGAACCCTTTAGCGAATGAAATCAATTTTCATTTTATTCTTCAGTTACAAGAATCGAAATCAATCTTCCTACTTTCGCACGATTCAGGAGAAATTCTCGGCCCATTATCTCATAACTGCTTATTTAATTAAATAATGAATATAATCATATTATATTCTTAACCTATAGTTTGATATCACATATCTACTATAGTAATTTCTCATCTACTTGATATAAATCATATTTATATCTAATTTCCTCCAAAATAATGTATCTCATACATTTAGTCAGTTATATCATATATAATTAACCAGTTCAATTATATCATATATAATTAACCAGTTCAATTATATCATATATAATCAAACTCCCTCTTGTCAATTTGAACATTTCAAACTGACCCAAAAACTGATTCTCAACTTTATCCAAGCTACCAAGAGGACCTTATGGATCTGTGGCTCGAAGTTCCAACGGTACATTAATAGCATGCTAAACTCATTAGCCACGAGATCCACCATCCGATAACTGTCAAGCATTCCACTAAAGACCAACAACTAAACTCTTCTTACCACAGATATATTTCTGTGTCCATTGGATATAACCAATCATGAGTACAATGACCCTTCACAGATGCTCATAAGTACAGCTGGGTCAATTTACCATTTTGCCCCTGTAGCTACATCTCACTCTTTAAGTACCACTGATCCCTCTAATGACAATACAACATAGTCCAACTATGTGTGAACACCTCTCGGGCCAAGAGAAGGTGTGTGGCGCCATATCGTTCAAGCCTTGGAATTAGCCCTTAAGGGAGCTATCTATCTACTTGCCCCTACTTTGGGGAATGAGTGAATTTCATCTTGTGTAGCTGAGTTCCCAGCTCATAAATCAAACGAATCCCCAAAGTGGTAGGTTTGAGTCGGTGGCCTGGCCACTCACACCCATGCAAATCAAAGGATTGCCCTCAATGGCAGGAGTTCCCAAGGGTAGCACCAACTCACTCAGGATTGAGGTAATGTTACCTATGGTCATCCTAGTGAAGTAAAGTCTCTGTCATGAACGGTGTTTATATAACGAGACATTGACACTTCGTGCTTTGGTCTTATACAAACTCTTTATATAGGACGTCATCGCTCGCATGTCCCCTACAGAATGATCAGGATCAGACCATCTGTGACAAGTCACAACACTTGTGACTATTACACAAAGCGGGTCGCATTCGTAGCGTTGCCAGGATAAGGTTTCCCTCCTATATCCATATACTAACAAACCATTTTGGTTATCACTTAAGACATGATTCACTTGTATGTCACCACATACATGCTTAAGTTACATCCAGATAACTAGGGATTTTAGGTTTACTGGTTTGTGGTAAAACAAATAATACAATTAACTGAGTAGAATCAAGAAGTGAACTAAAATATCATATATTATACATCACAAGCGTTCGTACAAACTGTTTACAAACTACAGGACACGAGACTTTAGGGCATCAACCCCAACATTATATATATATATATATTATATATATATTAAAAAATAAAAAATTTAATCAAGGACGGGGCGAGGATACCCTCCCCGTCCTCAATCGGGGACCCAATTAGAATCCCCAGTTTGACCCCCTTCCTCAGTCAAATCGAGGATTCCTCGCCCCAATTGGGCCCACCCTATGTCCTAGGACACTGTTCCGTAGACAATATTACTCCATACCTGAAAGGTAGTAAGCCTCTCTTAGAGTTCTGCATCGAATATTTGACAAGCATCTTGTCAATGTATGATGCTTGAGACAAAGCTAGCGTTTTGTTCTTTTGATCTCTAAAGATCTGAATTCCTAGAACAAACTGAGCCTCTCCCAAATCTTTCATTTGGAATTTGGTCACTAGCAAGTTCTTAACTTCAGTTAGTAGACCTGCCTCATTTCCAATGATTAGGATATCATCTACATATAACACTAAGAAAGCTACTGAATTGTTGATGATCCTCTTGTAAACACAAGGCTCATCCACATTTTGATCAAAGCCGTAAGGTTTGATCGTAGTATCAAACCTTATGTTCTAAGATCGAGAAGCTTGCTTCAGTCAATAAATGGACCAATTAAGCTTGCAAACCCTTTGCTTTTGACCTTGGATTATGAATCCTTCGAGCTGCTCTATATAAATGGTCTCATCAAGACTGCCATTCAGAATGTCAAACTTGACATCCATCTGCCACATCTCATAGTCATAATATGAGGCAATGGACAAAAGGATCCGAATAGACTTAAGTATGGTAGCAGGTGAGAAAGTCTTCTCATAGTCAACTCCCCCAACCTGAATATAACCCTCTGGCACCAGTCTAGCCTTAGAGGTTTATACCTTCCCATCAGCACCTCATTTTCTCTTGTAGATCCATTTGCAACCTATAAATTCTACCCCATCAAGTTGATCTACAAGATCCCATACTGAATTGAAGTACATTGACACTATTTCGAGATCCATAGCTTTGATCCATTCATCTTTGTCAACATCCTCCATTGCCTTCTTGTAAGACAATGGATCCTCAACATCTCTGTCAACTACCATAGCTAGGATTTCAGTTAAACTCATTTAACGGACAGGTGGGTTTGCAACCCTCCCATTGCGTCCAGGTTCCCTCAACACTTGAGGTGGATTTGACCTACTAGATGATCCAACTTCAACAATTATTGTTGAGGTATTGGGTTCTTCAACAACTCTTGTTGAAGGTTCAGTAGTTTCTTTGGAAAGATTATTCAAATAATTTTACTGCGGAGCTTTTGCTCCCTTATGTGGTTTTCTTCAAGAAAAGTAGTGTTTGTCAATACAAAAACTTTGTTTTCTTTTGGGTCAAAGAAGTAACCACCTCCCGTTCCTTTGGGGTAGCCTAAAAATAGGTACAATTTTGAACGAGATTCCAGTTTCTTAGGATTTGCCTCAAGAACATATTTTGGGCAACTCCAGATTTTGAAATGAAATAAACTAGCTTTATGATCATTCCATAACTCCAAAGGTGTTCTGATAATACTCTTAGATGGAACACAGTTCAAAATGTACGTTGTAGTCTCCACTGCATAACCCTAAAACGAGTCAGGTAAGCAAGCGTAACTCACATAGACCGAACCATGTTCAACAAGGTTCAATTTCTCATTTTTGATACACCATTCTACTGAGGTGTACCAGGTGCTGAGAGTTGGGATACAATTTCATATTCTATCAAATAGTTTTGGAATGTTAGATCCATAAACTCTCCACCTCGATCAGATTGAAATGTCTATATTGTTTTACTTAATGCATTTTCAACTTCAGCCTTGAATTCTTTGAACTTTTCAAAAAATTTAGACTTATTGCATTAAATTCTTGAATAATCATTAGTAAAGTTGATGAAATATTTGTAACCCCCCCAGCTTTTACATTTAACGGACCATAGAGGTTTGAATGTACTAGCTCTAAAGGTTCTTTGGCCCTATGACCTTTTCGAATGAAGGGTCTCTTAGTCATTTTGCCTCCAAGGTATGACTTGCACACAGGTAAAGAATTTTCTTCTAACTCGTTTAGAAGTCTATTCTTCATCAATCTCTCAATCCTATTGAGATTAATGTATCCTAACCTCAGGTGCCAAAGTTGGGCATTTTCTTTAGGAGAAATTTCAAGCCTTTTATGTTGAGTTACTACAGTTTTAAACATTTCAGTGTTATTGAGGAATTTAGTTGCTAACGACCTTAGCACATATAAATTATTTTCCAGTTCAGCTGAACAAATATTGACATCATTTTTTGAAATAAACACTTTATTTATAGAGAAATTTATACAATATTTTTTGTTCAAATAAACACTTTACAGAAATTAAGTTCCTCTTCAAACCAAGAACTACATATACATTTTCTAGTAAAATGAATTTATTCTATAAAGTCAACTGGAGACCTCCCACTACCACAGCCGAGACGACGTGCCCGATTCTAACCCGCATTGTCATCTCACTTGTATTTAGTTGCCTTCAAGAACTAATTCCTAGAAATGAAGCACAAACATGGTTAGTGGCGCCAGAATCTATAATCCATGCAGAATCATCATTCTCCACTAAACATGTTTCCAATACAAGCAAATAACATTTACCTTGCATGGCCTTCTTCTTTTCTGCGAAGTACTTGGGGCAGTTCCTTTTCCAATGTCCCCTTTGGTTGCAATGGAAATAGATTCCCTTTGCAACCTCGGCTTTCTTTTGAGCAGTTGCTAGTAGGTTAGCTTTCCCCTTTCCATCTTTCTTCTTCTTCCACTTTTTATTGCCAGAGGAAGAAGGTACAGACTTTTTCCCCGAAGTCGTGTTGGGGATGATGCCCTAAAGTCTCGTGTCCTGTAGTTTGTAAATACAGTTTGTACGAATGCTTGTGATGTATAATATATGATATATTCTTCACTACTTGACTTTGCACATTGGATGTTTTATTTGCTTTACCATAAACCAATAAACTAAAATCCCTGGTTGTCATGATGTAACTTAAGCATGTATCTGGTGACATACAAGTGGATCATGTCTTAAGTAATAACCAAAATGGTCTGTAATATATGGATATAAGAGGGAAACCTTATCCTAGTAACACTACGGATGTGACCCAATGGTTACAAATGTTGTGACTTGCCATAGATGGTCTGATCCTGATCATTCGTGTGGGGACATACGAGCGGTGGCGTCCTATACAAAGAGTTTATATAAGACCTGACCAGAAAGTGTTAACGTCTTGTTATATAACGTTGTTAATGACAGAGACTTCACTTCACTAGGATGACTATAGGTAACATGGCCTCAATCTTGAGTGAGTTGGGAACTCCTGCCATTGAGGTCAGTCCTTTGATTTGCATAAGTGCGAGTGGCCAGGACATCGATTCAAACCTACCACATTGGGGATTCGTTTGATTTGGGAGCTGGGAACTCAACTACATAAGATGGAATTCACTCCTTCCCCGGAGCAGGGGTAAGTAGATAGATTGTTCCCTTAAGCGCTGATCCCAGGGCTTGAACGATGTGGCGTCACACACCTTCTCATGACCCGAGAGGTGTTCACACATTGTAGGACTTAAGAAGAAAGATGTAACTACAAAGGCAAAACAGTAAATTGGCCCAGTTGTACTTACGAGCATCTGTGAAGGGTTATCGTACTGATGATCGGTTATATCGGATGGACATAGAAATATATCTATGGTAAGAAGAGTTCAGCTGTCGGTCTTTAGTGGAATGCCTGACAGTTAACGGATGGTGGATCTCGTGGCTAAAGAGTTTAGTCAGCTATTCACGTACCGTTGGAACTTCGAGCCATAGGTCCATAAGGTCCCCTTGGTAGCTTAGATTCAAGTTGCGAATCAGTTTTGGGTCAGTTTGAAATGTTCAAATTGACAAGAGGGAGTTCAATTATATATGATATGATTGAACTAGTTAATTATATATGATATAATTGACTTTATGTATGAGATACATTAATTTGGAGGAAATTGAATATAAATATGATTTATATCTAGTGAAGAAGAAACCACTATGGTTAATATACGATATTAAACTATAGGTTAATGAATATAATATGATTATATTTATTATTTTTTAATTGGACAGTTATGGGATAATTGACCGTCGTTTTCTCCATAACCATGCGTTAGTGGGAAGTTCCATTCGGTTTTCGTAACTGAAAAATAAAATGAAGATTATTTTCATTTTGCAAAAGAACATGGTTAATTAGCTCACGAAGTGTTTGCATTCTATCGCTTAGTGAATGGAGAGAGTATACGATAGCTCAAGTTTACTAGATGTTGATAATTTAGGGAATAACTTTGTTTTATTTTATTTATTAAGGACGGATGAGGTTGTACACGAATTCATGCGTTAGACATGGCTTATGCATTCGCACCCATGCGTCTGAGGTCATGCGTCAGAATGTAGATGTGTTACAGTAATATGCAATGACCACGCGTACCTATCACAAGTTTTCTTACGCTCGCATCAAGTATAACGCAAACGCAAGTTTCTCGGGTAATTCGAGGTCGAACACAGGGACTTGTCACTCAATAATTCTTGTGAAGTAATGCGTTTGAGGCGATGAAAAGAAAAATAAAAAGAAGTTTATTAGATGTACAGACTATTCCTACGCCTAACTAAATAGATTGAGCAATAGAAGACTTGCAATGAGAATAAGTAGAGACACAACAACCATTAACGCATAGTAATGTTTATCATCTTAAATCGCCCGAGTAATCCCAGTTCATTGCACTAATGCGTCCCACACCTCTCGATGGTGAGCCGCATGACTATATCTCTATAGTGCATGGGTGCGTCGAGCATAAGATTTTGCCTATCTCTAGGGACAATGCGAACTTTGCTTGAGTGCGTTCCATCTCTTACCTTCTCAAGTAGTTAGACGCGACTATTTAACTTATAGACAAGCAATGCAACATCCCATAGACAGGCGTTGCTACAGCCTTTCACCAAGCAAAGAGGATTAACTCACTATACTCGCACAATGCACACCTCTCGGTGGGTTGCTTCATCTCTAAGCTACACGATTAAGCATGCGATTGTCTTTGATAAATAAACACAGAAGATAAACTATGATAGAGATGAAGATGATGGAAAAGACAACAATGAAGGAGTTAAGATTTCCATTAATCACAAAATATCTTAATAACTTAAGTTGAAATGTAATACAATACAAAGATTAGAAGAGAAAGGAAGGACTCTGCGTCAAGGCTACCGGTGGTGCCATGATTGAATGGTGGAGATATCTCTCTCAAGCTCTATCTCCAACGAATGCTCTGATCGCCACTCAATCTGGGTTGTGGAGATGAAGAATTCTTACTGAAAATCTCTTTCAAGCTCTCATCTGTGATCACAAACTTCTACCTTGAGGCAGAAACTTGGATGTCTTAAAATGAAGGTCCCAAGGGTTATTTATAGAGTTTGGATGCCAACAGCTATAATGATGATGGTATGGCTCACTGCTGCTTTTGTCGCAGTATGGGCATTGTCACATCGCCTTATCTTGTTGATACTCCTAAGGTATGCGTCCAAACTTGATTTAGCTGAAGCATCAACGCGTTCTACCCATCTTGCAATCTTCTATTATGGCTGTCACCCCATGGCCATAATCTCCATTTGGTCACCGCAATTCCCATGTGTTGGACGCATGCGATTACCGCAACTTCCATGTGTTGGACAAATGCGATTACCGCAACTTCGATATGTTGGACGCATGTGATTACCGTCTGCGATTGCTTAGCTCATGCGTTTGTCTTTTCGATCGCTTGGCTTCAGCACATGCACTCGTCTGCAATAGCTACAAAAATAGACACTTTGGCATGGAGTAATGCATAGTGTTGGGGTCAGTGAGGATTTAGGTGCTAATTGACGCAAAACTCAATTTCTCGAAAATTCTAAGTATTATCACCGCATTTTCTACTTATTAGCCCTCATGATTCTAAATAAAAGGCTTATAATAACTGACATTTCTGCCAGTTATCACTAGATGATTGCTTACACGTGTGCGCTGCTTTCTAAATGATCGCCCATGTTTTATTAAACGATCGCTTAGCGCCGAGCTTTTACTAAACGATTGTATAGACAATCGCTTACCTTTTCATACACAATTGTATATCTCATCTAAACGATCAAGCACTTTGTCTATACGATAGACTTAGCTTTCTCCCACTTGCTTGATCGTTGTATACGATCTTTTTTCTTCCTCCCCTCTACCAAATCCGAACAGAGCCCACTCTTTGGATTCTTACTCCGAGAATACTAAGGGTTCCAAGTGGTGGTGTTATCCCCATTCTTCATATGTTCTTGTGGAGTCTATTTGTGGTAGACGATCGGGTGTTGCTGAATGATAGCTTGTCGTTTCAGCAAGAGCGAGAGCATCCGTACGTAGAGAAAGTGAAATTTGCCTAGAAAAAAGTCTTCAACTGGTAAGTTCTCTTGTTCTCGTATTGGTTTATCTTTAAGCATGTCGGTAATTTTCTATATGATGCATATTTGTATGTTTGAATGTAAATGTGGAAAAATTCTGTCACAATGCTTTTGGAAAGATTCGCTTCCGCTCATAGGTACTCTTGTATAAGAGTTCTTTCAGGTTGAACCTTTGTGGAACTTCTTAGAGGAAGAAGCAACATTTGTTTCACCCTTCAGTCCCTTGCTTTTCATTAAGTACTGGAAGGTCTGTAGCTCATTGAGGAGGATGGTTAGGTTGTAGCAATCCTATTCAGAACAACATTGCTATGAAAATGTAGGAAACTTTCAGGTAAAGATTCCAAAATGAAGCTAACCTGGCTAGCTTCATCGATGATAGACCCATTCATCTCCGCCACGTTGAAATGGATCATCATGTTGAGAATATGTTATCGGACATATGCTTTTTCTTGCATACGGTCATTGAAGATGTGTTTGAGAGCTGAAAGATCTCTAAATATAGAGAACCAATGAGTGGAAGCAGATCGTTCCAAATCCCATTGTGAAAGAAAAAGATATTTACAATCAAATAACAACAATTATGCATAAGGAGTAAATTACAACACGCTATAAAGGTAAACACAAACAAGGGATCGAGTAAACATACCTTTGAAGAACTTTTTCTTCTAATATTTCCTCGATCCAACAGCAAAGCGGCCAACAACACGAACGCAACGCGAGTAATTCCAGCAAATAGCACGAACTGGTAAATACTCGATCACAATCAAGTTAAACTCGATACTCGACCCTCGAATCAAAACTCAATACTACCACGAGAATACCTTGGCATTCTCGGTGTGAGAATCCAAGAAGTGTGGACTCTGTATGGATTTGGTAGAGAGAAGGAGGAACAGGATGATCGAGTAGTCGATCAAGTAAGTGAGAGAAGGAAGAAGTCTATCGTTTAGACTTGGGTACTCGATCGTTTAGCAGCGAGTAGCTATCATATAGGATACTCGTTCAATCGTTTACTCTCACAAAGCTATCGTTTAACTTTTTTCTTTATACGCGTTGGATTGAAAAATGAAAACGATTTTCACTTTTACCATTCGATTGCCATAAACTTACTAAAATCACCCACTAAGGTGGTTATTTGGAGAAAAACTGAAATCAATTATCTTATAATTTATTATCTCATAACTGACTTAATTATAAATAAATATAATAAATAATTTATCATATTATATTTATAACCTATAGTTTTAATATCACATCATATGTAATATATAAACTATAGTTCTTTTTCTCCTTTATGGTATTTAATATAAATCATATTTATATTAATTCCTTCAATCAATTAATATATCAAATACATCAAATCAATTATATCACATATAATTAAATTAAATTAATTATATCATATATATAATCAAGTTCCCTCTTTTTAATTTGACCACTTCAAACTAACCCAAAAAATGATTCTCAACATGAATCCATTGAGCTATCAAGGGGACCTTATGAACCTGTAGCTTGAAGCTCCAACGGTACGTGAATAACTGACTAAACTCTTTAATCACGATATCCACCATCCGTTAACTATTGGGCACTCTACTAAAGACCGACAGCTACACTCTTTGCACTACAGATATATTTCTGTGTCCATCAGATATAACCAATCAACAGTAAGATGACCCTTCACAAATTGCTCGTAAGTACAACTGGGTCAATTTACCGTTTTGTCCTTGTAGTTACATCTAACTTCTTAAGTACCACTGATTTCTCTAATGAACAATACGTCATAGTCCCACTATGAGTAAACCCTTCTCGGGCCAAGAGAAGGTGTGGTGCCACATTGTTCAAGCCCCGAAATCAGCCCTTAAGGGAGCAATTTATCTACTTAGCCCTTCTTCGGGGAAGGAGTGAATTCCGTCTTGTGTAGTTGAGCCAACTCCCCAATCAGACGAATCCTCAAAGTGGTAGGTTTGAGTCCGTGATCTGGTCACTCGCACCCATGCAAATCAAAGAACTTCCCTCATAGGAAGGAGTTTACAACTCACTCAGGATTAAGGTCATGTTATCTATCGTCATCCTAGTGAAATGAAAGTTTCTATCATGAACGACGTTATATAACGAGACTAAACATTTCATGGTTCGGTATTATACAAACTTCTTTGTATAAAGCATCCCCGCTCGCATATATAAAATACGAATGGTTAGGATCAGACTATTTGTAGCACTTTACAACATGTGTAACACCTACAAAGTGGGCCACACTCTTGGCATCACTAGGATAAGGTTTTCCTCCTTTATCCATATACTACAGACCATTTAGATTATCACTTAAAGCACGATCCACTTGTATGTCTCCACATACATGCTTAAGTTACAACAATAATTAAGGATCTTAGTTTATTGGTTTGTGGTTAATGCAACTAAAATATCTCATATTTTATAGACTGAAGTGAATAAAATATCTCATATTATAAATCACAAAACTGTTTATTCATACATATGTTTACAAACTATAGGACCTTACAAGATTTAGGACATCAATCCAAACAAGAGCATCATGCCTAAGTTGTTCGGACGGTTGTCCAAACATTCCCTTCAAGGACTCCATGATCTCATGAGTTGTGAGCATGAGCTCATGCTTCTTGGTTAATACTTCAGAAAGACTCGCAAAGATATATACTTGGGTTTTTTCGTTTGCTCGTGTCCAATGCTCGTATGCTTTTCGAACATTTTGAGCAACATTTGGAGCTAGAATGAGGGACATTCCTCCATTAGGACAATACAAAGGTCATCGATTACTAAAATTGTGTTTGATCATGTTTTTCCATGAAGCGTAGTTTTCGCCCGTTAATTTTTTAGTGGCGAGAAGATTTAAAGTAGCGGTAACCATTGAAACAAATTTGCTGAAACATACAAATTATTTATAATTAGTTTATTTACATTAAACCACTAAGACAACCAATCAGTTTTTAGCAAAATAGTCTAGTGTACCCTAAGTTACATCTATTTTGTAATGATGTTTCAGTGAGGCAGGACAAAAGTCACCGTAGGATGATCAAGTGCCTCTTCACTGAAATGAGACATTCTCAACTATTAGACAGGAACAACACTTTGTCACTGTAACTAACAGTCACCATTGTTCGGTCCAGAATTTGTTAACTTGCTTAAAAATTCTTGTAAGTGTGACCCCTCATTTTAGGTTCTAAAGTACCGCCCCAATGAGCCAACCGTAGGGAAAAAAAACTGATTGAGACATGAAACTAAAGCAACCCAATAATTTCTAGAGATTGAATAAAGCATCATGCAAAAATGTCATCCTTTAGGGGGACACCCACAGTGTCACGAGGCCATGCATGAGACTTTAGTTTAACCTAATGAGAGAGACCGAGGGATGTGTTGTCACACATTCTGCTCCCACTTACTATAAACACTTTCTCCATTCACCTTGATATTGATCTATACAAATGCCACCCGTAGGGGGACACCCATGGTGCCTCAAGGCCGAGTATATACCTTACGGTGTGAATTTTAAGGAGAAACGTGAAGATGATAAAATGAAGTATCATATACCCTATTTTCCTCCCCTGAGTATTTTACCTAAGGTTAATTAACTTAGAAAAAATCAACTACTGGTTTTTAAATAAATGAATGTTTAATTTGCCCAAAAACAATATTTGTCTTTGGATAGTTAAATAATTTTGATTGAATTCTTATTAAACTCTTTAATAAAATTTAATCAAACTTGCATGTATGTAATAAATCTATCTAATTCACTTTTCCAGGTAAGTTCCCAAGTAGGGGTGTTAAGTTTCTGTCAACTTAAATACCCCAGCCTAGATAGAGCTCGCCTTAGACAAAATATCCCTTATAGATATATTTGTTACATTGTTAATCTTTTATTAAGATCAATTTAATCCTATTAAAATGATTTAAAAGATTAAACTAAGATTTTTAATCTCATTAGAATCATGATCTTAGGTCTATGTGAATCATATTTTAAAACAATTTTAAAAGATGATTTTAACCTAAGGTTTGCATGCAAATCTGAATTAGTGATTTTAATTTCTAAATTCATTTAATTATAACGATTATAAAAAAAATGAAACAAAATTAAAACTAATCAATTGCATGAGTGACATACTTAGTAAATTATAACAATTATAAATTACCTAAGGTAATGTCATGCTTCATGCATTTCCATTTCATTACTGACTATATATAACAATTATATAATAATGTAATTAATAACAATCATCCATATATACTCAAAACTATATATTATAACATTTATAATATAAATGATGCATGACAATGTTATTAATGCATGCAAACATATAGTATAACACTTATATTATAAGATGCATGAGCATGTTATATTAATTAAATCATGTAATTATATATATTATAACACTTATAATACAAATGATGCATGAAATTAAATGCATAACCTATGGTAAGATTTTTTTTTTCTTTTTTACTATATGACATACATTATGACATATAATAATAAAAATAAATCATACATCAAATACATAATTAAAAAAATTATTGAAACGGGATTGGACACCTAGACAACTAATTAAATTAATATAACACTTATATTAATTTAATCAACAAAAGTAACTATCTATTACAAGTTAAAAGTCATCCAGTTCGAAACGAGTGAACCGGGCCTTGAGTCGCTCGAACGAACTGTCCACCAACAATTTCTCAGCAACGATCTCATAACAAACCCCGGCTGATCATGTAGCAAATGTTGGCAGATCTCGTAGAAAACGCTACATTATCTCGTAGTAAAAGCTAGCAGATCTTGTAGCAAACACTGGCAGATCTCATAGCAAACGCTACACGATCTCGTAGCAAAACACTGGTAGATCTCATAGCAAACACCGCATGATCTCGTAGAAAACGCTACGCGATCTAGGAAAAGCTATGCGATCTCGTATAAAAAAAAAAGTGTGATCTCTTAGCAAAAGGTTTCTTCCTCATTGTAGAATTACTATGAATTTCCTCCAAAACTCACTGGGAACAACACGAGCGACTCGAAAATTTAAATTATAAACTTGATCGCAAACAAATAAGCCCAAAACAGGGTCCTTACAAATAAATTTGTAAACCAAAACACTGTCAATCCCATAAATTATCCAATAATTTCAAACACCCACATTCTTAAACATTCATCACGTGAAAAAAAATTACAGAATGCTTAAATCCCACAAAAAAACTGTAAAAATTAAAATGAAATTTTTGAAAATTTGGGCCAACCTGGCTATGATACCAATTGAAGGATCCCTGTGAAGGGTCCGCAGCGGAAGCGGATCGTCTCAATTCTAAAAAATTTACAGATCACAATTTTCAGAGAAACAAAACAGATCATGCATTTAATTAAACAAAACATATAGCATGCTTTAGAAACTAAAGAGAGAAAAAGGGAATAGAAGACTTACCCTTGAAAAACGTAATCTTCACATTTCCTCTTCATCGTGAAAAACACAAACACCAAAAAGGGCACTACCACAAAGCAACCTCGGTATTCTCTGGATGAGAATCCAGGAGGAGTGGGCTCTGACTATTTTGGTAAGGGAAGAGAAAAGAAAAGCAGGGGAAAGCCTGAGATATCAGAACACAAAAGAAAAGGTTTCTTTGTTTCTTTTCTTCACCACATTGAGAAGATTAAGGTGTAACCATCCCACATACACAATCTAGAGAGAAAGAGGGGGGAGAGAGTTACAACTCCCTCCCAAATAACATTAATTCAAAAATAAATAAATTAAATTATTTATTTAATAAATTATTTAATATATATTCATATGATAACGACTATCTTATCATATAATATATATTAAACTATATGTTATATCAAATATAACATACCTTTCTCTCACCAATGACTTTTAATATAAATCACATTTATATTAATTATAACCATATGAATCTAATTCATATAATTAATATTTGAATCATATTCAAATATTTGTTTTCTCTCATAAATACTTAATATTATAATGTATCAAATACATTATAGTAATTATATCATATATAATTAAATTTAATTAATTATACCACATATAATTAATTCTCTCAATTAATTTGAACAATCCAAAATAATCCAAAAATTGATTCTCATTAAATCCCGCCGAGCTACCGAGGGGACCTCATGGACCTGTAGCTTGAAGCTCCAACGGTACATGAATAATTAATTAAACTCTTTAATTTAAATTATTCACCATCCGTAACTGACGAACACTCCACTAAGGACCGTCAGCTGCACTATTCGCATTATAGATATATTTCTGTGTTCATTGGATATAACAAATCAATAGTACAATGACCTTTCATAAATTGCTCGTAAGTACAGCTAGGCCAAGATTACCATTTTGTGCCTATAGTTACATCTAAATCCTTAAGTACCACTGATCCCTCGAATGAACAATAAATCATAGTCCAACTATGACCAAACCCCTTTTGGGCCAAGAGATGGTGTGGCGCCATATTGTTCAATCTCGGAATCAGCCCTTAAGGAAGCAATTTATCTACTTACCCCAACGTTAGGGAAGGAGTGAATTCCTTCTTGTGTAGCTGTGTTCCCAACTCCTCAATCAGATGAATCCCCAAAATGGTAGGCTTGTTGAGTCAGCGATCTGGTCACTCTCACCCAACAAATCAAAGGACTGTCTCCACAAGCACGAGTTCATAACTCACTCAGGATTCAGGTCATGTTACCTGTGGTCATCATGGTGAAATGTAAGTCTCTATTATGAACGACGTAGACTAAACATTTCATGGTCCGGTCTTATACAAACTCCTTTGTATAGAATATCCCGGCTTACATGTCTCCACTTGAATGATCAGGATCAGATCATTTGTAGCATTTTACAACAATTGTAACATTTACAAAATAGGCCATACTCATAGTGTCACCAGGATAAGATATCTAGCCTTATCCATCTACTACAGACCATTTAAATCATCACTTAAACATGATTCACCTGTATGTCTCTACATATATGTTTAAGCTACAAGATAACCTTGGATGTTGGTTTATTGGTTTCTGGTTAATGCAACTACTTTTGAAATAAAACATCAAATATTTTATTACATAAATAAAATGTTTGTACATTACAATTACAAACTATAGGACCCTACGAGATTTAGGACATCAACCCCAACAAGATGTAACTACATGGGCAAAACAATAATTTAGGTTCAATTGTACTTACGAGAAATTTGTAAAGGGTCACCGCACTGTTGATTGGTTATATCCAATTGACACATAAATATATCTGTAGTATGAAGAGTGCAGTTGTTGATCTTTAGTGGAGTGACCGACATTTAATAGATGTTGAATAGAGTTTAATTAATTATTCAAGTACAATTGGAGCTTCAATCTACAGGTCCATAAGGTCCCTCTGTAGCTCAACATGGATTATTGATAATTAATTTTGGATTAATTTGAATTGTTCAAATTAATTGAGAGAATTAATTATATGTGATATAATTAATATAATGTATTTGTAGTATAACGTTTATTTATAGAGGAATTAAATTTGAATATAATTCAAATATTAGTTATATGGATGAGCTTCATATAACTGAATTTAGTATAAGTGTAATATATATTAAATACCATGCATTAAGGAGAAAATTAAAAACTATAGATTATATTGTATTTAATACAATATAAAAGCTATAGTTTATGTGTTATATATATATATATATATAGTAAATTATTATATATATATAATATATATTTATTTAAATTAAAATCATTTTTAAATTTATTTTTAAAATTAAAGAGAGAGAAATAACTTCTCTCCCCTTATTTCTCTCATCAAATCGTGTTGAGTAGAAAGTTTTCAACCATTGATCTTATTCTTCGCAGAGAAGATTTGAGTTGAATGTGTGTTTTACAATCTCCCTGCAAAAAGATTTTCTCTTTCTAATTCTACTCTCCCTCTCTCAAAATTCAGAGTCTACACCTCTTGAGAATTTTATACCTAAAAGATAATACAGAGGAAGATCTTGTGGGTGGTGGTCATTCTATTTTTTTTCTTGGTTCAATTTGGAGGAGGGGATGTCGTGAACATGAATTAGATTCTATTTGTCTTCTTTATTCTTAAGAGAACCCCCACCCGAACATTCAGATTCTTTATTTCCCCCAAGCCGGTTCATCTTTGCTTCCTTGCATGCCGCTTTGTTAACAACCGGCGAGACTCTCCTTCTCAAGCCAACCCCAAGTCGGGACGAGACTTTCTTTGAGCTACTGGGGAGCTACTTTCTACCTAGATCTTCTCATTGCCTTCAAAGGAATGCTGAATCCCTCTACAACCGCCTAGAATTCGTGAAAAAATCACTTGATTCGCTTATCCAGTTTGCGTTCTATTCTACTCCAGCTTTCCTTGCTAGGTCCAATAGGCTGTTAGAAAGCGTTTGTTTACCCCAGTAAGAGAGGAGGATTTTGTATTATGTGAAATTTAAAATTTGGGATGATCTCGCTTCCGTAATGGAACTTCATCGTTCCTTCACTCCCAAGAAATATTTTAGATGATTAATTGGTTGATTTTTTTATTATTTTATTTTTGGTTAAATATATATCTTGGACTTGGAAGTGACTAAGATAGTCTTCTTTTGCTAAGTAAATTAATGGGGTAACATCACATGTGGCTTAAGTTGATTAGTAGGGGAAAAAAAGTTCATAATTGATGATTGAATTAACAAAAACGAATAAATCACGTGAAATTTATTTTTGAAAATTTCATTTGTTTTTTTTTTTTTTCGAGAATGTACATTCAAGCTATTTCAATATAGTTCAAGCATCAATTACCATTATACAAATCGATTGATTTATACTCATAATTTTATAGCATAAAATTGGAAAATTAAATTTAAAATCATGAAAGTTAAAGAATAAAAATAACAAAGAAGGATGAATAACAACATAATTTAGCATAAAATTGGAAAATTAATTTAAAATCATAAAAGTTAGAGAATAAAGATAACGAAGAAGGATGAACAACAAAATAATTAAAGCCCTATTCGATAACTATTTCGTTTTTTGTTTTTTATTTTTAAAAATTAAATATATTTTCTTCTTATTTCTTATCATGATTTATATATTTTTTAATTATAATTGTTGAATTCTTAATTAAATTCTAAAAATAAAAATAATCTTTTAATTTTTTTTTAATTTTAGATTTTGACTTGGTTTTTTAAACTATCGGTAAAAAGTACATAACAAAGGTAAAAAATTGGAGGGAAAAATAGTGTATATAAACTTAATTTTTTTTAAAAAAAAATTAAAATCAAATAATTACCAAATTAAACCTAAATAATGTTAAATTTCAAATCGATCTTCATAATTTGGGTTAAAGTTTCAATTTGATGCTGATAATTTTGTTATAGTTTTGCTTTTGGACCTTTGGTTAAACTTTCAGAAATTCAAATTAAATAGTTGAAATCAAAACTTTAAAAATCACATCGACCAAATTAAAAATAATGCCTCAAAGTCTAAAATGTGTACCCAAAAAAGTTTATTGAAAGTATGAGTCTTTCAATGTATATTCAACATGAATTTATTTATCTTTTAAAAGTAAAATTTTGCAATCTTCTAATTTGTATCGAATAAGCTTGTAAACTTTAAAACTATCGAATATAATTAAAATCTATTAGATTCAGAAATCGAAAGTTATCTATACATACAAGTTCAAGCATGTGTGAAGTTGAAGAAATTTGAATATGTGATTTTTTGATCAACGATATAAGCCTAATGACGTATTTAGGAGTGATTCTAAAATGGTTAAAAATCACTTTTTGTCATTTTTAAAATAACTCATAAAATGATTTAATCATTCAAAAACAATTTTAATAACATGAAAAATGCGTTTAAAA
The DNA here is from genome assembly GCF_009727055.1 of Benincasa hispida. Classification (NCBI taxonomy): domain Eukaryota; kingdom Viridiplantae; phylum Streptophyta; class Magnoliopsida; order Cucurbitales; family Cucurbitaceae; genus Benincasa; species Benincasa hispida. The sequence goes on from NC_052359.1 coordinate 30,393,409, forward strand.
GTACAAATTTAAACATTAAGTCAATCTTTAGTGATATAATCTATCTTTCAGAGTGATTTTGAGTGTGTTTGGAATATATTGAAGTGTTAATTTAAAAAAATAAGTTATTTTAGAACAAATTGAAGTGCTTGACAACTAGTCAAAATAGCTTTTAAAGTGTATTTTAAAAATTTTGATCAGAAATATTTAAATAAAAATGAATTTTTGAAAAACATTTTTTAAGTTAATCCAAACAGGTCATTTATCTATTTAGGAGTGTTTTTTCTCATATTTAAAATTACTCATAAACATGCATTAAATCAGTCGAGTTATGTTTTTTTAATACAAAATTTGCAGGGGTAGGGAACAAACCTCCAACCTCCGGTGTAAAACGTCATGCCAATTATCATTCAACTAAGTTCAGTTTGGCTCAATTGAGCCATGTTGAAAGTTACAAGAATATAAGAAAAATGTCCATCTTAATAGGTTAAAATATTATTTTAATCTCCATATTTTGAAGTTTGTTCAATTTTAGTGTCAATACTTTTAATCGTCTAATTTGAATCATTGCAATTTAAATATATCTTAAATCTAGTCCTCAAAGCTTTTTTTTTAACAAAAAGTTTTTAAAAAAACCAACAATAAACTAACAGTGATGGCTAAATTTATTATTTTAAAAATCAACGATAAACTAGCAGTGATGACTAAATTTAACATTTTAAAAAATCAACAATAAACCAAAAGTAACAACTAAATTTAAGTTTTATTAAAAGTATATTGATTAAATATGACAATTGAAAGTACTAAGTCTAAGATTGAACTAACTTAAAAAATAAGGATCAAAAGGAAAATTATTTTAAATGACAAAATTGTTGAAAATATTTACAAATAATAATAAAATTTTACTGTCTATCGTGGCTGATCTATCATAAATAGATAATAAAATTTTGCTATATTTATAAATATTATAGTATGTTTTACTACATTTGAAAACAAGCTAGTGAAAATGGTATTTTAACCATCTTAATTAGATTTTGTAAGTGTGAGTATTGCAATGAATCCACAAGAGATGAAGGGAGGAAAAAACAGGTGGAGGAAAAAGGGAAAAGGGTGGGGCTGGCAGCCGGTAGCCGGTGGGAAGGTGGTTTGACCGTTCAAACGGTGGAAATGAAAAATAAAAATAAAATATAAAATAAAAAAACGAAATCAATGACAAAATAGAAAAAGGAAAATGTAAGCCCTTGAGCCAGCTCTCTACAGCAAACCAAACCCAACGACTTCTCTTCTTTCTTTCGTTTCCATTTCAACCCACCCCGAATTTTTCTTCCAATTTCCTTTTCTCCCTCTCTTATGGAAGCTCTGAATCTCTGCATCTTCCCAATTTCATCTCTCTTTCTTCTTCTTCTTCCGCTCTAGCATTTTCCCTTCAATTCTCCTCGGTCCTGTTGCGGTCAACGGGGTTTCCTCACGTTTTGAGCAGCTTCCTCGAAGTTTCCCACAGAATCAATCGGTCAATGAACATGGAGCTTTGATTCGAGGATTCTGTTGGGTTTTTTCATTCATGTCCTTCCAAATCCCCTTCTGCCTCGCTATGTCAAATTGTTTCGACTGTACAATTTAGTGCGGGATTTTGTTCTGCGTTATGTCGGTGATGTTGGGTTCTTCCTATTCTTCTCTATGGATCATTTTCTTGCTGGGTTTTGCTTCCTTGCTCTCTGCTAATCCTGAAGGTCTGCTTCTTGAATTTTCTCATTATTTCTTATCCGCTGTGGCTTATCTTTGATCATTGAGTTTTGTTTCTGTTTCTGTTTTTATGACTTTATGAATGCGACCCATCTGTGTTGTTTCACTTGTTTGATCGCCCGGAAATCTTATTATGTAAATTGGGATGCTTGGGAATTATTTAGCTATTTGGGTATAGCTGAAATGAAACAGCTCTAGATTTTTTCTTTTGGGTTTCATTATTTCCACTCGCCGTTTTTCTTCCCAGCTATGTTGCACATACTTTAATACAAGCCGATCCGTGTGATTACATTTTGGGATAGCACTGAACAGTTTGGAATAAGAAACATGGTTTATGGAGATTTTGAAGTATGTTGCTCATTTATTGGCTAAGCTTTAGCTATATGGGAACTTAATCGAACTTAAAGTTTTGTTTGGCTCGAGACTGGCTTTCTAAAGATTGCAACGTCCACTTTACCTAGTTTATTTGTTTCTCCCCTTACTTTTCATTTCTGATTAAAGTTTTGAATGCATGAACTGGGATGTGGATATGTGCATACTTGTTTCTTGGACTAACTATTATGAACTTCTGTGGGGGCAGGCGATGCTTTGAATGCATTAAAGTCAAATTTACAAGATCCCAATGGTGTACTACAGAGTTGGGATCCTACACTTGTTAATCCTTGCACATGGTTCCATGTCACCTGTGACAGTGAGAATAGTGTCACTCGAGTGTAAGCTTCTATGCCTACTGGGAGCTTCAAACAAATGTTGCTTTTGGGATTTATTATTATGAATGCTGCCCCTCAATCTTTTCCTTTTTATTTGACCAGTGATCTTGGAAATGCCAATCTATCTGGTACGTTGGTTCCACAACTTGGTGATCTTCCGAATTTGCAATATTTGTGAGTCTTCATCAATTTATGCTTATACTGATCTTTTTTATTTTAGATTTTCCATCTTGATTACGTCTCTCTCGTCCGGGTTGGGTTGTAGAAATTCAAGGAATTTATAGATCAAGTTTACTTGTGTTTTGTTTATTTACCTTTTTTTCCCTGATTGATCAAGGTCATATAGTTTCTTATCAAATTTTATGATTTACATTACTCATAAGTGTAACACATCTTAGTCTTTAAGCCTTTACCTAGAGTTGGATTAGAAAGAAATGGTAGAAACTATCTCAAAGATCCAATTGACTGGATTTCTTGTAAAGTAAAAGTGAGGGAGTGCAATTATTTTTTATAGTTATTTTTGTAGCAAATAATTTTAACTGGTATGATATGACAGGGAGCTTTACAGTAACAATATTAGTGGAGAAATTCCGTTGGAGATTGGGCTTTTGACAAACCTGGTGAGCTTGGATCTTTACTTGAACAATTTAACTGGTCCCATACCAATCACACTTGGCGAGCTTCAAAAACTGCGTTTCCTGTATGGTTACACATCCTTAATCTTTTCCCCCTTTAGTAATCTTGTTTAGTGTCTGCTTTAATTTTTCTCTACCGTTTTCCCATGCTTTTGCTACATGGTTTATTTATTTGATAGTCATTTTTTGTATTGCTTAAACATATAGTAGATATTTGCTATTCCAACTATTCATAAAAAAAGATGCGAATAGTTGGAACATCTACTTTATTCTACACATTTTGCCACTTAATGTTTTAAAATTTAGAATGAGGATACTGCACATTGGCGTTCTTTGTAACGAGCTTGCTTCTTCAAGTAGAACCCAACCTATACTTGACAAGGTGCTGCTCCCTTCTTCTCAGCCACAAGTGGCTTATCTTTGACCAGTCGACTTACTTACGTGCTCCCTCCCCATTGCTAAAGATATGTAACGCCCCAAGTTTAGGAGTGGGACATGAATGAACTGAGATCACATCTAAATGAGGGGGACTTTAAGGATATAAAAGTATGGTTAACGAAAGGTTAAAAAAGAATTTAAAGTTACTACCTATATCAATAAGGTACACCTTCCTTTTTTGTGACTCAATGATAAGAACTTCATAGTTAAGCGTGCTTAGCTTGAAGCAATTCTTATGTTGGGTGACTTCCAGGGAATTTTCCTAGGAAGCATGTGAGTGAGGAAAATATATGCTGAAAGGACCCTTGTTGGTTTGTGGGGATAGTCTTCACCCTTGGAAGCATCCAAGACAAGCAATGATGACATCACTAGGTTGCAGGTGATATAGGGAAATGTCGGGGCCATCAAGTGTCGAATCTAGATTCCGAATCCTAGGCTTGGGGCATCACACTTCCTCTCAGCCACTGGTGGCTTATCTTTGACCAGTCGACTTGCGTACATACTCCTTCCCCATTGCTCACCCATTGAAGAAGCAGAAGGTGATCTTTGGATGTTGATGTTTTGATGCTCTGTTCGTGAAGGCTCCTTGGTCTAGGTTATGGATGGATTCAATCAACGGAAGTGCTTCAAACTCAATCATGGTATGACTACTTAGGTTGGTTGATTTTGTAAATAAAAAATAGAAAAGCATTTTAGGAGTGCATTATTTAGTCATCTCCTAGTGTTAGTTGGTTTCGTTTGTTGTCATCCATCTCTGGTTAGCTGGAATGGTTTGGCCATTCCTTTCTATTTAAGAAGAGTCAATTGTCTATGGTCCTTCTTCTTTGCTTTGTTGGATGATGTGATGTTCTCATTCAAATATATGGGCATATTTGTTCTAGTCTTTAAGGATCCAATGTGATAAATTAGGTCGGATATTGATACTACAATTTTTTCCTACAGACGTTTGCAAGATGTTTTTCTTTTGGTGTTGTAGAGGGAGAGAATGATCGGCACAAATAAGATTGATTGGGTAATTACAAGAAGAATTATGAAGTGAGCTCCAATTTGAAGCCAAAAAACCATTTGGGATGTAAATTGATGTTAGGGTGTGTCTTTTGTTCTAGATTTTCCTTTGAGAAGGAATGAAAAGGATGTATTGGTTATGCAACTATTTATCCACAGAACACCAATCGACTTTATCAAAAGCCTTATAGATCCTCTTTTATGATCCTGGTTCCTTGCATTTTACCTTTTCTATTAGTAGGATTTTCAGAAGTCGTTAGTGTAGATGAACTACCTCCACTAAACTAATAGTTAGGGTAGGGGCACTAATGCCTTTAGTAGTCTAATAAGGGCACAAATAAAGTAAAAAATTTCTCGTAACTCAATCCCAAACTTGTGCTTGATGCATACTATGTTGGCTTCCATTGAGTCAAGTGTCTGAAATTGGTAAAGATCCACCCTTTGTTTTAGTTAGAATTAGTTTCTCGGACACTTGTACTATTGGGTCATGCCAACAATAGACTATAAGGATCACATTTGCACATTTCCTACATTATAGCCAGAAACTTATTTAGCTTGTGTTTATGGGATATCAAACAAAACTAAATTTTATCTTTTTGCCAAACTAGAAACAAAAACATAATCAATACAAGGAACTGGGGAATGTTGGATCATATATTCTTATGTCATGATGATCTCACTTGGACTATGGGATCTACTCATATTAGTATAGTATATCAGGATCTTTAATTAAATCCACATGTGTAAGTTACCTTCATTTCTTTATGCCTTTTGAGGCACTAAATTTGACTGTGACTCTACTTGGAGAAAGAAGAAGTAACAAGGCTTGGTTAATTCTTTTTCAAGCCCACCTAAAATTTGATTTAGTAGTTGAGGCAAGCCCTAGGGAAGTAAAGATTGGTTTCTAGCTCCATCTAGGACAGCATCATATTCTTGTGGCAGAGTCTTGGAGCAAACTATTAATTACTTTGTTGCTCCAATCCAAGAAAGTGATTTCAGCACGGAGCATTATTTTTAGGGGAAGGGAAGCATGGTTGACAAGCCAAGTTTGAGGGCTGGTTTGGTGTTTTGAGTGCATTTATCAAATGATGCATGTGGCTCAAGTCATACCTACCTTAAGTGGTGGCCTGATTCAGCCTGGCTGTGAAGAGATTCTCATTGATACTTTTACTATTAGATAATTTCTTTCTATGTTAGCTAGTGGGGGGCAGGCTTGTGTAGTTGAGATTGTTGTACACGACCTCTTTGTAAAAAATGAAAAGAAAAAAAAAAAAGAGAGAGAGATGCTAATAGCTTTTGGTGTAGTGTTGATTTGATATAATTAAATTTATCATAACCTATTAGCTTAAGTTTTTTGGTTAATCGATGATTTAACCTGGTATTAGAGTAGGAGGTCCGATGTTCAAACCCCAGTAATGTCATTTCCTCCCCAATTAATACCGATCTCCACTTGTAGGGTCGTCTACAAATTTTCAAGCCTACAAGCGAGGGGGAGTGTTAGTATGAGTGGAAATCAAAGAGTAGTTACGAGCAAAGGAAAAAAGGATGAATTTATTGTGCCGAGAAGTGAGATCTTCTTTTGTAGTGAATGCATCAAGTAGGCGTTAGGAGGATGTTAGGAACCGAGGTAGTATGGGATGTCTTTGTCCGACATTGGTTAGAATGGGATGACCAAATGTGGTACTTAAGTGGCTTGATTCTCCCACCCCAATAGCTGGCTTTTGGGGTGTGGTTCTCCAAGGTGCTTAAGTACCTAACACGCCTTACCGATGCATTTTTACATCCCATAGCTTTGGAAAATCGCTTAGCCCCGTTCATCTTCGACGCAAGAGCGCTTGAGCTATTACGCNGATGCCTTTATCCCACATTGGTTAGAATGGGATGACCAAATGTGGTACTTAAGTGGCTTGATTCTCCCACCCCAATAGCTAGCTTTTGGGGTGTGGTTCTCTAAGGTGCTTAAGTACTTAACACGCCTTACCGATGCATTTTTACATCCCATAGCTTTGGAAAATCGCTTAGCCCCGTTCATCTTCGACGCAAGAGCGCTTGAGCTATTACGCACTCTTTCAAGGGTGGCTGCTTCTAGGCAAACCTCTTGGCTGTCTCTACACCCCTACCTCCTTTATCACTGAGCGGTCATTTAGGGGCCTTAGTTGGTGATCTGGGATGTTTCCCTCTTGATGATGAAGCTTATCCCCCATCGTCTCACTGGCCGACCTTGACCCCTGTTATTTTGAGATCATATCTAGTATTTAGAGAGTGCCTCGATTTGGTATGCTCTCGCAGCCCATACCAAAACAGTGCTTTACCTCTAGATGTCCAGTCAACTGCTGCACCTCAAGGCATTTCAGGGAGAACCAGCTAGCTCTGGGTTCGAGTGACATTTCACTCCTAACCACAACTCATCCGCTGATTCTTCAACATCAGTCGGTTTAGATCTCCACTTAGTTTCACCCAAGCTTCATCTTGGTCATGGATAGATCACCTAGATTCGGGTCCATAAACAGTGACAATTGCCCCATGAAGACTCGCTTTCGCTTCGGCTCAGGTGGGTTCACTTAACCAAGCCACTGCCTATGAGTCGCTGGCTCATTCTTCAACAGGCATGCAGTGGGAGGAGACCATGTTAGGTACTTAAGCACCTTGAAGAACCACACCCCAAAAGCTAGCGATTGGGGTGGGAGAGCCAAACCACTTAAGTACCACATTGGTCATCCCATTCTAACCAATGTGGGACAAAGACATCCCATACTACCTCGGTTCCTAACAGAGGAGGTTAGGATTCCTTATTTGTGCTTCGGCCTTCCAAGCAAGGAGACCAAAGAAGAATTTACATTTTGGTATTATCTACATCCGCCTCCACTGCATGCTTTATATGCATATTTGTCTACATCCAAGCAAAGATGTCTATAGCACCTCCGCTTTCTCCTATAAAATGGTTTTTTCATGACAAATATGGAAGGACAGTTCTCTTGATGCATTCTGATTGTTAATGAAAAGAGGGGGGCTTTGTACCCGTTTAGGTTGGAAAACAATTGCTAATACTGGCAGACATATTTTCTGCTATGCTTTAAATTTCTGTTATCCCCAATCTCCCCTTCCCCCACTGTATACTTTATATGCGTATTTGTCTACATCCAGGCAAAGTTGTCTATAGCACCTCCGCTTTCTTCTATGAAATGGTTTTTTTTCATGACAAAAATGGAAGGAGAGTTCTCTTGATGCACTCTGATTGTTAATGAAAAGAGGGGGGCTTTATACCCGTTTAGGTTGGAAAACAATTGCTAATACTGGCAGACATATTTTCTGCTTTGCTTTAAATTTCTGTCATCCCCAATCTCTCCCCTCCCCCCGGTTATATTTATGTGCCTTTTCTGAACTCACTATTAAGTGGTTCTCTAACATGATTTTCTTCTTCATATGTGAATTAGGCGTCTTAACAACAACAGCTTATCGGGAACGATTCCAATGTCATTAACTAATGTTAAATCCTTACAAGTCCTGTGAGTGTTGTGCTTATTAATATTTATCCTAAGGACCAGTAATTCTTGCACTTTTCCTATCATTTTCATTTTTCTGTTTTAGGTAACATTATCATTCAACTTTGCTGTAGGGATCTTTCATACAACAAGCTAACTGGAGATATCCCGGTCAATGGTTCCTTTTCTCTTTTTACCCCTATCAGGTAATAAACTTTGTGTGATTATTATTAGTTCTTTATCTTATTACAATAGCCCAGTAGAGTTGATGACCATCCTTCTACACGCAGTTTTGCCCAAAATCGTCTTAATGAATCTACTGCACATACTCCACCACCTCCTCTACCTTCTTCACCAAGCCCCGTATCAGGTTTGTTAGCTTTTTACCGATTTTCTTGTCTATTTTCGTGTGTTCAAGTTAAGAGAGAACTCCAAGCCTCTCTAAAGCTTAAAGGTCTTCAAATTGTCTGATTGGTTTAGTACATTTTGACTTTATTTTCCCATATTTTCTTGTGGTTGTTTAAGTAACCTTTTAACTTCTATTATTTCTTATTTACTCTGTACAAACTGCCCCTGGATGGGGATGGGGATAGTGTGGTATTTCTTCTGTATTGTAGCATACCTTATGCCTTGTTCATTTTTTAAAATACAATTATTTCCAGTGTTTTTCTAGCTGCCATTTACAGTACTAGACATGTTCAAATAGATATAGCCAATACTAGACTGTTCCATCTTTGGCATTTGAAATAAAGATGATATGGGGAAACATGGTTTTTGGAAATATGGTTGGAAAGAAAGCAGAATATATTTGAAGACAAACATTCTGAGTGGTGTGAGAGAGTGGATGTAGCTAGATATCAATATAAAACTGTTGCGTTGTGTTCTTTATTTTCTTTGTTCAGCAACTACTATACAACATGAAACCTCTTTTTACTTTATTTATTTTTCTAAGTTTTCCAGATAAAGTTGGTTATGAATTGAGGTTTTAAGCTTTATTCTCCCTGTTGAAGATTACTTTCTTGTTTTTGTTGCAACTTCTAAATAATCAATATCAACAAAAAGTTTGTTTCTTAAAAGGACAAAAAAATATATCTGGTCATTTATCACTGTTGGTTAATCTATGACTTTATGACGCAATTATCCCTTTTCAATTTGGTGCATGGCCTTAGGTAATAGTGCCACTGGAGCTATTGCTGGTGGAGTTGCTGCTGCTGCTGCTTTACTGTTTGCTGCTCCTGCTGTTGCTGTTGCTCTGTGGCGTCGGAAGAAACCACAAGATCATTTCTTTGATGTACCTGGTCAGTGTACTGGCAACAAAGTTAAGAAAATGTTATGTTCCTTTGTTATTTTAGAGGATTCCTTATTCCATTTCAATTCTTCTACAGCCGAAGAGGATCCCGAAGTTCATCTTGGTCAGCTCAAGAGGTTCTCTCTTCGGGAACTACAAGTTGCAACAGATCATTTTAGCAACAAACATATTCTAGGTAGAGGTGGTTTTGGCAAGGTCTATAAGGGACGGCTGGCTGATGGATCTCTGGTAGCAGTTAAAAGACTCAAAGAGGAGCGTTCACAGGGTGGGGAGCTGCAATTCCAAACAGAAGTAGAGATGATCAGCATGGCTGTGCATCGTAATCTGCTCCGCTTGCGTGGCTTTTGTATGACACCAACTGAGCGGTTGTTGGTCTACCCATTTATGGTTAACGGAAGTGTAGCATCATGTTTGAGAGGTACTATTTCATAGTATTACATATATTATGGATCTTAAACCACTGTATCCTTGCAGTCGGTAACAAAGGATTACATACTGATCAGGTCTCTCATAAATCCCAATCACATGAAAGGACTGTATGGTTGAACTTTAAAAGTATTGCAAGTAAACATAATGATTAATAGCGATATCAGTGAATGAAAATCAACTGTTATGCACAAGCATAGCACATGCTTAATTTTCACATGACACTCTTGTTTTTGGTTATACATTATTGCAGAACGTCCAGACGCACAACCTCCACTTAATTGGTTGAATCGAAAACGCATTGCTTTGGGAGCGGCAAGGGGGCTTGCTTATCTACATGATCATTGTGATCCTAAGATTATTCATCGTGATGTGAAAGCTGCAAATATTTTGCTTGACGAGGAGTATGAAGCTGTTGTTGGTGATTTTGGGTTGGCTAAACTCATGGACTACAAAGATACTCATGTCACAACTGCAGTACGAGGAACAATTGGGCATATAGCTCCTGAATACCTTTCGACTGGAAAATCTTCTGAAAAGACTGATGTTTTTGGGTATGGGGTAATGCTTCTTGAACTCATAACTGGACAGAGGGCCTTTGATCTTGCCCGGCTTGCAAATGATGACGATGTCATGCTTCTTGATTGGGTATGTTTTGCCTTACCTCAATATGTTTGGATTCTTCTCATTAATATTTTGACACCTAGAAATTATGGTTTAGTCTATTAGTTTAGTATCACTAAAAGTAGTACAATTAATTGAAAAGGGTTTTCATCATGTAGTCTATTAGTATCTCTTGAGGGTGTTTGGAGCAAGAAGTGGAGTCGTGGATTCCAAAGAGTTATGAAATCTGGGGAGTTGTGGACTCGAGCCCACAGTGTAAGAAGTTAATAAGGCATAAAATTGATATTTTTTTTAGTAGTGGGACTCACGAACTCCTAGGGCTAAACAAGGTGTGGAGTTTACAACTTCACACTTCCCAACTACTTGGCCCAAACACCTAATTTTTTTAAAGGTTTGCTTCCTCAACCTGTTAGGACTACATTCTCACGGTGTCATAAGTATTATTTGTTCATCTAATAATGCATATTGGCTTTGTATTTGAATAGACAGGTATGAATTTAGAGGCCTTAAAAGTTTTATGATTCAGGCCTTGCTCGTTACTTGATAATCGATATATACATACAAGGTAGCTTGGACCCTAGGGAATTATTCACTTTTATATTCACGCTGGAAATTATAGGTGAAAGGACTTCTGAAAGACAAGAGGTTGGAAACACTAGTTGATCCCGATCTTGCGGGAAAATATCCCGACGACGAAGTCGAGCAGCTTATACAAGTTGCCTTGTTGTGCACACAAGGGACTCCAACAGAACGGCCTAAGATGTCAGAGGTTGTACGGATGCTTGAGGGTGATGGTTTAGCTGAAAGATGGGAAGAATGGCAAAAAGAGGAGCGGTTTCATCAAGACTTAAGCCGCAATCCCCACCCAAGTACGACTTGGATTCTTGACTCTACTGCTGAAATTCCTCCCGATGAATTGTCCGGTCCAAGATGATTTCTGGAAGTCCCCTCATGTAAGTTAAAAGAGTGATATATGTGTATATCTATCACACATATATACATATATCACATTTGTGCATATAGTTTTCTTTTCTTTTCTTTTTCTTTTTTCGAAAAAAAATAATTTTATCATAATTTTTCTGCTCTGTTCATCTTGTATCACATATCTGAGTTTAAGTAATTTGTAGAGGGGTTGCTAATCAAATTACCAACAAAAACAATATTGCACAATGCAGGAGATTAATAGCAACACCCCCCTCCCCCTCCTTCAGATAACTCTTAAATTTTTGGGAATTCAACTGATTTTTCAAATCTGATCTGATAAAGTGATGTTACATATAAATGTATTGGCTTGAATAATCAAACATCTCTTCTTTCTCTACTAATAAATTTATATTACATCACTTTGGTGGATTAAGTTTGATAAATCGTTGAATTCTCATAATTTGTTTTCCCAGGATTAGATTTTGTCATACAATAACAGTGTTTGTATCTTGATTTCTGGAGAACCCAGAGTACATATTGTTATAATCATGAAGATCATTGGCCTTTCTTCTCTTGTTTCTCTCATCCTTCTTTCCTTTCTAGGAATATTATGCGTGATTAGTTGACACTGAGTTATCTAACTTCCTCCTCCTGCATCTTGAGACATTTTATGCCTTTTGATAAGGAGAAAAATCGGGCTTATAGTGACAATTTTTCTTTACGGATATGTCGTTTGAGAGTAATTTTGAAATAGTTAAAATCACGTTTTTTCATCTAAACACATCTTTAAAATGTCTCTTTTTTTTAAATACTTCTTAAATTTCCGATGATGCATTCGATTATTGAGCCGAATACAGTGCTAAGTCACTGCTATTTTAAGGAGGTTATGGATCAGACTCAAGCAAATTAAGGGCAGAATCGTAAAAGGAAATGGGGCAAATGAATCAAATACTCTAATATCTGTTCTAACTTCAGCCTTTTCTTCATGTACAGATTCTCAAGATGCAGACGAGTTTTAGTTCTGAATCTTCTGTTATAAACTAAGAACAATGTAGAACAAGATTAAGAAATAGTGCTCATTTCTCAACTCATTTCATTAGTATTTATATTCAGGTTAATTAAATGAGATTTATTTATTCTCAATGTTTTCTATGTATTTATAAAAAATATATCGATCAATCTTAGTATTGTTGTTGAACCATCAATTCGTATATATAGAATTTCAATTCTTAATCTTAGTAATGTTATACAAATTTAATCTTGTTTTAAGGGGAAAAAAAAAACTAAACTAAGATTTGGTAGACCCATACAGATTAAAAAAATTACAAATTATGACGACAGTTGTGAAACAATGTAAACAAGGGAAATTAGTGGGGTAATAATCAGTTCGGTTTCGAACTAATTGATTTTATAATCAAATGATGTCTAATAAAGGACAAAACCAATGATTTGGATTGGTTCCATGTTGGTTTGGTTTTCGGTTTTGGACCTAATGGGTTATTTTCCTTATTCTTCTTCTTCTTTTTTCAATTTTATTTTGATTTTTGTTTTGAATTGGTCTTCTATTTTTTTTTTTTTTTATCTCAAATTAAAATTGGGTGGCCTTTTATTTTTTTTTTAGATTGAAAGTAGATATTTTTTCTTTTCTTTTTAGATAATAATAATTAGATCTTGTCTAAATAGTAAATATATACTTACACCTAAAGTACTAAAAATAAAAGTCATAGTACAATTCATCGGTTAACCAAGAAATGAAATACTAATAGTACATCATCCATTAAAATTTAAGTGTATATATATTATGGTTTGGTTTGATTTTAATTGATTTTCAATTAAAAAACCAAAATCGATCCAATAACTTTTGGTTTTCTTTGAAGACAAATTAATATGTCCAGAACGAGACCAAACCAATGGATCAGTCTGAATTGGTTCGATTTGTCGGTTTTTTTAGTTTTTTTTTGTTGCACTCCTAGAAATTAGAGTCTTTTTAAAAAAAATTATTTTTTAAACAATTATATATATATAAAGGAAATTGCAGCAAATTTGTCCATATCTTATGGAAACATGCAAATCATAATGAGAGTATTTGACTTTATATATTCAATAATTTGTTGGTTATTTTTGTCAAAGAAAGCTAAAGATCAACGCAATTCTAAATATTTAGTGGTACATTAAAATAAAAAGGTTGAAGAATTTTTTAATATATTTTTTTATTCAAAGCGGCAAATGACAAACACAATCACATGTTCATATGACTCCTCATCAAGAATGAAGAGGAGAATACTATCTAGAAAAAAATATATTTTTTCAAATCAAAGAACCTTAAAAAAATAACCAAACTACAATAGCATGTAATATTTTGCATTTTTGTCACATTCCTGGAGAGGAAAATAAATAACCTTGATTCCTATATTAGGGACAAGTGTTTCATATCCTTCATTCGAATGAGGTGAACTTTTTTTGTTTTGGTTCCATCAATGAAGATATTCAAGATTTAACATAATGTTTTAAGTATAACTACTTATTCTTTATTGACGATCTATGAATAGAGTGACGTGTGAGATGGTGAAGTGGTGTATGAATGAAAATATCTATCTACATGCAATATTTTCGTAGATCGAAGGATCCTATATATTGATATTAAATATTCATCGATATCTCTTATATCTTTTCTAAATGTTTGTAAAACATAAAAATATCATTTATTTAATCCAATATGAATATGAATACTAATAACAATATTCATAACTTAGATAGGGAGTTAAAACAACTTAATTAATAATTTAAATAAAATTTATAAAATTTCGAGACTTATAAAAATATATGTCGATATTGATATTCCGTTTGATTTATGTTTCTAAACTATGTGAAAACTCCCTGCTTTATTAATTGGAGGGTTTTAGTTTTCATCATGTTTATGTATTATCCCGTAAAAACAAAGGGAAAAAATATCAATTTACCCTAACTTGGTTGTATAAATTTATGTCATGGACTAATAGTAATATCAATGTAAACTCTAAAATTTTGTAAGTGTATCACTTTACATCCTCCATTATATTTCTTATGGAAAATCTCCCGTGAAACTTATAATTGTATTAATTAAACTCCAAAACTTTCATAAATGAATCAATTTAAGACTCTTAGACAAATTTCTCTTTGAAAATCGCCCATGCATTTAGTATCATCATCCATTTTATAAAACCAATATTTGAAGAAGTTTATACACATTTAAAAATTGATGCATGAATTATTTTTAAAGATAGTCGTAGTGAAAGATCTAAATTGATTGACTTATGAAAATTTAAGAGTTTGATTGACTCAAATTATAAATTAATCAAACTCTTAAATTTGACACGATAATGGTAAAAAAAAATACAGAAGAGGATCTAAATTGATACACTTACGAAAGTTAAACTTAAATTAATATAAACCATAAATTTAGGAATATAAATTTATATTTACTATATAAAAAAAAAAATAGAACATAGTTCCCTTATATCCTTCATAAAGTTGAAATTTTATGTCATCAACTTTATAAATTAAATTCTCATCTTAATCTCTCTCTCTTTTTTTAAGGAAATTTTAATATCTGTGTTCTATGATTGGTTTTAGTGGCTCCTTCAAATTTAGTAAATGCGTCTTTTTAAATATAAAATTTTTTTAAAAATGTTTACATTTTATATCAAAGAGTTCTAAAAATGTAAATATTTTTTGAATTTTTCTATTTATAAGAATTTCTATGTAGTAAAATATCTCAAACTATTCTTTATTTTCATTATCACATATTTAAAAGTTTAGGCAAAATATACTTTTGACTCCTGAGATTTGGATTTAATATCTATTTGGTCTTTCAAGTTTCAAAATTAAATATTTTAGTCCGTAAATTAGTTCTAAATAGGCCCTAGTCTATTTTGACCGTTAATTGATCACTAATGATAGAATGATGTGGCAATGATTATCATAGTTGATTTAGTCATATATAATAATTTAATATATTTTTGTTGAGTAAAAAATTGAATAACCTTTTTTTTTTTTAAGGAAATAAACTTCTCCCATCTCTAGCAAAAGGTTTGCAACTATTGAGTATAGTTTAAGGATAAAACAGTGGTATTAATTTTATTTTGGGTTAAAATACAATTTTGGTCCATATACTTAAGACTATTTTTAAATATAGAAAAATTAGCTAAATTATTTATAAATATAACAAAATATCATTATCTATTAGTGATAGACATCGATAGATATTGACATTTTGCTATGTTTAAAAATATTTCTAACAATTTTACTATTTAAGACAATTACTCTATATTCTTTTAAGTTTGATCCATTTTAGTTTTTGTAATTACAATTTTTATATTCTCAATATAAATCTTACTTTTAGTCTTATTGCTAATTTTCTTAAAACTTTCTTTTTGTTATTTATTAACCTTTTACTATAAATTTTGAAAACATATTAACTTATTGTAATTCTTTTTACATGTGAATTATTATTCTCATTATTATTTGATCAATTATTGAAAATATTAACTTTGAAGGACTACATATAAGATTAATTGAAAGTAGACTAAAATTAGACAATTGAAAGTACAAATACTAAAATTAAACAAAAATTATAATATAGAAACTAAAATGATATTTTAACCTATTATTTTTTTTATAGGCCGGAAGTTCAAAGTCTTATCCTACAATTTTAATATTATATTTTCAAAAGAAAAAAATTGATGTGAAAATTTGACTTGGATTTTCCTTATGGTAAAACATTGCGGGATTTCATCGCATTTAGCGACAAATAATTTATTTAATTTTGTCATATTTTATTTATTTTTAATAATAAATCAATTTTAAAAGCCTATATTAGCAATCATTTTATTCTATTTTATTTTATTTTTTTCCAACTACCTTTCAATTCCGAGGGCTCGGAACCTTTAGTAAAAAAGCAAATTAAAATTTAAAAACTTTTTTTTGAAAGGTAAAAATTTAAAAACTTAAACCTAACTCAACTAGTATAATTTATACTATTAACTAATAAGGTCAAAGAACCCTACTTGTTTCAAACTCGAGCAAAAAAAAAAAAAAAATCACTTTGGTAAAAAAAATTTTAACAAACAAAATTCATAGATTTCGGATCATATTATTTAAGAACTTATTGATTTTAAATTATATGATTTGAAATCTTTTTTTAAAATTAAATTATAAATTTAGTCCTTATAATTTGAAGAAGTTAAAATTTAATCCTTACAATTTATAATTATAATTTACTCTCCATGGTTTGATAAATCTAGATCAAATAGTCCCAATGTTAAATTTAGTCCCTTTGAACTATTTAGGAGAGTTTTATCCCTATGAATTATTTTGGAGAGTTTTATCAAATCATAGAGATTATACTCAAACTTTTAAAATTATAAAGACTAAGTTCTAACTTTCATCAAACTATAGAGATCAAATTTTTAATTTAATCATTTTTTAACTTGATTTTCAATTGAGTAGACACCTAAACCATTTTACCTTTTGTTTATAGACTTAAGGGATGTTTGTGACACTGAGTTGAGTAGGGTCGACAAAAATCCCCGTGAGGTCGGGTCCCCGCAGGTACCTATCCTTAGGGAGGAATCCTCGATTTGATCCGAGATGGGGGTTAAATCGAAAACACAAAATGGGTTCCCGATCGGGGATAGGGCAGGGACTGGGAGGGTATCCCTACCCCGTCCCCACCCTAAATATATTTTTTAAAAATATTTTTTATATATAACTTATTATTTTATTAATTTTTATTATTCTTTAATATTATTTATTTATATTTATATATGTCTTTTATTATTATTATTTTTTAAAATTTCATTTCTAATATAATTCATGTTAACTTTTTATTAATTTTATGATAAAAAATCTTCAACGTTTTTTAATTATTAATTTAAATAAATACAAATATAAACATGGAATTTTTTATCGGAGACAGGGATGATGAGTGCATCTACGACCCTACTTTGTTCTGTTGCCAACCCTAGAGTTGAGTTATGGAATCTAAATTTAATAGGTTGAAACTAAAAAATTTGTATTTGACGTATAGGAGTTGTAAGATAAAATTTATTGATAAATATGTAAAATAGAAAAAGATGAATGATAGAATTTTTCGATAAATATATAGAATTGAATAATATTTATTATTAAAGTTGAATTATTAATCTTATATAAAGTTGTTTTCTCAACATTTGAGGTAAGAAAGAGATTTCTTTTTTCTTTCTTTTTTTGAATTGAACAATTATGATGGAAGATGAAAGTATAAAAAAAACAATGGATAATTTATTGTTGGGATTGGGTTAAAAAGAAATAATCCATAACCAAAGAAGGGGCCTAATTCCTATAATCCTGCCTCATCCTTGTTTCTCAAATCAGATCTCTATGCCAAAAAAGAAGAAAAAGAAAAAGGGAAAAACTGCCGTCGGTTCTCTTCCTCACCTATCGGACGTCGCCGCCGGCTGAACCTCCGATCACTGCGCCGGTGGTGGTGGTGGTGGGTTTTTTATTGCACGGTCCTGGATTTCTTTGACAGGTATAAGAGGTGGGGGAAAATTTTGGGTCGGGGTTTGATTGGGGTTTTGGAATTAATTCTAGGAAATCACTATTTGTATTTGATTTTTTCAAGAAACGCCCAATTCTGCTAAACCCCTATTTTCTCCGCATTTATGCACGTGAAATTCGACTGATTCTTTCACTCGAGCGCAATTTTGCTTACGAATTCAAGCATTCAACGGCCAGACTTACCCACCCCTGTACCTGAGTTGACTTGCTGGTTTTGGTTAGTCTGGAAGGCACATTTCTGCAGGATTTTTGTTTCAATTTTCTTTTTCTGGGTCTCTGTTGCTGGAATTGTGATCTTCCTCTGCTGAATTGGAGCCATTTTGCAGGAATTCGACCTACCCATTTGTTGTTTTTGAGGTATAATCTCTGCAATTATTCTTCATCCTTGAGGTTTGCTTTTAATTCGTGGTTTTATTTCTCCTCTCTTCAAATCTCTGCGTTCTGCTTGTGTCACTTCGATAAGGAATCGTCTGTTTGATCAATCTAGGTCGTTAGAGCATAGATTATCTTTCAATTTAGTGTATTTTCAGTCCCTGTTTTTTGATTCTCGATGTGCACTTCGTCTAATTCATTTAACTGCCTTCTGGAGCCGGTTTTCTTTTCGATTCCTGAGTTTAGAATCTGGGATAGTAACCCAAGTTGGATCATCAGACGACTTTTCTCATTTCTTCGTAAATCCTGATCGCATTGCTAGATTTATGTGAATGCGATGTGGTCACTCGAATCACCCATTGGCTCTACTGATCAGATACTGGGTTTAAGTGATGATTTTTGCGATTCTTAGATCTGGTGTTGAATAAGATTATACCATCTGCCAATGCATCCATTTTTTTATCTGAATATTTCGACTAACCGGGAATGTCTAAATGAAGCATGAGAAAAGAAATCCTCTATCCTTCATTAGGCTGTATTGTGCCCATTTACCATCTTCTAAGAAGAGAAGAAATGATTAACTTTCTTATTCATATTTAAGTTAGAATGTCCAAAATGAGCATAGCTCGAGTTAGTACTATCAACCTCGATGTTAGAGGTTCGATTCTTCCACCTACGTATAGTAAAAAAAAAAAAGAAGTTAGAATCAAGTAAGAGATGAACAATATTAATGAAAGGCCGAACAGCTATATTTCCATCTTTTTGGATAGTATCCTTTATACAGGTCCTTCTCAGAGAAAAAGTACAGTGAAGCTCAAATGTGTGCTTTCATCTCTCCCTCTTTCTCTCAAGAGATTCTTCCACAATTTATATACGTACCAGCCACCAGTACTGATGCTCGACACATGCTGTTTGCTTAATTTTTCTTGTGTAAAAATAATGTGTTGGTTGATTTCGTGCAATTATTTTGTTCATAATGAGAAGATGGTTTCTATTTTATGTTTCATGTCCTAATTTTTTCCTCTCCTTTTTCCAGGCACTTTTTATAATTCTAGATAATGTTGAAAGATATGAAATTTTTTTCAATATCTCCTCAGTCACTTGCTTCTGAAAAGTGAGCCACGAGGGATTTTGCTCTATCTTCAACGGTGAAGGTTCTTAAAAGCATGCATAGATTTTTTGGTGAAGTATGTTAATGATGAAAATTCCAAAGCGTTATTGGATCGTTCTTTTAACCTTCATCTGTACCTCTGTTTGTTATGTGGAACGTGTTGGCTTCTCAATTGCTTATACCTTTGCAGCTGATGCTGTGGGGGTAGACCAGTCAAGCAAAGGCACTATTCTTTCAACCTTTTACTATGGGTATGCCTGTTCCCAGGTTCCTGGAGGATGGGCAGCTCAAAAAATTGGAGGGAAAAGGGTTCTTTTGATCTCGTTTATTTTATGGTCCCTGACCTGTGCATTGGTCCCACTCAATCCGAGTCGGGTGATGGTCTTGGTAATTGCACGGTTGCTTGTTGGTGTGGCACAAGGCTTTATTTTCCCTTCAATCCACACTGTTTTAGCACAGTGGGTACCTCCTCATGAGAGATCGAGATCTGTTTCTCTTACGACCTCTGGAATGTACCTAGGTGCCGCTGCTGGAATGCTTATCCTTCCGAGCCTGGTGAAGTATAGAGGGCCTCAGTCAGTATTTGCTGCTGAGGCATTGTTAGGTGCCACATGGTCTGTACTTTGGCTCAAGTACGCAAGCGACCCCCCACGTTCTGAACATCCTAAAGCTGCTGCTGCAGGTTTTGGTGAATCTTTGCTGCCAATCAAAGGAAACCAGAAAGTAAAAGTAGAGAATGGAGGAACTTCAACCCGAACTTCAAACATTCCATGGAAGAAAATCTTGTTGAGCTTGCCAGTCTGGGCCATCGTCGTAAACAATTTTACCTTCCATTATGCATTATATGTGTTGATGAACTGGCTTCCTACTTACTTTGAGCTTGGTCTAAAACTTAGCCTTCAGGAGATGGGTTCTTCTAAGATGTTGCCTTACCTTAACATGTTCTTATTTTCGAATATCGGTGGGATAGCTGCTGATCACTTGGTCACAAAAAGAATTTTATCTGTTACTAGAACCCGGAAATTCTTGAATACGATAGGCTTTGCTGTAGCATCACTGGCATTGATGGCTATCCCCATCTTCAGAACTTCTGGTGGGGCTATCTTCTGCTCATCCGTGGCTCTTGGTTTCTTAGCTTTAGGGAGAGCAGGATTTGCTGTTAATCATATGGATATTGCTCCTCGATATGCTGGTATCGTTATGGGAGTCTCCAACACTGCTGGTACGTTAGCTGGTATTATCGGGGTCGATTTGACTGGCAAACTACTGGAAGCTGCGAAGGCTACCAATTCAGATCTCTCAAGTCCAGAAAGCTGGAGAGCAGTTTTCTCCATACCAGGGTTGCTCTGCATTCTTAGCTCTATAATATTTTTGCTCTTCTCAACTGGCGAGAGAATTTTTGACTGAGGTGAGCTTCCTTTTTTCTTCGTGGAACTTCCCTCGCATTCACCATTAATGCCACTGATTTGTGATCATCACACCGATCGGATTTATAAACTTCAAATTGCCACAAAGAGTTTAAAATGGCTGTAGGATTAGGAGGAAATCTTATGATTTCATATGCCACATGTTTCAATTTCTAAGTTAAAGTTTTTTTCATCTTCTGTTAATTAAGAAAAAAAATTGTGTACCATGATTTAGCATCAATGTAGTTGATATTGGTATTTCTTTGTGACATTTGTTTTGTGGATTACTTATACATGAAAATAAAAGTGGGTGGAGTTACAAATTTGTGACTGTGGGGTATGATACATCGTTTCTGATTCCTTCAACTAATTCTGTAGACTTTGATATCAATGATATATGCATAAATAAAGTTTGATCCACTTCCATTATGTTTCATGTCTCTCTCTCCCCTCTCTCTCTCATCTCTCTCACACACAGAAGACAATTTTATATCATTGGATGCATGAGAGAAACCGAAATCTGTTTTTTTCTTCGAGAATATGTGTGGTGGGGAATCAAACCTCTAGTTTCGAGGTTGATAGTTCAAGCATTATGACCATTGAGCTATGTTCGTTTTTGCTTTACAATCTCAATTTTCATCATCTATCAAATGATTAAGAGGAGTTGTGGTTGTTGTTTCTTCGATATATCCTCTTCTTTCCACTCGTTTTCTCTCGGAAAACTGTCTTGTTGATCTCTCTCTCATATCATAGTGGACACATTCCTCTCTTTTCCCATCTCACGTTTCTTTCTCTCCTGAATTTGTCATCCAAAGGAAGAATTCCCTAGCTGCCCTTGCATACACAGCATAACTATCATTCATGATTTATAATTTTATGTAGTTTTAAACATGAAACTACGTTCCTGATTGCAGCTTCTTTTTAACCAATTTAAAAGCTATACTTGCATGTGCTCAACGAGGATCGACCGTGTCATCTATATCACAATCATCTGTTTCACCTCTAAGTTTCACACTGTTTAGTACTTTAATATGCCATTTAAATGTCAACAATACACTTTGGTACATACATGTGTAGTTCCTATCCTATTAAAGCGCTTGCATTACATATAGAAAAGCTAATACTATTCAA
The DNA here is from genome assembly GCF_009727055.1 of Benincasa hispida. Lineage (NCBI taxonomy): Eukaryota > Viridiplantae > Streptophyta > Magnoliopsida > Cucurbitales > Cucurbitaceae > Benincasa > Benincasa hispida. The sequence continues at coordinate 30,415,283 of NC_052359.1, forward strand.
CATTAATTTTGTACATATACTCAACCATATAGTGCTGCTTCATATTCTTGTATTAATGTGGGGGGAAATTTAATATTTACAAAAGGATGTGAGCTAAAATAAATTAAATTAAAACTGAAGGATTTATTAATTATTGTGGTACATTTTCACACATTAAATAACAAGTAACTGCTTGAAGTTCAACCTCCATAATTGACCTATTACCTATAACTTCCCATTGAATTTGACTCGGTTGAATTTCAAATTCAATGTGCAATTAAAAGACTCAAACAAAAAGGAAAAGAAAACTCACTCAACCCATTTACACTATATATCCCATAAATTTTTGTACTTGAATAGGTAATAAAATTAATATCTACTCAAATAAGTGACAAAATCAATCTCTTACTAAAAATTGTCTAAAGTATAACTTTTTTTTTTTTTTAATATAATTAAAATATAACTTCCTAATCTAACCAAAAGAAATACTTGATGCAATTAAAAAAAATAAATACATTAAAAAAAGTAGTCTTGTTTAGATAATCCTACTCACTCCTATAATAACAAAAACTCTTAAAAAGCATTTGAGACAAATAATGAAATTGTGAAATATGAGAAATTGTGAAGCATTTGAGACAAATAATGAAATTGTGAAATATGAGAAATTGTGAAGTTTGGAGAGTTACAAAGTTATAGAACTCACACAGGAAATTAATAAAACACGAAACTAATATTTTTTAGTCAATGAAAATCAAGTACTCCTTGGCTCAACAATGAGTGTCCACTTCCCCAACTCTAACTCCTTGGACTAAGCATCCTCTAAATTCGTAATGGATGATTTTTAATAATTTTAGTAATTATTTAATTTTTCAAGTGCTAAATTGATAAAACAAAAACTTGAAATATGAAAGAAATGAAAATAAATTCTCTCTAAATTTTTTAAAGGAGGTGACTTAAGCATAGTTCGACGGACAATCTCTATCTCTTGAAAGAGTCGTTAATACAACAAATACAAGAGTGAAGATTTGAACTTATGAATCCAACAATAAAGAGATTAATAGATGCCTTAACCACTAAACTATACTAACGGTTCATATTAGCAAATTTCAAACGTTTTACCTTCTTCATTCCTATATTTGTGAAAGAAAATAGTTTAGTAAATTAGTAGATAAGATATCAATTACGATCCAAAAAATCAACTGTTGGATGTCTATCACAGGTCATCAACTGGAAAAAAAGAAAGAAAAAGGGTTGGGGGCAAATTTGAGACTTTGAAAAAGTAGAAGGTCAAATTTGAAAAGAAAAGAGGACTAATCCAAAAGCATGATTCACTTATATGTATTTGTCTCCACGATTGACCCATTGGCTTCGTCGTCCCCCCTGAAAGCAGGGGGCTCAGATCAAAGCCTCCGAACAATAACGCCGTAATGGACTTCCACCGGAATCCCTCCCTCAACAACCGCCATTCCTCTTCCCCCTCCTCCTCCTCCGCCTCCTCAACCACCGCCCCTCATAATCCCTCTGCCTCCGCCACTGCCACCGCCACCGCCTCCGCCGACACCGACCCTATGCACTCCTGGTGGGAGTCCGTTTCCAAAGCCCGCTCTCGTATCCACGCCCTTTCCTCTATTCTTCCCCCTCATTCCGACTCTTTTTTCCTCTCCTCCGTCGCCGATTCCGACCGTCCGGCCCTCTCTCTTTTGTCTTCTCATGATGCTTACTCCGCCATCTCCTCTGCCCTTGCCTCCTCCCTCTCTGGATCTGGTTCTGACCCTCTTTGCCACTGGCTTTACGATACTTTTCTCTCTTCCGATCCCCATCTCCGCCTTGTTGTTCTTTCTTTCCTTCCTCTTCTTTCCTCCTTGTACCTTTCTCGTGTCCATTCTACTTCCTCCGATTCCCCTTCTCTCCCTTCCCTCGCCGGTTTTGAGGCTGTGCTTCTCGCGCTTTATTCCTCTGAGGTTAAGTCTCGGGCGGGGAAGCCTGTTCTTGTCTCCATTCCTGATCTTTCGCTGCCTTCTCTTTATCATTCTCCTCGGAATAAGCCCAATTCTGGTGCCCAAGCTCAACTCAGGCCGTCTGTTGGGGTTCTTTCCCCTTCCCTCGAACCACAGAACGCGGTGAAGTCGACCAAAAGAGCTTGCATTGTTGGGGTTGCTCTTGATTGCTATTACAAGCAGATCTCACAGATGCCGAGCTGGTCGAAGCTTGAATTCTGCCGATCTGCGGCGTCGTGGGCTGGGCAAGATTGTTGCTGCAGGAGAGAGTTTGATAAAGAGGATGGTTTGGATATTGGTGGGTTTTCGGAGAAAAGGGCGTTGGAGTATACGGATGAGATAGAAGATGTTTCGGAAGAAATGGGTAGACTACAAATTGAAAAGTGTGGGAACAATTCCAATGATTCAGAATCTAAGGGGTCCAGAATTCCGCTGCCATGGGAGCTTTTGCAGCCAGTGCTTAGAATTTTAGGACATTGTTTACTGGCTCCTTTGAATTCGCAAGATGTTAAGGATGCAGCTTCCGTTGCTGTCAGGTGTTTATATGCGAGGGCATCTCATGATTTGGTACCACAGGTAATATTGGCCACTCGGAGTCTTATTCAACTTGACAACAGAACTCGTGCGGCTGCAAAGGCTGCAGCAGCAGCAGCAAATTCTTCTTCTAATGCTAATACACCCAGCAAAGATAAGAAACCAGAAATCCTATTAGTCTCAAAATAAACGATCTGAATGTCATTTGGTTTGCAGGTAACAGATGTTGTATAGTGAATCTGAAGCGGTTGAACATTACTTTGTTTAGGACAATACTGTATGGATGTCTGTATTCTTATATGATGGTTAAATCTCTCACCAAGTTACAAGCCTTTTGAGTTGTACTTTCATAGGATTTTATAGTACTTGTGTTTCATGGCTGAGTAGACCTCTTTGGTTAGAATTTCATGTGCTTGCCTATACGTGGAGGGTAATTTTTTGTTCTTTTTCCATTTTTGATTTTTTTTTTTTAATTACGGTTGGTGTGTATTGTCAAGGCTTAAATAACTCAAGTTTTATACTTGTTATGTGCTTCATTTTGATAGTGATGGTTCAGATTTATGCCATATACAATTCACTTGTGTTTGCCTATTCAATTCATACCATACATTAAGGTGAGCAGCTTAAGCTGAATTTCTTTTCTTGACTTTATTTGGGAATTTTGATTGTAGGTTAAACAAATAATCTCCTTTATTGGTAATGGTTGAACATGTTTACGAACCTACCGATTATTTTGTTCCTTAAATAAGATTTGGTGGTCTATTCTGAACTTAATGTTCTAAGGTCCCCTTGCTAATAAGGGGCATGGTATCCTAAGTAGTAGAGTTGTCGATGTAGGTCTTATGTTTTCCTAGACATCTTTGTTTATCTTACCATTTATTGTCTGGTGACTTGCCTTATACGTGATGTTTCTAATAGTTGTAACATTGCCTTCTCTGATGCTCACAGGGCAAGTTATCATTAGTAATTGAGTTCCCATTGTAGATCTTTTGTTTGCCTTCTGTTCATTCTCCTTCCCTGTTTTTGTTTCTCTCTTAAACCACCTTCTCCTCCTCTCAAACTAGAATCTACTATACACTCACTCTGTTTTCTACTTTAGAGATAGAACCTTGCGCGTGTCTATTTGGTTCCTTTTTCTTCCCTCCTTTCAAACCACCATCTACCTAAGAGCGACTCCATTTTTCTTCTTTAGATATAATCTTGTCTATTTGTTTGCCTCCTGTTTCTTCTCTTCTTTACTCTCTACCTTAGACCACTCTGCTTCTCCTTCTAAGAATGCCCTGAGGTTTATCTGGTCGTTTGCCTCCTGTTTTTCTACTTCTTTTTCTCAAATCATTGTACCTTCTTGATAATGTTGAAGTTGGGATGAATGCGTTTGAGCTTCAGTCAAATCATGGTAGGTTTCTTGTTGAAATGTAGGCTGTGCGTGAGGGGAATCTTGGCAGAGAAAAGCACTGGCATAACTTTTACATGATATGCTTGCAAACGATTGTAGAATTTGGAATTTTGAAGATGTTCTCTGGTGTCAAAACATTCTACATAACTGATGAATTTGGAATTTAAACTAGTGATTTCAGATCACTCAGAAACTTAATTCCCCTACACAACTCCCAGTCTCCAAATCCTGTCTTTAAGCCGCTGGATCTGGATATATGCTATTAACTCTGAGTCTCTGACATTGTGATTGAATACGACCTGATCGATTCTATTGGTTTGATAATTGTGTCCTTGAGTTCTAGTAATCTGTTGTGGGTTCTGTCACTATTATTTTGAACCCGCTTCCTCTCCAGCGGATCAACGTTTTTGGTTGCTGTGAAACTTCGATTAATTTTTGTTCCCATTTATTGGGCAGGATAGTAAATTGGTTGATTCAATGAAATGCTTATTTGATTTCATTTGTTTGTGTTATCGATCTAGAGTTGGTATTACAATTTGATTTTAAAGATGTACTCCATCAAAGATAAGGGGTATCTTCTAAAATTGAGTACAACAATTTAAATTTTGAAGTACTTTAATTTTTGACGAGGCTAAATATTTGTTGAAATATTTTACCACTCAATAATTTAACAGTGCAAGCATGTTTTTTAAACCACATATTTTTTAGTCACTAACGTGTGCAGATGAGTTGTTTTTAATTTTTTTTTTTTCTAAGAAAGTAATTACATAAATTTGAAAGAGAGATGTAACAACTTTCTTTCCTATCTTCTATGTGTATCTTGTTGTGTCAAATTACTTTACAAATGTTTGAAGATCATGTTACCTCACCATTAGTTAATATAATAGCATTAGAAACTTTTAAAGATTTAGAAATAGAAATTATAAATAAAAGCTAAACAAATACACTTATTAGAGACTAGTGATTAAATTTATAATAGGGTAAAAAAGAAGAAAAAAAAAGGAACGAAGATTTGAAGGACTTAAACATTGACGGTCATCCAATGATCAATCCTCATTTTCAAGCTTTGTTCTTAAAATGCTACAAGACAAGAAAGCCTACACCTTTAGTAACAGTCAAAAAGTTTAGCAAATTCCTATGCTTATCTTGTCTCATATGCTCGATGTTGTGAGCAGCTTACCTCACATACATTTGGTCTTTGGCCGTGTTTGCAAATATCAGTATTTAAAGTTTAGGATATTTTTTAAACTTTTGGAAGTTTGAGGATATTTTTTATCAAGTATAAAGTCGCAACACATTTATCGGAAACAAATCAAAACATTTGAACTTCCCAAATGTCATCATTAAATACAACTACAAACAGACATGGTTTTAGATGTCTACTTGCCTGTTCTGTTCAAGCTGGATTGGAAACAATGTCGAACAACCAACCTTGTACAATTGCTGGAATATCCATTTTTCAATATAAAAATGAGTGAATCATTCCCTTGTTTTTATCTTTAAGATAAATATAAAAATTCAGATTGGTTAGCTGTAATAGGAACTTAAAACAAAGATGGTTTTGATCTCATCGACATCGTTTAGTAGAAATCTGTTGCCAATGAACATTTGCTCAGAGTTGGACTTTTGAGCATGGAGTTTTCTTTGTTCTTCATTGCAGCAATACTATTGTTTAGATCTGTTGTGGCTCAAGTTGATATTCTTGTTGGCTTTAATGGAGATGAAAGAGATGCTTTGTATGCATTGAAGAAAACTTTCAATGACTCTTTTCTTAACAGAAACTGGACTGGAACTCACTGCCACAACAATCAGCCTCCTCTTTGGTATGGCCTTCAATGTGGCGATGGCCGAGTCACGGCGATATCATTGGATAGTTTGGGATTGGTGGGCAATATGAATATCAATGCATTCAACAAATTCACTGAATTGTCTGCATTAAGCTTGAAGAACAATTCCTTGTCAGGAAATGTATTCAATTTCACTTCCAACAAGAAGATGAAGGCTATAGATCTATCATCCAATGCGTTTGATGGGCCGATTCCGGATTCCCTTGTGAGTTTAAGTTCATTGGAATCATTGCAGCTTCAAAACAACAAGCTTACAGGTTCCATACCTGAACTCAATCAGTCTTCCTTAGCAGTATTTAATGTCTCAAACAACAACATCAAGGGTTTCATTCCAAGAACAAAGGCTCTTCAATCATTTGGGCCGGGGTCGTACCGCGATAATCCGGGACTCTGCGGTCCACCCTCTGATGTCTGCAACTCAATCATAAAAGGGTCAAATAACACAGCAGCACCTCCTGATTCTAATAAAGCCACTAATGATAATTCTTCTTCCAAGGCTCACGTCATTTTGTTGCTGGTTCTTGTTATTGTACTTTTTTTTGTTGCTAATCTATTGCTGCTCCTTCTCTACTTCAAGAAACATCTAGAGCTAAAGGAGCTCATAAAGCAACTAGGCACTAATGAAACAAAAGAGAAGAAAAATGAAAGCGTGACTGAAATCTCAATTCAGAACCAAGAACCTGCAGCAGATGAAGGAGGAAAGCTCATCTTCATGGAGGAGGGAGAAAATTTCCAACTTGGAGATCTTCTAAAAGCTTCAGCTGAGGGACTAGGTAAGGGGATATTTGGAAATAGTTATAAGGCAATGCTTGAAGGCAGGTCGCCTATCGTGGTCAAGCGGCTCAGAGATCTGAAACCGTTAACCGTTGGCGAATTCATGAAGCAAGTACAACTCATTGCTAAGCTAAGGCATCCAAACCTGCTTCCACTTGTTGCCTATTTCTATACAAAAGAAGAAAAGCTTTTGCTCTACAAGTATGCTGAAAAAGGAAACTTGTTTGATAGAATCCATGGTATGCTCTAGCTCTTTAGCTTCTCATTCTCTTCTTCCCTTCTATAAATTGCAACAGATTAGTTAAATCATGTAGTTGAAAACTGTTAAATCACTGGTGAACTTAAAAGCTAAGTTGATGGGTTACAAAAAATTTAATTATTTTAATGCTTCAACCCTCCACAAGTGTGTGGGCTTGAGAATTCGAATTAATCCTAACAACTGGAAATTAATACGAACTGGGGAGGAAAGACATTACAAAGATTTGAACACATGACCTACCTTCTGCTCTAATACTACAAAAATCATTAATCAATCCAAAAGCTTAAGCACATAAATTATGGTAAATATTATTATATAATACTTCAACAAAAACATATATAACTAAGGTAGATTAGATTGTTCTTAACTTGAAAGAATGATTCTTATTGTGTACCACAGGAGGCAGAGGTGTGGGGAGAGTTCCATTCAGATGGAGTTCACGACTGATTGTTGCTCAAGGAGTGGCAAGAGCTTTGGAATTTCTCCATTTCAATAGCAAGCCAAATAGCAGCAGCATCCCACATGGAAACTTAAAATCTTCAAATGTTTTACTTGGAGAGAATGATGAAGTTCTTGTTTCAGATTATGGCTTTGCTTCACTTGTAGCCCTTCCCATTGCAGCTCAATGCATGGTTTCATATAGATCACCTGAATATCAACAAATGAAGAGAGTATCAAGAAAATCAGATGTTTGGAGCTTTGGTTGCCTTCTTATTGAGCTATTGACAGGAAAAATCTCATCTCACTCAGCACCAGAAGAATCTCATGGCATTGATTTATGTGCTTGGGTTAATAGAGCGGTTAGAGAAGAATGGACAGCAGAAATATTTGACTCAGAAATAGCTTCACAAAGGTCTGCTATTCCAGGAATGCTGAATCTATTGCAAATTGCAATACGTTGTTCCAATATTTCACCTGATAAAAGACCCGAGATGAGTGAAGTTGTTAAAGAGGTTGAAAATATCAAACTTATAGAAAATGGAGACGAATATAGCTCTTCATTTGATCGATCTTTGACAGATGATTCAATGTCCACTGTTGGGTCAGGCATTGCAATGGATGAGAGATGAAAGATGCAAACTACTTCAATCCTAGATTTTAAAGATCATCTTAGCATACTGTTATTAAGACTCATATCTTTCATTGTTTTCTTTATGTGATATGAATAATGCAACAAACTATTTGTTATTTCTTAGATTTTGTGGATTGGAAATGCATATATGAGCAAGAATTTCAAAATCATTTGCTTGTACTTTGTTGAAATAAGCTATAGGAATAATGCTCTAATTGGAGCATTTTTCTACTGTGCATTTAAAGAGAAAACATACGCTACTTTTATCATTATATTTCATTAGAATAAATAAATAAATAACTTCGGGACATTTTATGAAAAGCAAAGAAGGCTGGCGCAAGCGCCAAGTATTTTGCATTTGTCTGATTTTTTTTTTAAAAAAATATAATTTAATTAAATATGGACAAAAATAGGGTGAGTGGAAAAGTATTGACAAATTTAGGGTTGTTAAATTGCATATCCCGTACACGATTTAGCGTTAATGTAATTCGGGGTACACGATTCTAGGCCACCCTAGTTAAAAAATCACTCATCGAGCAAAAAAAAAACCAACCAGCAGGCCATTCGCGTCAAAATCATACAAAATTGTGGATCCTGTCCACAATTTGGGGAGAGAAATTTAGAGAATCTAATTTTGGAGAAAATTTGATTTTAGAAGGAAAAAAAATGTTTTTGTTTCCCCTTTTATAGGGTTTTTTTTTTTTTTTTTTAATCTTAGTCTCTATGATCTAATTTTATAGAGAATTTGATGAGACTTTATAAGATTTTTCCACTACTTTAGTCATCATATATGATATGTTGTAATACAGGTCTACTGTTTCAATCCCTCCATATTTCTTTTTTTTTCCCTTCCTTTTCTTCTTTTTCAAATTATGTTGTCTTCAACTTTTTTCGATCAAAACATTTTTGTGTTTTGTTTCAAGGAGTTGAGAGAACTTAGCTTTTGTCTTCCTCATCTTGTAATTTTGAATTAATGAAGTCTTGAAGGTTTTATATAGTTGATGTAGACACGCCAAACATAATTGCTATGTACGTTTCTTCTTCCTTTTCTCTCTTTGAAATCTTGAAGATTTGTGAATGCCTTCTTTTTGTCTCTTAAATAATCGAGAGAGAAGAGAGGGGACTACAATTTGTATTCTTCCTTGATTTGCATGAGTAAAAATATGAATTTGGTAGAGTGATTTAATAAAGAAAATACACTTTCAAGAAAGGGAGATATGTGGCATGAATTGCTAAAACTAAGGTTGGTTATTCTTTATTTATTTTTGAGTATTTATGAATATTTCAAAGAAAAATAAAAGAAAACTCGTGTATCTAGATTTATTAGAACACTAAAATTGAGGATGATTATTCTTTATTTAAATTGAGGATGATTATTCTTTATTTATCTTTTTGTATTTATGAATATTTCAAAAAAAAAAGATAGAAAACTCCGGGTTCCACATGACCAACAACGTGGCAGCAACGTGAAAAGATGTTAGGAAGAGAATGAACCCGTATACCTGGTACACGAGTTTTCTACCAATTTTTCACAAATTTATTATTTCTTTTCAATATTATTAAAATCATTTTTTCATAACTACCCTATATTTATCATTTCTTTTTAAACATACAAAATTCTTGACCTTAACCCCATCATTTTTTATTCTTTTTTAATGTTTGGGTTTCAGTTGAGCACATTTTTAACTTCGGGGGTATTTTTGTCTTTCATAATTACTAATTAATAATTATAAAAATTAACTTTGCGGTTTTTTTTTTTAATTTACAAACTTTTTTACCATTTCTACGAATGAAACTAAAAAATTTGCTATTCTTTAAATCTAACCCTAACGAAGGAGGAGAAGAAAAGGGAGTAATTTGATGGTTTTGGTATTGGACATCGATGTTCATTCATTTGAATAGAATATCTCGCTTCACTTTGATTCATAGGAGTAATTTAATTAAGTTTCATTTTTCTTTTAAATGGGTTAACAAATAGCTCTTTTATTGATTCTGGTTTGACTTGATTCATAAAAGTTGAACAAGTTCAAACATTGGAAATCATAGGGAGCAAAATTTAAACCTAAACTTCATAAAATAGCTACCAGTGTTCACCCACACATCTCATCATCACCAAATATAGATAAAAAGATTCAAACTTTTAACCTTTTGGCTAAACACAATGAATTTACAACAGAATAATTTACCAAAAAAGGGAAGGAAAAAAACTCAAACCAATTGAAATGATGATGAATCTCAAATTCTCAATCACAACCTCCATTAAAACCCAAGTTATACTTGTATAGTAATTTACAAATTGTCAGAAGGAGATGTGGGTGTAACAGGAACTTCTTGTATCTTACATTAAATTTGTTTTTCCCCCCTTGTGTGGTGATATGTGAAAGAGAACTTGATTTTAACCTCTGTTTGGAAATGAATCTAATTCCATGGAATATAAATACTACTTTCAGAACACCCAAATGATGACAGAATTGTATTTTGATTCTAAAATGAAATTTTGCATCAGCTTGATCAAAACTGGTCTAACGTGAAAGGGAGCTGAGACATCAACCAAATTTTCCGATTTCGACTTTCTTCTTCATTTTTCTTTGACCATGATATATGAATGCATCTACAATTCCTGCAACGCTGAAAATACCTGCAAAACAAAGATCGGACTTTAGTCCTATGGCCGAGGGATTGTACCGGGGTACAATTATGTCGTACCAAATGAAGAGTCTTAAAGATAAATCAAGAAATTTTTTTGAAGAATGAATGTTTTCACTAAACAACAGCGATTCAAATAAAAAAACCCTCACGTCCATCTTGTCAAATTGGCATTTTTTGTACCCAATCTAAAAAAAACACTCATTCTTCCATTGTCTTCTCATGTCAGAAACTTTAGTCCTTCAAGAGTTCATTTGGTTGGCTCTTCATTCATTCGACTATATAATGTATTCTCTACGCCCTTGAAGTGAAAGCCCCCAAATTAAGCTTATATCTTGATCATTAGTCCCTTAAGTTGAAACCAAGGATCTTGTGAGATTGTATTCTCTACGCCCTTGAAGTGTGGTTGAAAAAAAAAAACACCCTTTAGACAATTGTATGGAAGAGGCCATCATTTAGAATTCACTTTCGAAATGACTTCTTAGATACGGTAAAGCAAATCTCTTCAATGGGATGATCATTTTGATTTTTGAAGCCACCAGACTCGATGCATCTGCCTGGTATTCTCTTTCTAAGCTTTATGTTTATTTTTCTATTCAAGATATAAGCTTAATTTGGGGGCTTTCATTTTTTCTGTTTAATTTACCTTTCTTTGGGTATTCTTAGTTCATGGCCTTTTTGGTTACTAGTTCGTATCTTTGTATTTTGAATTTTAGTCTTTTTTCATTATATCAATGAAAAGTTTTGTTTTCTTCTAAAAAGATCACTCTCACAAAGCCATCAACCCCCGTGAGTTTGCTGTGAAATTTTGGAGCTTCATTCTACATTGGTTTGGGCGGTTTACGGTCTTACCAGAGGACCCAAAACAGTTGCTGTACTTAACACTTGAGGGACATCAATTCACGTTATTGGAAAAAACTCAGAAAATTAATAGAGCACTCTGCAGAACCATTTGGCAATAGAGGATTTTCCAAGATAAGGAACTTCTGTATCACAGATTTTCTGAAGCTAACGTTAATCTGGTTGTTTCATGGTGCAAACGCTACCCTTTTCCACTACCATAACTTTTCCTCCATTCCCTCCTATTGGAGAGGTCTTTTATTTTCTCCCCCGTTTGAAATTTCACACTAACAAAAAGATATATGGAGAAAGAAACCACTTGTAAACAAACATATAAATATGCACGTGGTTATACTTGGGTTGGGAAGAGAAAAGAGAGCATATGGTACCTCCAATTATGGCACAAATGTGCGTCATGAAGTGTAAAAATGGAACATGCTCCTCTGTATAGGTCACCTGAACAATGAATAGAAAGAGAAGTCAAACACAGCGCCTTGTGGTTCGCTTCTAAAAGAACTTAAATGACATTTAATTTACAGATATCCTTCGTTTCCTACTTTATTTTTACCCCACTAGAAAACTAAAAAATTCATGTTCTTTTATCATTTCACATAAAGATGACCCATTCAAACATCTAAAAGAACTTAAGGTAATATTTAGGCCCCAACCAATAAATGACTTCGTTTTTAGTTTTCTATCCATAGAATTTATTATCCACTCCACCCCCTAAATATTCAACAACAAAACACATTTTTTAGAACTATTATTAGTTTTTAAAATTTGACAAGGAACAAAAAAATAAATTATTTAACAAGAAATAATTTGTAAACAAGTTCAACTAGAAAAACTAATCAAAGGGGTTGAGCATGGAGTGGAGTTGTAAAATCTAGTGAGCATGGACCCAATGTAACATTTTTTTATGATACAGCGTAAGAAGTTAATAAGGCATAAAATTAATTTTTTTGGTCGTGGGACCCATGAACTCCTTGGACCAAATAAGAAATGGAATTCAAAACTTTTACTCTGAACAACCCCAAAATAGTTGTCTGTCAAAGATAACATTCAGTTACCATATCATATTCGTATGATGTTGATTCATTCAATTATTTATGGTAAAATGGTAAAATCATACTTTCTGATAGTTATTTGAGGTGTTAAAACCCTTCAAACACTTTCGATAATCAAGAAATAAGGTGAACTGGGTAAAAAGTATCTGATTATCATCACCCACCAATGACAGCTGAAGTTCCAATATTACAATAAAGAACAATGTAGTTTTTGTTTTCAGATACATTTCGGATGTAGATATATTACCAACCTTAACAGGAGAAAGGTCATAGTAGAAGAAGACTCCAGGTATAGTCTGAGAACTTCCGAACTCCACACTCTTAAAATGCTCCGTGACAGAGTACTGCACAGAATCATCGATATGAAGTTCGAGGCATCATCCAAGTGAAAATATAACATCCATAAGTCCATCTCCAAGTACTTTCAGTAATACCTGATTTGAATGAACAGTACGGCCTTTGATGTTTGTATATATAGTTGGAACCACCTGCGATTTAGATATATTCAGATTTCTTCCTAACAGCTTATAAGTACCAGAGAGAACATTGCACCTATCTAACCAACAAGGCTCACGTGAATGAATGCTGGTTTAACAAGACGGGCAGATCTAAACTCCACACTCATCATACGATAGTGAATGGACCAGCTTTAAATTGTAAAAGCACTTTCCCAAGCCCCCCTGGCCACGAGAAGTGAATTCATGACTTGTCAATTGTATGACAAGAGGAAACGACTTTATAAAAGGAAAATGGGATACTCACTTATTGTAAATCCTTACCCTCTCTATCATTATATATATATATATAAAGAAACAACTAGAGAAAAAAAATGAAAGAATACAAGGGCAAACCCTCAAATCATCGCATTTAGTCTTAATTCCTACCATTCATTTTTTATTAAAAAATTTGGTACAGAGGTAGATTATGGTGTATCACCGTCCATTAGCATGAAGTCTGATAAGTAAATATGTCAAGTATCCAAACAACATTTATATTCATTTTTTAACAGAAACGGGGTATTAAGATTGTCTATCCCTGAAGCAGGGACACAAAAACCCATTTAAAAAGAGGATTGTGCTTCTTACCTTGACAAAGTATTGGTGCATGACATTCTGTTTATCATATTCCCAATGCACCCTGAATAAGCAACGAAAGCACATCTCTTAGACGGGGTAATTTTGTGAAGTAAAATTGATTTGATTATATGAAGCTTGGAGTTTATGGCATTGAGTATGCACTAGGTTTGAGAGAAAATTTAAATATATATAATATTAATTATATATATATATATATAATATATATTTATCAGATAATTGACTTGAATGATTCTGGCCAGAAAAATATATCTTTAAAAAAACTAGAAATACAAAGTTAAATAAGAAACCGTCATGCTTCAGCTGAAATTATTAATAGTACTAGAATCATTTTTTACAACTTAAAATCTATAGAGGCAGCGGAAAAAATAATTACCCATCAAGGGGATTTACCAAGCCATCATAGTGGTCGCCAAAAGCTAATCTGTTTATCCTGTGACTTACCTGCATCATGTATGTAGAACTTAAAATGTAAGACAGGATGAAAATATATATCAGAGCAAGAAAGAGAGATTGATTATAAACAATGCTTGGGCTATGCATGCCTTCTGCATTGCATGTTTCAAATTTACACAAGTACAAACCCATACATTATAATCGCTCGTTTGTAAAGCAAGCAGCCCAAGAAAATTGAAACTTGACTGATGAAAGCTTTTTCCAGGCACAAAGTGGAAACTTCCAGCTACTTTATTAACTTCAAGAGATCCTTCGATGTTACACCCTTCACCTTCTTCATCCTTTACCTTCTGTATGAAACCTTCTCGTTGGCACTGAAAATAAAAGGCATAAATCTTAATTGGCGACAAAAACTGACTACACCATTCACTTGTAGTATGGAAACAACACAAATAAACAAAGTGCAGAGAGAATCTTCCTCAGTTTCATGCAATGGTTGGGAACACAAAATTAGCAACAAAATTGAATGACTTTAGGAATAAGGGCATTGAAAAAGTTATATATTTGAAAGAGATTGTTGCACATGTAATCCTGTATGGGCATCTATTATCCCTCGACATTTAAAACCAATGCCTCAATCAAAACTCAATATTTATAATTCCAAATTTAATCCCAAAAGGATATACAAACAAGAAATGGATGCAAATAGATGGTGTCTTCCGTTGACAGCAGCACAGTATCCAACTAGAACTCCTTGGGGCTTTCGTCAATTTCACAAATCATAGAAGTTAAAAGCTGAGGACCTTGAAAAGTGACATATCATCATATCGGTGTTGCATTCTGTTTCATGCCTCTTTGTATAAGCATAATGTCAACCCCCTCCACAAAGACGTGCCCCCAACCTTTAACTAATAATAATAAGTAACTTGTGTAAAACTTTCGGTGACTGAAGGCCAATGTCTGATCTCTCTATCTTTTGTACTCTGCCTTTCACTAATTAATTTTTTCCCTAATCAATTTTAATTTATCTAACGAGGATCATAAAAATCAGAACACACTCAAAGAGTCAAGTTTCCAGGAATCAGATACCACAAACGTTAAAGTACCATTTACCAAAAAAAACAAAGTATCGAAGTAACCAAGTTGGATTTGATTAACTTTTTCTTTCTTTTATATTACTCCATCAAACTACAAGTCATATAAACCTTGTACAAAAATGAATGTTGATGTACATTTTTGCCTTGTATAATCTATTATTTCTCTCCATGAAAGTGTGGTTTCTTAAAAATTTAAAAATAAAAAATAAAAAATCAATGGATATAATTCCAACCTCTAAACATTACATTATAAGGAAAAACATGGCATTTTTCCCTTCTTGGTGGGACTGCACTTAGTGATTAGCCACGTGCGTGCCTCCTATAGTTCTATGCAGCATATAATATCCTATAAATGGCAATTATTACAATCTGACGTACCTGGTCTATCAAATCTTGATTGGTAATAGCCCAACCTTTCTTTCTGTATGCTTCACGAACTTCTTCACATGAATTACAACAATCATCATCAGACTGCAAAGAAAAGAAGGGGGAAAAGCCTTCACATTTCTGATACAATTTCAAGAAATATGTGCAATTTTAAAGGAAAAAAATCAAAAGCAGAAAAACTGTAAATGATTTCTACTTCAGCAATATGCCAGTCACTCGTAAACATTACACTTAGGCAAAAGAATACATAAAATTTAAAAAGAATAACAATGCTCTAAGAAACCAAAATGAATAACAAAATTATATGATAGCTTCATACCAATATGAAGTGCTATAAAGCAAAATAAAGCAATGGAAACCAGAAAGGATATCTTTAATAATCATAATTATTATTATTATTTTAAAAAAAAAAAAAAAAAAAACCCTCTTTTTGGCTCCAGAATCATAATCAAAGCTGCACAAAGAATAAAGCGAAACCCACAGAAGTAAACAAAGGATAACAAATGGTCAAAAGTACCTCTTCTGCTCCAAAACATGAACCACAATACGTTTCATTGTGCTCCAGCCTGCCACCATGCCTCTGCAATGGTTTCTCAATCTAGAGAACGAAAAAAACAAAAATGATTATAGGGAAAGAAATACCAATAGCCAAAAGAAATATTAACAGGGAAAAAAGAAAAAGAACAAGTGGTGGAACTTCTAAAATAAGAAACCAACAGAAGAATCCAAGATAAATCATTGTCTCCACGAAGGGAGCTGGTGAGAAATATTACACAAGTCTCATATTTAACTTCTTTGGTCATCCCTAGGCAACCTCAGAACTTGCACTGTATGATCTATTCTAATAAGAAAATCTATATTCGAGATCTTTATCCTATATGATTATTTTTCCATCAGTCATCAGTTCTCCATTATCAATGAATTCATGGAGGAATCTGATTCCTAAATTATATGCTACTCAGAGGGATATTGTGAGGAGATAGAGAACTGGCCTGGGAATTGGAGAACTCGGGATGTATCCTAGCAATTTATGGGGGCTATTTTCAGTAAGGGTCAAAGTATTCCTTGTGAATTGCCAATATGGTATTTGAATTGATTTATCCAGTAGAAGCCTTGGATGTTCGTTTGACTCCGTTCCCATTTCTTACTTTGGCTTCCCCTAGGGAGGTAATCAAAAGTTTGTGGCCGTATGAGATCTGATTATATGCAGAGGAAGTTAGACATATGGAGAGGGTTGCTTCTTTCAAATGGGGGAGGTTGATTTTAGGCTTTTAGCCTAGGTCCTCCTCAACAGCCTGCCCATCTATCTGTTTTCTCTTCTGAAGGCCCCTTGAAAAGTCATCAACTCCATGGGTAACCAAAAAAAATCATCAGGAACTTCATATGGTCTTGGGAGTCTATAAGCTGGGAGCCACTTGGTGAATTGGAGCCTCTCCTCTCTGCCTTTAAAGAGGAAAGGTTCCGTGGGCTCCTTGTTTCACAGAAACAGAAATGGCTAAGGAGATTTAGTACTGAACAGATGCTTTTTGGAGGAGGTGGTTGTAGCTATTTACGGTGATAGAGGGTGGATGATGAAGCAAATAAATGGGAAAGCGGGGGGGTAGACCATGGAAAGATATTGCCAAGAACAGTAAGTGGTTTGTCCTCTTCACTAAGTTTTTGGCAAAGAATGGCCATAGCATCAGATTGTGAGAAGAGGGTTATACGAATGGGGGTGCCTTTGCACTTTGCAGATAGATTCCCAAAAATCATGTTCTGTCCTCCAAAAATGATGCCCCAATCGCTTCGAGTTGGGTTGCTGATCAACAAGATGTGGAACTTCCTGAATAGTTGGGAGGCCCTAGCAACATTTTGGAGAAACTGTAGCTCGAGGATAGCCTTCTGTGGATCTTAGATTCTGGCGGCAGATTTTCCTCAAAATCTGCATTTCTCTCCCTCACCCAATGTTTGCCAAGTCAGGAACTTTCCATCAAGGCATCAATTGAGCTGATATAATTTGGAGGCAAAATATTCCTCAAAAATTGAATTTTTTTCTTGTGGTCTGTGATGTATATAAGTATTAACACAACTGAGAAGCTTCAGAAGAAGTTAACAAATAGGGCATTATGCCTACGGTTTTCTGCCTCTGCGTGGAAGGAAGAGGAGCTGAATCATTACATCATTTACTGCTGCATTGTCCTTTTACTGCTAGAGGGTGGAGTTAAATTCTTAAGGAGCTCGATCTCTCTATGCCTTCAGGATAAAGTAGATAACTGGTTTTTGGAAGCCCGCTGGAGCATGAATTTTAAAGGGAAAACAAAAATTCTGTGGACTTGCTTGGTGAAGGCTACTCTTTGATTGACGTGGAAGGAGAGAAATTCTATAATTTTTAAAACAAGTGGAATATAGAAGCTTCTTTTGTCTATAGTATACAGCATATGGCCTCTTGCTCGAGTTCAAACCACAAAGACTTTTGTAATTACAGTCTTTTCATGATTATTAGAAATTGATGATAGCTTTCCTTAGGGAGAGAGCACCCTCGGCCCCCAGGTATTCCTAGTGTTCTTTTTATTAGAATATATTCATTTCATAATAAAAAAAATAATAAATAATAACAATCAGATTAACTTATCATAATCAGTAAAAAGAAAACATTTGTGTCTGGCCATTTTCATTAAAACTCTGAAACCTCGCATGGTCAATTATGATGAATAATCATAATAAAACAGATAACACAAGAAATAATTTTTTGTCAGCAAAAACCATCAAAATACAGTCTATTAACCTTGGGTGCACCAATGCCATCTGGTCTGGCTTCTATAACCTTTCCATGATAGTCAATTCTTTTCTTGATTATATTATGTCTCTGAAAGCAAACAATGTATCCAAACATAAGAAAATATGAGACTATATTCAAGTATATGGTAAGATAAGATACTAGCCAAGTTACGAGATAGAATGGCAAGATAA
Organism: Benincasa hispida; assembly: GCF_009727055.1. Lineage (NCBI taxonomy): Eukaryota > Viridiplantae > Streptophyta > Magnoliopsida > Cucurbitales > Cucurbitaceae > Benincasa > Benincasa hispida. Next base: position 30,433,617 of record NC_052359.1, read on the forward strand.
TATGAAAAAAAAAAAGGGATACAGTGACAAAGTATTAATATTTGCAGCACATACAATATCAAGATGTTGCTCTCCACTGATATCTATGGCATCAAGACTGAGTATAGAACACGGAATTGCAGGAAAACTCAAATCAAACTGCATCAAGAAGAAAAGAATAAGGTTTAAGTCCATAGAACATAGACAATTGAACTAGGTCAAGAGGGACATAAATTGTAATTCACATCTACATCTATACAGTTCATCAATTTTAAAAAATAATCATATGAACCTATTTCAAAAGTGATATTTCACATTTAGGTAAGATGTCGATTAGTTGAACAAGATTGATAAACAATATCCAGACTACAGACAAAGTTCCTCCCAACCCACGGCTACCAGCATTTAAAACAGATATAAACTTGGCAGTTTTCCTCGTTGGAAACTTAAAATGGTTATCAATCGAAACTTCCTCTCCAGCTCTATATTTTAGTTGAACTGCATGAAACTAAAATGTTTCCAAACCTCAACAATAAAAAGGGAATAGATAATGACTTAAGAGCTTTTAAGGGCGAACGTTAAACCTAAAATGTAATGCATAGACACAAAGAAAGAACAATATAGTATCAATGCCTCAAAAAACTCGTAATTACATTTATGTGTAATTTTCCTCCCCTTGATGTATCTACAACAAGCTTTGTCTCGGTTGTAGCATGGAGGTACATTCCTGCAACCACACATCACAAATGATGGTCATAAAAGGCTTGAAAGCAACAGAAAATGTAAAATACCAAATAATAAAAGGCTTAACATATATTTTCAAACTACATAATAGCTGAACAGCCTGAACTATAGGCTCATACGAAAAGAAGGGAAAAAAATGTATGAAGGTTAATGGGAGTCGAATATCATGGGTCAAACCTGATATGATAAACATAGCTTAAATGGAGAATTAATATCTTTCAATACCCAACAAGAAATTGTTGGCCATAGCCCATTAAAGAGTCCATAAAATGTAAATGAATTGCCTGCATAAAAGACCCTTGCCTTGAAAAGCCAAGTTTGGTAATTAGAAAATTGCTGGAATAGGAATACATCCGATACTTGCAATGAGAACTTGGCAACATTGATGTCACTTGGGGGAGGTGAATAAATCAGGGCATTTTAGTGAGCAACAGTACTCATACGTCTGAAGTTGCATGACTCTTAAAGAACCCGTAGAATGTAGTGTTCCAAGTTACATATGAATGAGGTCCTGTACTTTTTTTTTTTTTCAATCTTAAAAGGTTTTCCACATTAAAACTTCTTTTGCCTGCTGAACAGCCATGAAAGACAAAGAGGAAAGGCAAATCGCATAACAGTAAAAACAACAACATCAAATTGCATCGTCCCATAACTTTCAGATATAAAAACAAATTCAAACTAAAATCAAACCCATTAATCAGATAACCGAAGGAGGGTAGACAATACTTTCAGAAAATTTAAAAAATAATAATAATAATAAAAGAAAGAACAACAGAACATACTTAGCTCAGAGAAGAAGAGGAAGAGCATGATAAAGGAGGAAGCGAGGGTGATTAAACCACCAGAAAAGGTGCGCCTATAGAAATCTTCATTGATTTTAGGGTAGGCATCCAAATTGCGGAGCTTGTTGAAGACGGCATCCATGGATTGAAGGAAGAAAAGCAAGGAACTTTGAAGATTGAAGGCTTCGGAATGCGAATTCCGAACAAATCAGAAGAAGAGTAACATATATAGAAATTGATTTGACTAAATCAAGAAATGTAGGAATGGCGGAATAGTCGGTAATTGCATAGATTTGCGGTACGCGATTTGAGCTTCGGTGTAGATTTGGGTTGCTTCGCCGTATACGGTGAACATACGGAATCCATTCTGAACTTTGTGTTTTACCAAACGACGACGTTTTCTTCCCTATCCATTGATTTCATGATTCATTTAAGATTTGCATTTTTAACTCTATTTTTTTATTAAATAATCACATTTTCGCCTTTAACTTAATTTTTAATTTGAAAAATAAAAAGAACTATAATTGATTAAGTTTCTCTCATTTTTTCAACACAATTAGAAGATGTGTCATTGCCAACTGAGCTATCCTTTTTGGTTGTGTTTACATTATTTTGTTACATAAATATTGTGTTTTGAAAATTCTAATATAAAATCATTTTAGTCCAATTGACTCCATCTTTATTTTTTTGTTTTTAGTACATTCATTTTTAAAAGTTAAAAGATTATGAGAGGTGAATTTTCAAAAATAGAAAAATAAAGAAATTATTTATATTATAAATCTATCGATGTCTATCTATATATATTTTTTTTTTTACTATTTCTATAAATAGTTTGATATTTTTCTATGCGTGAAAATTTCCCATTATGAAAACTATATATAAATATTTTCAAAACTATATATAGTTAATCTTGTTTTTTCTTTAAAAAAATAGATTTAAAAGCTCCGCTAAATAATCATTTAGGTCATATTTGATAATCATTTCGTTTTTTGTTTTTGTTTTTTAAAATTAAGTCTATTTCCTCTCCATTTCTTACCCTATTTCCTCTTCATTTCTTACCATGATTTGCATTTTTACTAAGTATAATGGTTGAATTCTTAAAAAAACATAATGAAATTTGGAGGTAAAAGTAATATCTATAAACTTAATTTTCAAAAGCAAAAACAAAAAACGAAATAATTGTCAAAAGAAGCCTTAGTTTCTTTGTTTTTGAAAATTGTGTTTTTGTGACACAATTTATTGATCATGATCTTCATATTTTTTTATGTAAACGCATGAATCCTTAGCAAAATTCCAAATGCAATTTTTTTAAAATTATTATTTTTAGTTATCAAATTTTAACTTGGATTTTTGAAACACTCTTAAAATATAAATAACAAAATACACAAATCAAATATATGAAAGTGGTTATTATAAGTTTAATTTTTTTTTAAAAAAAACAAACAAACAAAAAATAAAATGATTATTAAACCAGCCAAAGAATCTACTTTTAGTATTAAAATTTTGATTAAGATTGTAAATGAAATTATCGAAATTTAAAGGAGTGTATAGGGCAGATATTAATTAAAAAAGAACATAAACAAAACATATTAATGCAGAATTGAAACATCATCTTCACCCAATCATTTCCATTTTCTTTACAGCATTTCCATTTTTACCAAAAATACATAGTGAATGGAGGAGGAATACAAAGAAAATAACCTGAGTGACAATTGGACTCCTAATATTCACTTTAAATTATAGAACACTGAAGTAAATTGTGTTAGAACTTAGAACTGGATCACCTCAAATACAAGTTGCCAAAACTTGAAAGCAAAACTTTGCTCTATGTGCCCATACATGTTTCCCTAACATAAAAATGAATAAACTGAATCTTGTATATTGTATGTTCTTTCTGAAAATGTCACCAATAATCACCACAGGAACAAACTCCATCTTTGAAATGATGAAATCGGTTCGAATCTCTTACAATGATCTCTCTTTCAGTAATTTTAGATATGAACTTAGTAGCGTTATGGCAGTCTCCACAAACCCGCAAGTTTTTGAAGATCTGAAGAGTTGTTTTTGGCGGCGTACTGATAATCCCAAATGCCATCGCTAATCGCTCACTATGGCTTGTAAGAATGTTTTCTTTTTCATCATCCTCCACATCCTGCAACACAAAATTATAGTCTGGAACATAACCAAGACCCTTCATTTTAGCAGTTAGATTCCTCAATTCATTGTATATCTCCTCACATTTTGGATGTGTTTGATTGCCAGTGTAAAAGACATCAATTTTCTTATCTACTTCAATTGAACTCCACCCAGGAGTCTTCTTCAATCCCCTGTCTCGAGCTAACGATCGCACTTCATTGACTCCTTCCCACTGGCCGTGTTTAGCATAAATATTCGATAACAAAACGTAGTAGCCAACATTTTCTGATTCAACCTCCAACAAATGATCTGAGATAGTTCTGACCAACTCCACATTCTCATGTATCCTACAAGCACCAAGAAGTGCACCCCACACAGAAGCATCAGGTCGTATCGGCATATTTTTTACAAAATTATAAGCTTTTTCGAGATCGCCAGCCCTACCGAACAAATCTACCATGCAACCATAATGCTTCAAGCCAGGCTTTATCCCATGAGTCTTTTCCATCAATTGGAAGCACCACTGACCCTCATCAACCAAACCTGAATGGCTACAAGCAGATAACAAAGATACAAAAGTGATATGGTCTGGCTTCACTCCTTCACTTTGCATTTCCCTAAATAACTCTACAGCTTTTAAACCGTATCCATGGAGTCCGTGACAAGATATGATAGCATTCCAAGAAACCGAACTTTTATGTGGTACTTCATAAAATAAAGACAGTGCATCAGCTAATCTTCCACATTTTCCATACATATCAATAAGACAAGTACCTACAAAGATGTCAAAGTAGAGAAAAAATTTTATCAGCTGACCATGTGTTTTCATCCCTTGTTTTAAGGCTCCTATCTGGGAGTGTGCTGTAAGAATGCTCACCCAAGTGCCTTGGTTAGGAACTGCATCGCTATAATCTTTCATCGAATGATACACATCGATTGCCTTGTTTGCTAACCCATTTTGAGAATATCCTGTTATCAAAGTATTCCATGAGACCACATCTTTGACGGGAAGTCCTTCAAAAACTTTTCGTGCTGAATCTATAAAACCCAACTTTGCATACATGTCTATAATTGCATTACCAATGACAACATCATGTAGAAACCAACCTCTCCTTGTAACAAATCCATGAATAGACCTACTACTTAAAAAATTGCCAAGTTCAGCAGCAACAGAAGCCAAACTCACAAGTGTCAATAAGTCGGGTACAACCCCGATAGAATGCATCTTATTATACACCCCAAGAGCTACCACTGGTTCTTTATTCTGCTCAAATGCAGCAATCAAAGAGTTCCAAGATACAATATCCCTAACTTCCATTTGATTGAAAATGGTTTCCGCACTCCTCAATTCACCAAATTTGGCATACATGTTTATCAATGCATTACGTACAAACAAGTCAAATTCCAACCCGAGCTTGATGGCATAGACATGAATTAGGACGCCGCTTATTATATCATCCAACTGTGCACAAATAGGAAGTAAAGTTGAGATTGTTACAGAATCCATAGTTACACTCTTGAATCGCATCTCATCAAAGACTTCTAATGCTTCTACAACTTTACCATTAAGATAAAACCCTGAAATCATCGCATTCCAAGTACCAATATCTCGAATCATCATGTTATCAAACAAGTTACGAGCTAAACTGACAAAGCCAAACCTAGAATAAAAATGGACTAAAGAAGCCGCAATAAATACATCACATTCAAAACCCAATTTTAGAACCAAGCAATGTATCTTCTTCCCATCATCTAGTTTTCCACATGCCCTTATAACAGGTGGAAATGTGTAATAATCAGGCTGAAGGATGGAAGTTGACAAAAATTTGTAGAAACAATCTACAGCTTCATGGAAGCGACCGATTCGAGCATATGCAGATATCATGGAATTCCATGTGTAGACATCTTTTGTCTGAATTTGGTCAAAAGTATGGCAAGCAAATGATATGTCACCAAGAAAAGCATAGAGATTGACGAGTTTAGCAGAAAGAAAGATGTTCTGGGCCTTCCCAGACACCACAAGTAGTGCATGGAGTCGCTGGGCATGGTGTACTTTTGTGCAGAAAAGGAACAGTCGGTTGAAATCGATCTCCCTTTTCTCATTTTCAACTCCATCCAAGTAATACTTGGGAGCAGTTGTAGTCGCTGAATACAGAGAACAACAAGTTTGGAATGAAGGCCTGAACAAAGAAACCCGTCGCCATTTACATAGCAAAAATCTGAGAACAATACAAAAAGAAAGATATTTTTTTGTCAATAACTTTCAGTAATTGACAAACAACTATCTTGAATCAAAGCAGGATAGGGAAAAAACAAACAAATAAACAAAAAACTGTTGTAAACAATGTTAAGGATCAAGAAGTAAAGATGATTCATAGATTCCATAAAAATAGACACCTTGCTATATGTAATCTTAATTTTAATGCCCCCAATAACATTCCTAATTCTATCCTAATAGCATTCCTGTCAATCTTTTGTCTGGACAGTTTCTTACCCTCCCAATTTTGGTTCTAAGAATCCATAATCAATAACCACAAAGGCAAAAAGAAAAGGTTGAAGTCGATGCACAGAAACATAAGAGATAAAAGTAATTACAATATAAAATGTTGAAAAACAAAACACATCCTTATTAGTTTTCACAACCAATGTCAACAACAGGTTTATCCATGCTTAAACATGTTGAATTGAAACAGGAATTCGCAACATAGAAGTTAAATAACCAAAAGAGCATACACACATATAGAGAGATGTATACCTCATACCGAGACTGATAGTTCTTTATGTAGTGGGGTCTTGTTCACCAAATTTGTATCCTAAAACCAAGTAATAGACCAAAAAAAAAAAAGTCTGATGCATATCCAATGCCCCGTTTTTAAGAATGTTGTTTATAAGAAAGTTAATGCCACTTCAACCTACAAGCCTCCTTCACTCTGAAAAAAAAACAAAAGCTACTACAAAGCTACGAATGACCACCAAACAACAAAAGACTAACAAAGGGCAAACTGAAAACTCTTTAATGATGCACGAACTAAAATTCCGAGTAAAATTGTAACTAGTTTCTCGTAAGCAATTTTTTTACCACTGTTTCCATTTTAATAAGGAAACCTTTGAATTTCTAGTGAAATTGTAATTAGTTTCTCGTAAGCAATTTCTTTACCATGGTTTCCATTTTAATAAGGAAACCTTTGAATTCCTAGTGAAAGTCCAATACACAAACAGTTTTTAAAAACTACTTTTTTTTCCAGTTTTTAAAAATTACTTGTTTTCAAGTTTTCAAAACTTGGCTTGGATTAGAAAGCCTAGGTAAACTCATAGATTAAAGTAGTGTAACCATGGTTATTAAACGGGACCTTAAAATCGCATTGAAATCTACACAGAGCTATAACATATCTCCAGACCACTATAGAGCATTCCCACAAAATCCCACAAATGTTTCATAGAGTTGATTTTAAGGCATACCGGAATTTGACAACAAAGATCGGTGTTTAATCATATCAACACCATAAACACGACTTGATCGAAAAGGGTCTCTTTCTTTCTCCTCGACCACCCGTTCTTCGACCTCGCCTGAGTTATTCCAATGGCTGAAACCTTGCAACTTCAAATATAAAGCTCCACAGCCCGTACTTTCTCGCATTATAATAAACCCCATGAAATTCCTTTCAAGAATCTAAGTTGCATGGATACCTTACTCGCAAAAAAGTTCAGAGATTGCTGAGTGAATCCTCGACTCTAGCTGATACATAAGAGCTCACTCGAAGGAATACAGGGGAGGGCAAAAGGCAAAGTAAAATACAAATTTTGGGTTTGGGTTGATGTTGGGTAAAATCACACAGAAAAATGTGGTTGAAATTGGAAGGATTTAAGTTGTAAGAAGGAGAAGGGAGGGATTGAGTGCAGCAGAGGCGCGAAGAAGACAACAGAGGAAGGAGGGATGCTAATTGGGATCAAATTGCAGATGCAATAAATTAAGATGGAAAAAAGGGAAAATGAGAAAACGACCTAGGGTTTTTCCTTAAAAAAATATAATTAATTAATTATTATTAGTATTATTTTGAGATTTTTTTAGTAATTTTTTTTAAGAATTAGATAGGTATAAACTAACTAGAGTACGATACAAATGCATTCTCACAAATAGGAGGAGAGAACCAAACAGGCAAACTAAAAAAACCTACCAACTTCTTTGGACAAGGAAGAAGAGAAATTTACCAAACTAGTCCTAGAAGTAGAGGAAGGCACTGCCACACGAGCAAGACAATGTGTCGCTCCATTCATCGATCTTGGACACCAGGTGAAGGACACAACTCGGACAACATCGACAAGATTAGCGCAGTCAAGCTCCACAATCGAAGGGAGAAAAGAACCACCGCTAACCAGGAAGAAGAGGAATCGCCCTAGATTTAAAGAAATGTTAACAACAAATTTTATTTTACTTTTGAAAAATGGCAAAAGATTTAGGTCACGTTTTACCCAAATGAAAACATAATAAATCGGTTATAATATAAAAAGTGGGTCTCATTTGATTACCCATGGTGTTATTTACTTGTGTTCTGCACTCGTTTGACATCTGGGGCCACTTCCAAATTTGTAATAAAAGATACAAAATGATTGACAAGTGGATGGTGTTTAACCCAGTTGCGTCTAGACATTACGTTTTATTGTTACCATTACGGTTACCATTATTATAGTTGTTACAACATGAGAATTATGAATTTTGACATCTTTCTGATATCGTACCATTACTATTACCGTTTGACCCTTAGAGGTAACGATAGTGGTAATAGTACCAGTAAATGTGACAAAGTTCATAATTCTAAGTAATTGTGATAAAAAGCAATCCAATTACATTTGCAATTATGACCCATTACAATTGATCTATCAATGAAATTCCATCACGATTACACTAATTTTCATTATAGATTGGCAAACATGGCCTTGTTATAAAAATAGTCATGGTTTTTTAATATTAAATTAAATCTACTAAATGACTAAAATATCCAAATATAACATGCGTATTTTAAATTTCAAACAAATAAAATCAATTATTTCAAATCTCAAATTAAAATTAAACTTTAAAACAAGATCAGTGGGTTTGAATATCAAATTAAAACGGTCAAAATGAGCATCATTCAATTAGATTTTACTATCAACTTCGAAGTTAGAGGTTGATTCCCCCCAGCCCACATATTGTCAAAAAATTGTGTCAAATTAAAGTTAAATTTTAAAACAATATACTATAAAATCTTTAGAAAAAAGTATAAATTAATTTTCATGTGTAGAATTATCGTGTTTAAAAAAAAAACATATAAATTGATAAATACATTTGGGAAAAAAATATTTTGGAAGAATTGCACAGAGGGCCCTGGGGGAATTTTGTATGGTTGACCCAAAATCTGTGGCCCAAATGAAATTTGGCCTCTTCCCGAATTGTTTTCAATGATATATGGCATTTTGCTTGTGTCAGTGGCATGTGAATTTACAGTATCACCCTCGCAGAAGAGATGGACAGGCATCTATGCATACCACTCTCGCTTCTCGCTCTCGGTTCTCTACTCAGACTTTGGTTCTTGTTCTCGTTCCACTTCAATCAAATATTTTGAGTTTTTATCCATCACTCGCTCTCGGTTCTTGTATACACTTCTTGTCTCTCGATCTTGCCTCTCATCAACACAAACTCAACCATTAAAATAAATTTCAAAAGTGTGATGGTGTATATAGTTCGACGGACCCCACTGGCTCTCTCTCTCTTTCTCTCTCGATTCTCATTTCTCTCACTATTTTTCTCTTGACGAACGCCTACCATATGATCGATCGACGGTTTGCGTTGCTCCCTCATAATTTCAAAAGTTCATCTCCAAAGGCAATGCCTTTATTTCTATTTCGTCTTCTTTTGTTTCGGTTGGAATTTTTGTTTCCGATTTTCACATTTAAGGTTTCTTTTTCTGTTGCATGCCCTGATGTTGAGGTCTATAGAATGTTGTAGTGTTTGAATTGTATGATAGATAAGGACGAAAGGGACAAAGAGGATAGAATAAAACGAAAAACGAGTGTAGGAAACGTGAGAAAGAAACAATACCTGTAGGAAATAATTGAGACTGAGTTGTTATGTAATGTTGAGGGTTATAGGGTGTTGTCGATGGATTATCTAGAATCGATATGCTAGAGTCAAGTTAGGGTTTCGATAATCAAGAGTCGTGTGAAATAAGAGAAACCATAGAAAGAGAATCGAGAGAGGTAACTGAGAACAAGAATGAGAATCGAGAGGCACGTACGAGAGAGAGACTACAAGAGATGTAAACGAGAGCGAGTGACGAGAGAGAGAAACGAGAGTTTTTTTATAGAATGCTATATTTTGATATCTCTATTTTTTCCTTCCTCTAATTCTGTTTCTTACTTGCACTGGTAGATGGAAAACTTCAAGATTGGTCCTGAAGACCATTTTTCTGCCCAATCTATGTTTGTCATCTCATATTGAGGTTGTGAACCCGTTAATCAAATAAAAGCTTACTGATAGGCAGCTCCACATGTTTAGGAGGACTGTTTTTGGTAGGTTTATGGACATAAACATAGTCTTCAATTAACCCTTAGTCCACTGCATCCTACTGAGGGAGGTGCACCGGAGGGTGGTGGTGATGAGCCCATGTACTTTGGCATGAATGGACATACTATAAAGTTCTCCAAGGATTAGTTCCTATTGGTGACTAGATTATGGAGGTCACCTGTGATTGTTCCTTGTACCGTTAAAGTGACAAAGTGGTCATTTCAAACGAAGTATTTCCAAAATATACGCAATCGGAAGACCCACCCGACCACCTTTAAATAACATTATAAGGGACTACAGTTTGAGAATGACCTAGATGCAATGAAGGTCAGTCTTGTCTACATGTATGGACTTGGGTTGATAGGCAATGATAAGACAAAGAGTAACCTCTTGTGCTCGCTTCTCGCTTTCGACTCCCAATCTCAGATCGGGCTCTCACTTCTCGCTAACGCTCCCCGTACCCTCGTATTATACTCTCATTTGTCGTTGTTGTGCCTTGCTCTTAGTCATTAACATTATAGCTAAACTATCTCTATCTTGTGTCACCCTCTTGGTACTTGTGTTAACAATGTAGACACCAAAAAAAATCATTACGTTAACAATGTATAAAAGAAGGATTGCACATGTGAAGACCTACTTGGCATTTGAAGCTAAACTACTATAATATCAATTTTGTACTTCTTGTTGATCATTTTTCACAGTTAGGTTGTATAGATTTTTCACAAATTTTGGATATGAGGTTTTCTCTTTGGTTTGAAAATCTTGTGTTTGGTTTAATTTCTAAAGTTAACCAAATCGAAATTTGTTAAACAATTTATTAATATTTTACTCAAATTGATTTGAATGGAATGAGTGCATTTTCATATTGATTGATGTGCAGTGCGCATTAATTATCAAAAAAGTACTGACAGTGAGCGAGACACAAGAAGGGTATAAGAGGAGCGAGAGCGAGAGACGAGAAGTGTATATGAGAATCGAGAGCGAGTGGAGGATAAAAAATCAAAATATTTGACTGAAGTGGAACGAGAACGAGAACCAAGAGTCCGAGTGGAGAAGCGAGAGTGGTATGCGTGGGGTCTATCCATCTTTATTATGTGGGCAATACGTAAATTTACACGTCGTTGACGCAAGCAAAATACCATATTCATTGGAAATCTGGGAAGAGGCCAGATTTCATTTGGGTCATCCATATAAAATTCCTAATTATAAGGGCCCAAATGAAAATTAAACCCAATTTTAAAAACCAATGAATTTTGGCCCTTTGTTTATGTTAGCACCATGAGAAATTACCACTTTAATCCCTAATGCACTTCCTTCTTTTTTCTTCTTTTTCTAGTTGCTCAATCTGGAAAAAAAAAAAAAATATGCATTTTTTATGCATTCGTCTTCTTTTTTCTCTTCTATGTTCTTCTTATTTCGTTTTTTCTTTTTCTTTCATTTCTTATTGGTTCTAAGTCGTCATTTTTTTTCTTCTTCCATTTTTTTCCTGTGTTTTTCTTCTTCTTTTTCTTCTTTCCCTATGTTTTCTTTTTCTTCATTCTCTAAATTTTTTTCTCTTCCTTATTTGTTCTATAGTTTTTTTATAAGAAAAAATTGCATTTATGTCTGATGAGGAACAAGAGGGAGAAGTAAGAAGCTAGAACAATAAGCTAGAGGAAAAAGTGAGAGGAAGAATTTGAAGAAAGGAAGAAAAAATTGAAGAAAAGAATTACAGTTGTGCCTGATGAAGAATAAGAAGTAGGATCAAGAAACGAGAGTAAGAATCTGAACAAAGGAAAACATTGAAGAAAAAAGTTGAAATTGTGTCTGGTAAGGAACAAAAGGAAGGAGTGAAAAACAAGAAGAAGGAAAATTCGCTTGAGCGCCAGGCTCTCGCATGCGGTCTAGGTACAAGATGATACTTTCACACACAACTCACGCAAGTAGAGCCCATTTTTCGAGCAAATTTGAATCTTGAGCCAAATTTCATTTTGGCTCCTAAAAAGAGCCTTCGGTATAAAAACCCCAATTATTTACAACAATGATTTCTTTATTTGGTTTATTAAAAAATAGAAATATTACATAAAAATGTATGAAGAAAGAAATATTAAAAGAAAATAAAGAAAATCATTTTAAGTTTAAAAACAATGAATTTTCAATTCAGATTTTGGCTAGAACTCATAATTTTCGATTGAGATTGTGACCAAGAATCATAAATTCTAGTTAAAGTTAAATAAAATAAAATAAAACCAAAAACCATGATTTCTAGCAACTGTTTCTAAAACTTTACCCCTTCTTTTTAAACTTTCTTTCTTTAGTGGAGTACACCTTCCTATTACCCTCCATATCACCAATGATTTAATTGTATAGAACGCCCCTTATGAAAACTAATCCCAAATTTAAAAACCAATGAGATTTGACATTTTGCTGATGTTATCACCCTGTGAAATTACTATTTTAACCCTTCTGAAACGTACGAACGTTGGGTGTCTCAAATTTCGTTTTACAAACTTAAGAAAAACAAAGGAGACGAAACCCATGGATAAACATATGTAAATCTAAGCATGCTTTCTACAGAATTACAGAGAAGAAAAGGAGAAATGATATACATACCCTTGAAAAACCTATTGTTTATGATTTCCTTTCTCTGGATGATCACGAATAAGATCTCTGTCACTTCTCCTGAACATAACTTCATAGCAAGGCAGCAATGAGACACTAGCACAAGAGTTATCTTGTTATTCTCAAGGTGAGAATCAAGGAGACTTGTAGGCTCCTTTTTCAATTTTAGTGAAAGGAGATAGAGATCTTGAAAGTAAAATGGCAGAGAAGGAAGATGAAGTTAAGAGATAATATCCAGAATTAAAGGAATCCTCTACCACTTTCCACATATGCGAGATGGGAGGAAGTTATTTCCTATTTTAATATTAATCTAATTATATTACATATATATAATTAAATGCAACCATATACTATATCTCATATAATATATATAACCTATAGTTAACTTCTCTTATATAATCTATAGTGTTAATATGAATTATATTCACATTATTATTTTAACGTATAGTTTTTATATGAATCATGTTCATATAACTAAAATTTAAATCATATTCAAATATTTATTTCTCTCATTAAACTTTATATTATAATGTATCAACATATATTATATTAATTGTATCTCATACAATTAATTCTCTTTAATTAATTTGAACAATTCAAATTAATCCACAATTAATTTGATACTCATTAATCCTTATTGAGCTAACAAGGGAACATTATGGACCTACAGATTGAAGCTTTAACAATACGAAATTAACTAATTAAGCTCTTTAATTAAATTAATCCTCATTTATTAACTGTCTGTTACTCTATTAAAGATTGACAATTACACTCTTCGCACTGTAGATATATTTATGTGTCCATTGGATATAAATGTGCGTTGACACTTCATAAATTGCTCGTAACTATAGCTGAGTGAAAATTGTCGTTTTATCCCTGTAGTTAAATCTAATTACTTAAGTACCATTGATCCCTCTAATGAATAATTAGTCATAGTCCAACTATAACTAAACCCCTCTCGGCCCAGGAGAGTGTTGGGGTTGGTGCCCTAAATCTCGTAGGGTTATGTAGTTTGTATTGTATTGTACAGACATTTTATTTATTTAATAAAATATTAGATTTTTATTTGACATTTAGTAGCATTAAACCCACAAATCAATAAACTAACATCCAATGTTATCTTATATAGCTTAAACATGTATATAGAGACATACAAGTGGATCATGTTTAAGTAATAACCTAAATGGTCTGTAGTAGATGGATAAGACTGAATACCTTATTCTGGTGATAATGCGAGTACAACCTATTTTGTAGATGTTATAATTGTTATAAAGTGCTACAAATGATCTGATCATTATAATTCATGTAGAGACATGTGAGCGGGAGTATTTCATATAAAGGAGTTTGTATAAGACCGGACCACGAAATGACTAGTCTCGTTATATAACACCATTCATAATAGAGACTTACATTTCACCAAGATAACCATAGATGACATGACCTGAATCCTGAGTGAGTTATGAGCTTCTATCATGAAGGAGGTCTTTTGATTTACATGGGTGAGAGTGGTCAGATCGCTGACTCAACAAGCCTACCATTTTAGGAATTCGTCTGATTGAGGAGTTGGGAACACATCTACACAAGATGAAATTCACTCATTCCCCGAGGTCGAGGTAAGTAGATAAATTGCTCCTTAAAAACTTATTACAGGGCTTGAAAAATATGGTGTCACATCTCCTCTTAGCCTAAGAGGGGTTTAGTCATAGTTGGACATGAGCAATTTATGAAAGGTCATCGCCTTGTTAACTGGTTATATCCAATTGATACAGAATATATCTATAGTGTGAATAGTGCAACTGTGGTCTTTAGTGGAGTGTCTGTTAATTAATGGATGTTGGATAATTTAATTAAAGAGTTTAATTAATTATTCAAGTACCATTAGAGTTTTAATCTACAGGTCCATGAGGTCCCCTCTGTAGTTCAACAGGGATTAAATGAGAATCAATTTTGGATTAATTTGAATTATTCAAATTAATTGAGGGAGTTAATTATATGTGATATAATTAATTTCACTTAATTCTATATGATATAATTACTATAATGTATTTGATACATTATTTGAGAGGAAATAAATATTTGAATTTGATTCAAATATTAATTATGTAAATTGGATTCATATAATTAAGTTTAATATAAATATGATTTATATTAAATATCATGCATTGTTGAGAGAATGAAAACTATAGGTTATGTGTTATATTAGATATAACATATAATTTAATATATATTATATGATAAGGTAGTTATCATATATTTATATATTAAGTTATTTTAATTTATTTTGAAAATGGTTTTGGGAGGGAGTTGTTTCCCCTATTTATCTCTATTTAATGCATGTGTGGATGTAGTGCTCTATAGACTTACACAATTCCAAAAAGATACATAAGTTTTTCTCTGCAAAAAAAGTTTTTCCTCTCAATCACTTCCTTTCTTCCAAAAACCCAAGAGCCCACAACTCCTTAGTGGTTCTCATTCTATTAGAGAATACAGGAGGCTCTTTTCGTGGTGATGACTATTTGGATCGAGTTTGTTCATGGTAGGTCCGGAGAAAAAAAAATATGTGAAGAAGGGTTCTTCAAGGGTTAGTTTCTGTCTCCTTATTTCTTTTTCTTAATTGTTTTTCAGCATGTTGTATTTTGTCATTAAAATGCATAATGTGTACATTTCTATGAAAATTTTGAACCTGTAAAATTTGGGATTTTGGACCGTTCTCCGTTTCCACTCAAGGACCTTCACCGGTTCTTTCAAAGAGGGTGAGACGTTTCATTGTTCAAGACCGGGAATCAACCCTTTAGGGAGTAATTTATTTACTTGTCCTGACCACAGGAAGGAGTAAATTCCTTCTTATTTAGCTGTGTTCCAGCTTTCCAATCAAACGAATCCCTAAAATGGTAGGCATATTGAGTCGGAAAATCTGGCCACTCTCACCTACTCAAATCAAAGGACTGTCCTCATAGACAGGAGTTCACAACTCACCCAGGATTAAGATTAAGTCAACTATGGTCATTCAGCTGAAATGTAAGTCTTTCTAGTAACAACATTATAAAGAGAGACTAATCATTTCGCGGTTCAGATCATTTGTAACATTTTACAACAATTGTAACAATTACAAAGCGTGTCATTTTCGTAATGTCACCAAGATAAGGTACCCAGCCTTATCCATCTACTACAGACCGTTTTGGTTATTACTTAAACATGATCCACATGTATGTCACCACATACATGTTTAAACTACATTGAATAACCTTGAATCTTAGTTTATTGGTTTTGGGTTAATGTAAAAAAAATGTCAAATAAAATAAGACTTATTTTATGAAATAAATAATCTGTTTATTCAAATAAAGTTTACAAAATCCAAGACCACGAGGTTTAGGACATCAATCCCAACACCTATATCCTTCTCCCTTTTGCAATTTTTTTTTTGTTTCTTCTTCCTTTTCTCTGTTTTTTTTTCTTCATTCTTCTTTTTCATCTTTCTATTGGTTCCTCTTCATTTGCGTTCATCTTCATCTTTGCATCTGTGTGTATTCGTCTTTGTCTTCGTACCTTCATCTTCACTTCAAGTTGGTTCTATGCTCATCTTCTTCGTCTTTGTCTTCTTCTTCCAAAGAGAGAGTGAGAATCAGCAAGCGAGAGCGAGATTATCCGCATACCCAAAATTTGTATTAAAAAAAATAAAAAAAGTAGAAAAAAGTTCTACTGTAAAGTGGAAATTTGAGATGACTGTTTCAACTTAACACGATGTACTTTGCAACACCTTCAAGTTTAAGACAAAGAGTACAATTCTTATACAAGGTTCAAAATATCGATGTCGATGGAAATATCGAGATTCCAATTTTATGGAAATATCGATATTAATAGAAAATTTAGGAAGAATTATGAAGATGGATAGTAATTGTTATAATTAGTTAATGAAACTTTAATTGTGACTTAATTAGACTATAATTAACCATTTTTAATCACAATTAAAAGTAAAATAACATTTAGATGTCTATTATAAATATATGTGTAAATGTTGACGCGAGAGCAGAAATTTAAAGAGAAATGAAAAAATAATTATAAAACAATATAAAGTTTAGGAATATTTTGAGGTGAAATGATGTGAAAATTATGATATTTTAGAAGGTAAAAGAAAGAACTCACATCAATTTAATTTTGAGGTAAAATGACGTGAAAACTTAATTAAAAAAGTTTAAATGAAGTTAAAAATAAATATAGGTTATTATTTGTGAATTTTTCAAATTCAATTTCTTTATAAATGAAAGTTTGGGTAAAAAATAAAGCTAAAAATTGAGAAAGATTAGAAATTAGAAAAAGTAGCACATAAAAAGACTTGATTACTTGTCGAAAATAATATTGATGTATGAAACTATAAAATTGTGTTTAACCAAGACTATAAAATTGAAAATTTTGAACTAAATTGAAAAAATCGAATTTTTCTCAAAATATCAAAATTTCGTTGAAAGGGAGGAAATCATAATATTCTCAAAATTTTGTCAAAATTGTGGGAAAAAACAAAATTTCAAGCCCTTCCAAATCGCAAAATTTCAAGATGACGGTGGAAATCTTAGACGATGTTCTCATCTATTGTGCAATCTAATAAAATTGAGAATTTATGGGGAAAAAAATGGACAGACCTCAAAATATGGAGGTGAATTTTACTCTTCTTTTTTCCCTAAATCATGTAGGACTGATTCTTGAAAAAGAAAAATAGAACATTGCAATTTATAAGTTAAATGACTTCGAAAGTTGAAAGACAATTGACTTTTCTTTCTCTCGTGATTAGGCCATATGCTACTAAATAAAAGGTAAACCAGCATGTTGAAACATTAGTAACATTTCTTAAAATGTGTATTACAGCAGTTAGCTCTAAAAATTATTCATAGAATTATTGCCATTGTTACCATCACATATATATTTTTCCATTACAATGAAAATTCAGCCTTAAGAATCCAAAGAAAACTAGCCCCAAAGTAGAGATAATTCATCAAATTGTATTCATTGGAAACCCCGCATAAAATTATACTTGAAAAAGGAAAAGAAAAAGAACTTTACATGTAACCCACTATTTGTTCATCTAAATAAAGAGGTATATACTACATATAATCTAAACTTTGAACTCAATTAGATCACTAAAACATACAAACAGGAATAATTTAAATTTCCAAAAAATCATGGCCAGACCATTTCCTAAAAGTACCACAGGGACAAAAAATTGCAAACAACAAATATAACCAAGAAGAGAGGAGCCTCCACCAGCTGACTGTATAAACAAGACCTGTGAATTGTGATTAGCCTATCAAAGCAATAACTAATGCACATGACAATTTTGTAATCAGCATATTAAAACAGGCTCTTAATACATTAGCCAAAGACAAGTAGAATTATAGCCTACTTAGCTTTTCAAGGTAAGGATTTGAAGGAGCTGGACCAACAAGGATGCATGGAGGAATTGGGAACACATATCACAGAGCTTAAGGTAGGTTATAAAGGAGTATTGGAATCACTCCATGCATCGATGGCGGGCCTCACGCGTGTTATTACACAATATTTTACAGAGCTTACTGCTCATAGTTTTTTCCCATTCGACAGTGGCTTTTGATCTGCTGCACAAGCTGCAGCTGCACCGGTTTCGTCCTGGAAATTTTGTTTTTCGGCTGACACCTGCAGATTGATGACAGACCAGTGAATCTCTTGACAGGAAATAAGTCTGCTGGTAAGGGAAATGGAAATTTGAATGGATCATCATCTCCATTTCTTCAGTCCATGTTATATCATCTTGATATTTTATGCAAAATATAACAACGTGTCAAGATAACATGGCAAGACGAATGACATTGAACAGATAAATAGGTCAATCTTGAGTTTCTCAAACTGGAGGTGATTCTATTCCATACAGTACAGGAAGAAAACTGAAAGGTTAAAGAGCTAACCAGTTTGTGAGATTTCAGTGGCAAGGTGTTACCACCAGCAGGCATTAATGATGGATCTGAAGGCCTGTGAAACAGCAAGTGGGCCACTGACCGGTCTATAGGATTGGTATCAGTTTCCAAATCCAGAAAACCTCCACTCCTGTTAAAACCAAAATCCACAGTAAGAAAGTTGGATAACTCCATAGACGGAAAAAGGCACCCGCGGGGTGGGGGGTGGGAGGGGGGACAATAACCGCCGATAACCATCCAGCCATACTGGCCAATTTTCGGAGACATTGAGCAAGTTAGCATAGTTTTCTTGAACGTAATATAGAATTTTTATTTCCATTCTATAATTTTTCTTTTCAGTACGCATTCATTCCAGCTTTCCATCATCCTCATTTAGATTAAGTAAACGAGGCCTAAGAATATACCCATGCTAAATGGTAGAAAAGAAAAAAAATACAATAAGGTCAGAAAACAGCAAGAACTTGCCTATTTGGATCTTGATCAATTGACGAAGCAACTCTAACAAATTTATCTTCACCAATATTCTCATTGAGATTTGCACAGTTATGTCTCTGCTCTGCACTTCTTGCCAGGCGATAGAGGCTGTCTCTTATGCATAGTTTTGTCCTGATATCCAACTGAATTAATTGGTCCAAAAAGTTAGTTGCAAGAAGAATATCACGATATTCACATACACATATACTAGTAAACACATCTAAAAGCTTATTGTCAAAGAATTTTCTGAATCTTGGCTAATCTTTAGTTTCCAATGTATGAACCACGTAAATGTTTGCTCAAGAGTATGGACATGCAAAATGCTCACCTGTGTAGTGAGTTGTTAAAAGAATCAAAGAGGTTAAGGATGAATAAACAATGAAACATGCATTAAAAAATAAAATAAAATAAAATAAAGATAAAAGTTCACATAATCCGCACTTTAACAAGTGCAAGCTAAAAAAAGCTAGTTAGCTAAAAGTACGTAACGTAACAAAAATATTATAAGTTCGTTAGTTTCTAGATTTTTTTAAATTGGAAATACATGACCAGTTTCTTTTAAGTACTTGAGCTGTTGAATATTTAATCACTTCTATAATGCTATCTTTTAAAATAGATACCATAAACTTACACATATTTAAAGTGAAATCAATGAAACTTAATGCAATTGTTCAATTCAAATATAACTAAAATATGCATACCGATGTCATATTGTGCCAGTGTTTCCTCAAGATGATGTTGATTAAGATATACAGACAATTTTTTACTAGTGGAATTTCAAGACATAAAAGCAATGAACACCATAAGTTGTAGGGAATGAAGAAAAGCGCCAAATATTATTTTTATGGCCATGGTCAGACTGTTGGCTATGGTTAGTTGGCAAAAAGCAACATGCTAACTGCGAACAGGAAGTATAACTATTATGCTTGCAAATTACATTTTCCATGCAAAATGGACAATAAAGACTATTTTGTGATGTGAAAAGCAAGGAAAGTACTACTACCTGCTCCATTACTTGTTGAAGCTGGCGAAAACTAGTTGCTTCCAGTGAGATTCCATCCAGCCTAGTGCTCCTGCAAGACTTATCTTGAGCATTTGAAGAATCTAATTCTGCTCTACTTCCTCGGCTAACTACTCCAGTTTCGCTGTGACCATCATCAATTTCACTTTCAGACCTTGAAGCCTGCTTCCTAACTGGAAACGAAGTATTGAATGTTTCCGAACTTGGCACAGACATAAAAGTGAAATTCTTATTGAATGAGGCTGGTAAATCCTGGTGGTACAGTTTCTCTCTATTTTCATTTGCTGCAATTGTTGGAGCGTCAAAGGAAGGATAATGAGAGCTATGTAGTTGATTAGATGCATAAGATGACTCCTGCAGAAAATAGGTGGTCGTTACTTGTAGATTTTGTACAAGAAAGAGCTAAAGACACCAAAATTTGCTAATATGCATCATTATAATCGAGGTGCAAACATAAACTTTTTGTAACATACCACTCAACAAATCAGATCTAGATCTCTATTTAAACCTTCAAAACCAAAGGGGAAAATTTTCCCTAGTATTATGTATTGCTCTTCATTTATGCCTTGAAAAACTTTGAACATTATTTACATTTCAGTCATAAGTTTATAATTTGACGAGTTCCAGAAAATTATGCTTGGACATTTTTTACATTATCCTATAATGGCCCTAGAAGTTTATGCTAAAATCTTCAGTAAATGAAACTCTATACGTTTCCTTCCATAATGACTTCTTCAAGGTTGGGGAGTGAAGGCCTCACTTACAAATAAAATGAGAAAGGTTTTATTTTATTCTTGGTTAGAGGTTGAATAAAGATCCAGAAAAGTAAATTTTAAACAGAAAATTAGAAGAATAATAACAAACCTGTTTTTTAGGTATCAAGTCACCTCTAGAATCGCCTTTTCTATCTGCCATGTCAGCAGCTGACAAGTGACTCATAGCAGCAGAGTCACCAATGTCGGTAATCCCATCATTCATCTTGCAACCATTTAAAATGTTATTTCTGTTCAAACCATCAGATGAAGGCTCTGAATTCACGGGATTAGACTCTTCATTAAATTCAGATGCATCATTTATTGTACTTCCTTCACAGCATGAAAATTTAAAGTTTGACTTTGATGGATCTTCAAGTTTTTCCGAGCCATGGGATGGGGAAAACCAACGTAGATCATCTTCATTGCTTAGATTCCCAAGCCCAAATGTTGAATCACAATTTCTGTATCATCACAGTGGGATCAAAGAATTCAGCCTTCATATTATGAAAAATAAACAAATGGAAAAACAAGTTATGAGGAATGCAGAAGGTTACCTAAACATCCTATCAACATCCTCAAAGCTTCCTATATCTTGCCACCCATAATACAGAAGATCGTTATTTTCTTCGTTTTCACGATCATCATCCAGAAAACTAATATCATTATCTGTTTGGGAAATGTGACTGACTGAATATTGATACATGTCATTCTCGTCTGCAGCACTATTGTCAGTTACAATATGATCATCTGTGCAGTAATCAAGATCTGTACCCACGTCTGTTTTAAAGCAATTGTTTGACATAGTAAGACTACTAGATTCCATTTTCGTATCTTTGAATGAGTCACTTTTTAATGAAGAAGGGACACCATCAGGCATATGAGACCATGAATCTTTTTCCAGCACCGTACTCTTCATGATTGATGTTTGTGTTTTTACTTTCTCCTTACCAAGAAAACTGAACTTAGTTGCACTGTAAGCATCGTTTATAAAGCCAACTCTGCAATTAGAATTCCCGAGACTATCACTCTGTACTTCAAGTAGATCCCAAAGTTCATCACCAAGATGAGGCACTATATAATCATCATTCTCAGTGAAGTCCTTCCAAATATTATCCTTGAGCTGCAACACAATTACAAGGTATAAAGCTATAATGCTTTAAATTTTAAAATAAAAGGCAAAGATATATATTTTTTTTATTTTTCCCACTTACATTAAAAAGATTTGGATAAATTGTTACATCTCGGAAAATACAAAACCTAATTGAACACTCATCATGCAGGTGAACTAAATCCAAAATACCAGCACTGCGTGCAATAGCAAAATTGTTACATTTAAACTTGATGTAAACATCGGTAACCCCTTATTCTAGCCAATCGAATTAGTTTTCTTTGATAGCACAACTTCAAACCGTTTCTTTATACAAAACATAAATATTTTGATAGCTACAAAGTTCAAAGAGATAAAGAAAAGAAAAGCTATGGGAGCCAGTATATCTTTGCACCAAAAAAAACCGTATGAATGATAGTATCAATAATACCCTTCTTTGGTTCTTAAACTTTCAAATGTTCTCTTTCAGTTCTCAAAAAACCATTCAAGTCATTTTTATTAATATTTTATAAATTATTTGATTGAAACTTGGTGTGACATACTTTGTGCATTACATGATGAGTACTAGAGTAGATGTCTATGTGGACGAGTCATTAAAGCTATAAATAGCAAGTTAGACGTAAAGTCTGAAAATGAATTTGAAATTCTGTTAGAACTATTAATAAAAAGTGAACATGGATCATCAAGTTTATGAACTTAAACAAAACATTTGAAAGTTCAATGAGTGAGAAAAAAACAATTCAAAAGTAAAAAGTTTAGGACTACAATAAAATATGTATAAATGTGACTTTTTCAATCTTATAGAGAAATAAAAGAATGGATATAACATCCATCCATAAATTATTGTTCCCAAAAAATACACTCAATTGATGATCCTTAATGGAGAAATGGCTGCTAAGTGCCAGAATCCTGCCCTCACCCATCATCTCAAACATCATGTTCATCAGCGTAATAAAAGGTAGGAGGATTTCCCCGCACAGTGTTCAGTTTATTGCTTCTTTAGTCTTTAGTTTCAGAAAATTAACAATTACACATACCCACTTTAGTTAATAGTTTTAGTCTTAGATTTACTTGTATGACTTTTCAATTTTGTTTTCTTCTTTTCCCTAACAAATAATTTGATACTTATTGGAAGACTAAAGAATAATAAATAGCCCATCTAAGCTAGAGCTTTGCATAGACTATTGCCATAAGTTTCTTGTACACAACCACGTGAGATTGTTAGAGTGATAGTCTTCTGCTTACAATTCGGATTAAGAAGCCAGAAACAATCTCCTTTTAACTGTAAAACTGAAAATATGCAGAGACATGTTGATTCAGAACGAAAATTTAAGGATTTCAGAATACCAGTTACTAGTGATGTCGCCTTCATCTCAATGGCAACATCAGCTACACCAACTTATGACCGACCACAAGATCAGCAAATACCAGTGATATCTTATTATACTACGACATCCATTTCATGGTCCTTAGCTTGAACTTGAATTGCAAAAGTCCTGTTAATAAGATGATATTATATGGACGGATCTAGAGTTGGAACTAGAAAAAAAGGGCATTCAGTTGGAAGCCAAATTGGCAATCAAAACAGATACATACCTCTGAAGACACATTAGTTACAGAGAAGGGCTACTGCTAAGTAAATCTACAAGAATAGTTTGCTTTGCACCAACAATTTGGCCTTCTAGCCAAATGCATATAAGTTAAATATACATGCATGCATGTGCACACACACACCACATGAGTCTAGATTATAAGATTAACTCAAATCATTAGAGACAAGTAAAGATATTCAAATTTCAAACAAATAGAAGATAAATTAAATTGAAAAAAAGAAAGCTAGTATAATCTCTAGAAAACAATTGGATGCTAAGGTGGAAAAGTAAGGGAAGATGTCGTTTAAATCCTATAAAAGGAATAAGATTGATCATCCTGGTAAATATGAAATTCTCTCATGTTACAACGTTAGTATTAGCACTGCTTCAAGGACATCTAAAAATTGCATATCAGATATCATAAGCAACCAAAATATTGTGTTTCCAGGGCACAAGGCAATGAACTTCTTGTTTCCTAGTTTGGTAGTATTAATGACAAGATCAATGTGTGTGGATAAAAAATAACTCATTATGAACATCAAGGTGGAAAATGGGTTAATAGTGCTTTTGGGGAACCTAGCCAAATCCACCTTAATAACTTGTCTTTGAAAAGCTTCAAGGTGACGGGAACTCCAACTTGACGTATCTTTTCATTATGAATATATTTTCACAAAAATTAACAAGAAATATAAAAAAAGCTCATTCATTCCGTTCCAAATGTGCTCTAGTAGTAGTGGACCACAGCATTCTTGCTTTATCCTCAACCACCAACCCGAAAGTAACACAGGGAGCCATTTGTTAACATCCTTAATAAGAACACCAGACCAAACCAAAACGTTTGATTGATAAACTTCCAAGCTTTAGAGGCAAACTGGTAGTTAAAAAAAGGAAGGTTACTGAGGATCTCTTCACTCCCCTTACACGTGACATAACCTAAGAGAATAAAGGAGTTCTCCTTTGCACCTTGTCTTGCGTGTTCGTACTGTTAAGAACTAGCATCCACAGAAAGAGTTTTGCTTCTTAAGAACTCATGGTTCCTAAATTGGCGTACTGACCTACGGAATAAGGAATCAGATCAGCTTGCTATCCTTGTCTTGGGCGTCAACAATCTCTAATCTAGTTTTTCCAGTTAATAAAAAGGATGGAAGTTGCCGTTTTCTATAAATTATGAACCATAATCAAAAGACAATCCAAACTACATCCCAAACTTGATTGCTAAATAACTCTCAGATGAACACCATGAGCTATCTTTTTCAGCATTGATTTGAAGTCCGGTCATTTCCAAAGACACTTCAAACAAGAAGACATCCAAAAAACTGTTTTGCATTGGCATTGGCACCGGAAACCTTACAAAAGCCTTCCCTCTAAGTTATTACCATAAGGCAATTTATGAAAGAGAAGTAATTACTGTTGTGTTGGCAGTGAAGAAATGGAGGCCTGATTTATGAGGCTTATTGTTAAAACCAATAAAGGTGCCTCAAATTCTTGTTCAGCCAATGTACAGCGAGGGATGTATATGTGAATAATGTATCACCAAGCTAATCACACAGTAATTTGGCATTCAATACAACCAAGATTCATAAATAAACACCTGGACGAGCTGTCATGGGTGCTAGAGGAAACATAATTCAGCCAGTTATCTAACCTATGGAGGCTAACTGAATCGATGATCATCAAGCCGAAAAGATTGCAACTAAACCATATTTAAACTACTTTGCAAAACAAGAACGCACTACATGTGGAGTACATGTTAAAACAAAATTTCTAGTTAACCACGTGATCCAGCAAGCATCCTTTACTTTTCTTATGAGTTTTGTGACAGCACTAACACTAGACAAGGGGTGTACTAAAAACATATGATTAATAGCCAAAGAAAATTTACGACCTTACTCAAATTGGATATTTTTCATAGGTAGTCTGTGTCTTTGAATTCTAAAAATAGTCGAAGAAAATTTATTAGTGAACAGACTAGGTTGTGGAAATTAAAATACTTAGATATATCCCCGTTGGTCTTTTATAGCCATTTTTAAGTGGGTGGGATGACATTTCAATGGCCGTTAGATTTTTTACACTAAATAATGCTACAAAATCAATGATAGTTGAAAATTTGAAATTTTGGATAAACTAACAATTCTCGGTATGGTAGTAACATCAATAAACGGACAACCATGCAAAGCCAGGAACGTGAGAGATATTTAGCGTCTCTATTAGGAAAAACAACCAACATCAGTTCATATTAATAATTAAAAAATAGATAAAAACGGGGAAGTAAACTCTACCTTATACATACACAAGTCAGACATTCCTTCGAGATCCTCTATCCACCATCTAAGAAGCAAAAAATTGTTTGATATGATCTCATATCTCAATCACGAACTTGCCCAGCAATAAAATCTGAATAAAGAATAGAAGAAAAAATGACACGAGTTCCTCAGATTCATACATACTTGCGTTCTAAACCGACCCATTGGAGACTGTAAAGGGAAAAACAGTAGAAACATGCTATCGGATACGGAAGTATTAAGAAGGAACGGTAGAAAGATTTCTTTTACTTATTCCGGTAATATTATTTTCCCGGGGGTGTAAGTTATTAAAGGAATTTTGGTTATTCATTATTTTTTTCCCCCCTTTTGTAATACTGTCCAAACAAACATACAAAATTATTAAATTTACTCTTCTTAGATCTAATATTTCCCGTCCATCAAATTAACCCAAAAGTGATCTGAAAAGACGAATTGATCCAAAAAGTTCCCGGATGAAAAGAAAAATGAGTTCATCAACCAATTTATAATGAAAAAAAGTTGAAAATTAATATGAAAAAAAAGAAAACAACCCCTTTGAACCAGAAACATGAAATAATAAAAAAAAAAAATTACAGCTTCAAAGAATAAGCATCCCCTCTTTTTATTAACTCATCCGCTAAAACACTCAGAAACTCATCAATTTCACTTCCTTTCGATGAAACCAATTCCCATAAACAAAATTCAAGAAAGGCTTTTCTCAATCCAACCCATTTTCTTCAACAACCAAACAGCTCAAACCCCATAAACACCTCAGGAATCGAATCACCAAGCCAGAAGACAAACAACAAAACCAACAACGATCCACCCAGAAAAAAGAACGGAAAAAAAAAAATACAAAACTCACCTGGATTCCAAAATTGTAGTGAGAGAATCCGAAAGGCTTTAAAGAAAAACCAAGGATTTGGAATCGAAGAAGAAAAAAATACAGCTAGGACAAAAGGAAAGATAAGCCCTAGGTGGGTTTTGTTTCTTCAGTCAGGTTTGCAAAGGAGCTGGTTTGTTTCGACTTCTCTCTTTTTTTCTTTTCTTTTTTTTTTTTTTTGGAGGAAGAATATTTTACTATTCCTTAATTATAAAACTAGTAGCGGAAAATTGGACACGTGTCGTGAGGAAAGAAAGAAGAGAGATGGGATATCAGAATTCGTGGACGAGAGCTCGAGAAGAGATCCGATCAGTTTCGGCAGCGTGATTGGTTCAATTTTGTAGCAATCGCTCGATTTGCGACACGTGGCATACTGCTGGAAGATTCCTTTTAAGACAGTGGGTTCTAAAAGTTGGGCGTTGGCTGACGTATTATTGTACACATATATATTTATTTATAACTTCAGTGGTCTCTTTCTTTTTTTTTTTTTTTCGGGTGGGTATTTCTTTTTATAATTTTTTCTTTTATTATTTTAAATATTATTTTTTTCTTATTTTTTTATTTCTCCAACCGACTATGTTGTACAAAATATTATTAATTTATGTAGTTTTTTTCAGTGCATTGTTGT
The DNA here is from genome assembly GCF_009727055.1 of Benincasa hispida. Classification (NCBI taxonomy): domain Eukaryota; kingdom Viridiplantae; phylum Streptophyta; class Magnoliopsida; order Cucurbitales; family Cucurbitaceae; genus Benincasa; species Benincasa hispida. The sequence goes on from NC_052359.1 coordinate 30,461,085, forward strand.
TTGTGTTTTAAAAGGTTTGGCTTTATTTAAAATTATTTTAATTTAAGGTACATGAAGGGCAAGGTGGATTAAAGGTTGATGTCCATAGGTATTTTTTAAAATTTTATAAAAATAAAAAATTGAAAAATATACTTAAATTAGTAAATAAATATTTTAGGACTTTTAGCTAAGTTAATGTATTTATTACTTTTGCAATCGTGATATTTTAATATTTTTTTATGTTCTTGAATTTTTCTACAGTATAATAAAAATGTTGATTCATCTATCACGTTGGTATTGGAAATAGAATACTATGATAACTTTTTTATTTTATTTTTCTTCTTTTGAGTTGTGGCTTCTATTATCTTGATCATCAATATTTAAAATGAGATATATTTTGTTCAATATCTTTTTTGAAAGTGCATACATTACAAGAACTAGCTCTTGACCCATTGGGGTAATTAGAGTTTTGGAGTAAAACTAAATATATTATGACCCAACTTTAATTTTTTTAGGAATGATAGTAGATCTAAACCTCATTGACAAATTGTGATATTCACTAAAACAAATTCGTTACAATTATTATTGTGACTCAATCGGATCTCTTTATAGCTAGGTTCAACCCATGCCAATGAGCATCGATCTCAAACATCTTGAAATTTGATAACTCAAATCTAGCTCTTGAAAGTTGATTTTAGGCCACATTTACCCCAATTAAAATGTAATCTACAAATGGTAAAGGAATGAAGGGTGCGTAATTGAAGGAACTCTTATTGAAGAGTACCTACGAGTGGAAACGGATCTTTCTAATTCATTGTGACAAAATTACCGCATATACATTCAAACATACTTTCATAATGCTAAAGGGATCAAGAAATCATACCAGATGAAGATTTCTCGAGTCTGAAGCCCAACCGTCTACCTCGAATATTCACCACTCAAACAAAAGGAATCGGAGAAGACAACACCATTTAGAGCCCTCAGTATTCTTGGAGTGAGAATCCAAAGTGTAGGCTTTGTTCGGATTTGATAGAGGGAAGGAGGAAGAGCGACCGTACACAATGATCAAGCAAGTGGGAGATGTGGTCGTCTATCGCATAGACAATATATTTTATCGTTTAGGTAAAGTGTACGATCGTGTAGTAAAAGTAAGCGATCGTCTAAATGATCATGTAGGAAAATGTAAACGATCGTCTATATGATCGTGTAGGAAAAGGGTGAGCGATCGTCCAAAACGATCGCGTATGAAAATCTAAGCGATCGTCTATACGATTGTTTAGTAAATACCGAGAGCTAAACGATCACATAGTAAAAAGGTAAACAATCGTTTATATAATAGCGCGCGACGATGTAATTGGTATGCGATCGCTTAGCAATTTCGTATATGTAAGCGATTGTGCAGTCCTATCGTATAGGCACTGATTTTCTAAACGATGACACTATCTTTTTCACAATACTCATGTACCCCGAGATCAACATACAATCTGCTATTTATAATGCACTCATCCGTTATTTTAAACGAAGAGGCACCTTCCCATTTCCTTTATAACCGTCCAATTAATGTGATCTTATCACATTCATAACTTATAAATTAATATCAAATATTAATTATAATATTTTTTCCTCTACTAGATATAAATCATATTTATATCCAATTTCCTCCAAATTAATCAGAGGCCTAATTGCTTGAGCTGTCCAGATGGCTGTCCGAATATTCCCCACAGGGAATGTAGATGATCTCACAAGCTTGAGATTTGAACTCGTGTTTCTTGGCCCAAAATGTCACTTAGACTGCCAGAATATCGGCTCGGGCCTTCTCATTTGCCGTTCCAATGCTCGTACACTGTCCGAACATTTCGAGTTAGCGTCCTGAGGTTTGGAATAGGAGACATTCCTTCCGTTAAGGAAAACTTCAGATCTTCGATGATGAGTATCGTCGGTGAGCATATGTTTCCAACTTTGGAATAGTTTTGGCCATTTAGTTTTTCGATAGCTAAGCAACATTAATAGTGCTTGATGCATTAAAAACAACCGTTGGAAAAAAAATGAATAAACCTTTTATAAGATTTGCAGAAAACCACTTTTTTAATTTAACCAATTAATTTTAGCAATAACAGATTACAAGTACCCTTTAGTAAAAGACTCTCTTATTTTTGCAATGATTGCCCCAGTGAGGCAGGACAAACAATTCACCGGTGGGTGATGGATGGCCCTTCACTGGGATGAGACAATCTCAATTTAGCAAATCAACTCTTGGAACTAAACCTAATAGCCACCATTTTGTCGATCAGAAATAGTTTAAACCCTTAACAATACTGCGTAAGTGTACCCCCCTCGTTTTCGGCCCCCAGAAGTCCCGTTCTAATGCGCTACATAGCGGTAAAAAGGACAGATTAGGACAAGAGACTAAAGTAACTTTATTCCTCTTACTGGAGATCAAATTAAAGAACGCGCAAAAAAACAACCAATCTTTAGGGGAACACTTAATGGTACCACGAGCAATGCGCAAAAACTTTATTCAATACAACGGAGGAGACCGAAGGATTGCTGTCGCCACTTCCTGCTCCACCTTACTATGACACTCTCTCCATCCACCTTGATATTGACCTTACCTTAAAACACCATCCGTTGGGCGAACGCCAAAGGTCGCCTCAAGGCGAGGGTTAGATTCACGTGTGGACTTATGAGGAGAAACGCAAAGAGCGTTGAAAATGAAAATCCCCAATAACTCCACTGAATGTTCTACTAGGGTTTATTAACCTAGACAATCCGGCTACTTGATTTTGATCTAAGACAATTTTATCAAAGTTTGCTTCAAAACAACTTTTGTCTTTGAAAAAAAAAAGCAAGTACTTATATTAAACTCTTTAATGGACTGGCCTTAGTTTGCATGCATTCAATCTATCTGAATTTTACCTTTTCCAGGTAGGGGGTGTTTTCGTTGCCGTCATCTTAATACGCACAACCTAGACAGGAACTCGCCTTCGACAAAAGGTTTACCTTATAGAGACTTGCTACATATGGAATCTTTTACTAATTATTTAGTTCTAATTTTCATTTTTCTAAACCATTTTATAAAATAAAACAACTAAAACACTAATCCACATAACAAAGTATTTATAACGTTAATAAATATAACGAAAAAAAATTGAATTAAAGCATATATAAATATAACCTTTATTATATGATGCAATAGCATGCATTTTTATGTAATCTTTTTAAAAGCATGCTTATCTAAAAATTATAACACTTATAATAAAGGAAAATATGGATGACCTAGTAGGGGTTTATCTATTATGTGCATACCCATATGACTATTAAAAAACATTTATCAACATGTTAAAAATAAAGGATTTAATGGACCGGGTTGAGCCTTTACAAAACCGGAATGAAATAAACCTATCTATTTACATTTCTTTAACATGGCAACAGGTGAGAAAGTCTCCTCATAGTTGACTCCCTCCATCTAGATATAACCCTTTGTCACAAGTCGAGCCTTGAAGGTTTGCACCTTCCCATCAGCACCCCGTTTGCACTTGTAGATCCATTTACAACCTATAGGTCTTACCTCATCAGGCTGATCTACAAGTTCCCATACCGAGTTGAAGTACATCAACTCCATCTCGAGATTCATGGCTTTGACCCATTCATCCCAGTCAACATCCTCCATTGCCTTTTTATAGGACAACAGATCCTCAACGTCGCCATCTATCACCATAGCTAAGATTTCTGTGAAACCCAAATAACGATCAAGCGGGTTCATAATCCTCACACTGAGTCGAGGTTCCCTCAACTCTTGAGGTGGAACCGACCTACCAGATGAACTATCATCAATAATTCTGTTTGATGAATCAGGTTCTTCAACAACTCAGGTTGAAGTTTCAGTAGTTTCTTTGGAAAGCTCACTTAATACGACTTTACTACGTGGACTGTGCTCCCTGATATGATCCTCCTCCAGGAAAGTAGCATTCGTGGAAACAAACACCTTATTTTTGAATGGATCATAAAAGTAACCTCCTCGTGTACCTTTGCAGTAGCCTACAAAGAGGCACAACTTCGATCGTGATTCCAACTTCTTGGGATTTTCCTTAAGCACATGTGCTGAGCAACCCCATATGCGAAAGTGACGCAAAGTAGCTTTACGCCCGTTCCACAACTCCAGAGGTGTTCTTGCAACACTCTTAGAAGGAACACAATTGAGAATGTATACTGTAGTCCCCACTGCAAAACCCCAAAATGCGTCTAGTAAGGAAGCGTAATTCATCATCGAACAAACCATGTCCAACAAGGTTTTGGAGAAATTCGTTGGCATTTAGATTGAGTTACGACAGTTTTAAACATCTCTATGTTATGGAGGGAACTTACGGCAAAAGTTCTTAGCACATACAAGTTATTTCCAGTTTAGATGTACAAATTTCAACACCATCCTTATGAATAAACACTTTATTCAATAGTATAATTTTATTGTAACAGACACTTTACATAAATAAGGTTCCTTTTAAGTTCAGGTACTACAAAGATATCTTTTAATATAAGAAATCTATTCTGTAAAGTAAACTGGATATCTCCCACTGCCACAGCTGAGACGACGTGCCCTGCTGCCTATTCGCATCGTCATCTCACCATCCTCCAACTGTCTCCAGGATCTAATCCTCTGAAAAGAAGATCATACATGATTAGTGGCGCCCGAATCTAATATCCAAGCAGAATCATCATTCTCCATTAAACAAGTTTCTAATACAAACAAATCATATTTACCTCTGTCTGCCCTGGCCTTAGCCTTGGCAGCCTTCTTTTCCTTCAGATAACGAGGAAAATTCCTCTTCTAGTGTCCATCCTGGTTACAGTGGAAACATTTTCCTTTTTTAACCGGTGGTGGATGCTTTTTCTAGGCGACAGGTGGCAGAACAGATGCATTCCCTTTCCCTTTACCACCCTTCTTCTTCTTCCCCTTTCTAGAGTTAGAAGTGGAAGGTGTAGACTTTGTTCCTGAAGTTGAACCTCGATAGAACTTTTTAGAGGACGAGACAACATTTGCCTCACCTCCCCTTTTTCCTTAATTTTAAAAAATGATTGGTTAGTCTGCAACTCGTTGAGGAGAGTGGTAAGGGAATATTCCACTTTGTTAAGAATCGCATTGCTGACAAAGTGGAGGAAGCTCTCCGGCAATGAATGCAGGATAATGTTAACCTGACTACCCTCATCGATTTTAGAACCATTCATTTCTGCCACGTTAAAGTGGACCATCATATTCAACACATGTTCACGAACAGAGGTGCCTTCCTCCATTTTGGAGCTGAAGATGTCAGAGGCCTAATGCTTGAGCTGTCCAGATGGCTGTCCGAATATTCCCCACAGTGGATGTGATGATCTCACAAGCTTGAGATTTGAACTCGTGTTTCTTGGCCAAAATGTCACTTAGACTGCCAGAATATCGGCTCGGGCCTTCTCATTTGCCGTATCCAATGCTCGTACACTGTCCGAACATTTCGAGTAGCGTCCTGAGGTGGAATAGGAGGACATTCCTCCGTAAGGAAAACTTCAGATCTTCGATGATGAGTATCGTCGTGAGCATATGTTTCCAACTTTGAATAGTTTTGGCCATTTAGTTTTTCGATGCTAAGCAAATTAATAGTGGCTGATGCCATTAAAAACAACCGTTGGAAAAAAAATGAATAACCTTTTATAAGATTTTGCAAAAACCACTTTTTTAATTAACCAATTAACTTTTAGCAAAACAGATTCAAGTACCCTTAGTAAAAAAGACTTCTTATTTTTGCAATGATGCCCCAGTGAGGCAGGACAAACATTCACCGGTGGGTGATCGGATGGCCCTTCACTGGGATGAGACAATCTCAATTAGGCAAATCAACTCTTGGAACTAAACCTAATAGCCACCATTTTGTCGATCCAGAATAGTTAACCCTTAACAATACTGCGTAAGTGTACCCCCCTCGTTTTCGGCCCCAGAGTCCCGTTCTAATGCGCTTACCATAGGGTAAAAGACAGATTAGGACAAGAGACTAAGTAACTTTATCCTCTTACTGGAGATCAAATTAAAGAACGCGCAAAACAACCATCCTTTAGGGGGACACACTAATGGTACCACGAGGCAATGCGCAAAAACTTTATTCAATCAACGGAGGGAGACCGAAGGATTGCTGTCCCACTTCCTGCTCCACTCCCACTTACTATGAACACTCTCTCCATCCACCTTGATATTGACCTACCTAAACACCATCCGTTGGGCGGACACGCCAAAGGTGCCTCAAGGCCGAGGGTAGATCTCACGGTGTGGACTATGAGGGAGAAACGCAAGAGGTGAAAATGAAAATGCCCCAATAACCTCCCACTGAATGTTCTACCTAGGGGTTTATTAACCTAGACAATCCGGCTACTGATTTTGATCTAAGACATTTATAAAGTTTGCTCAAAAACAACTTTTGTCTTTGAAAAAAAAAGCAAGTACTTATATTAAACTCTTTAATGGACTGGCCTTAGTTTGCATGCATCAAATCTATCTAATTTACCTTTCCAGGTAGGGGTGTTTCGTTGCCGTCATCTTAAATACCACAACCTAGACAGAACTCGCCTTCGACAAAAGGTTTACTATAGATAGACTTGCTACATATGGATCTTTTACTAATTATTTTAGTTCTAATTTCATTTTCTAACCATTTATAAAATAAACAACTAAAACACTAATCCCACATAACAAAGTATTTATAACGCTTATAAATATAACGAAAAAAAATTGAATAAAGCATATATAAATATAACCCTTATATTATATGATGCATGAGCATGCATTTATGTAAATTAAAGCATGCTTATCTAAATTATAACACTTATAATAAAGAAAATATGGATGACCTAAGGTAGGGTTTATCTATATGTGCATACCATATGACATATTAAAAAACATTTATCACATGTAAAAAATAAAGGATTTATGGACCGGGTTGAGCCTTTACAAAACCGGAATGAAATAACCCTATCTATTACATTTTTCATTGTGACAGAATTACCACATGTACATTCAAACATACTTTCATAATGCTAAAGGGATTAAGAAATCATACCAGATGAAGATTTCTCGAGTCTAAAGCCCAACCATCTACCTCGAATATTCACCACTCGAACAGAAGGAATCGGAGAAGACAACACCACTTAGAGCCCTTAGTATTCTTGGAGTGAAAATCCAAAGTGTGGGCTTTGTTCAGATTTGATAGAGAGAAGGAGGAAGAGCGACCGTACACAATAATCAAGCAAGTGGGAGATGCGGTCGTCTATCACATAGACAATATGCTTGATCGTTTAGGTAAAGTGTACGATCGTGTAGTAAAAGTAAGCGATCGTCTAAACGATCGTGTAGGAAAAGGTAAACGATCGTGTAGGAAAAGGTAAACGATCGTCTATACGATCATTTAGGAAAATGGTGAGCGATCGTCCAAAACGATCGTGTAGGAAAAACTAAGCGATCGTCTATACGATCGTTTAGTAAATATCGGGAACTAAACGATCACTTAGTAAAAAGGTAAACGATCGTTTATATAATAGCGTGCGGTGGTGTAATTGGTATGTGATCTCTTAGCAATATCGTATATGTAAGCGATCATGCAGTCCTATCGTATAGGAACTGATTTTCTAAACGATGACACTATCTTTTTCACAATACCCGCGCACCCCGAGATCAACATACCGTCTGCTATTTATAATGCACTCATCCGTTATTTTAAACGAAGAGGCGCCTTCCCATTTCCTTTATAACCGTCCAATTGATGTGATCTTATCACATTCATAACTTATAAATTAATATCAAATATTAGTTATAATATTTTTTCCTCTACTAGATATAAATCATATTTATATCCAATTTCCTCCAAATTAATATATCTCATACATAAAGTTAATTATATCATATTTAATTAACTCGTCAATTATATCATATATAATCGAACTCCTTCTTGTCAATTTGAACATTTTAAATTGACCCAAAAACTGACTCTCAACTTGTATCCAAGCTACTAAGGGGACCTTATGGACCTATGGCTCGAAGCTCCAACGGTACTTGAATAGCTGACTAAACTTTTTAGTCATGATATTCACCATCTGTTAACTCCCAGGCATTCTACTAAAGACCGAAAGTTGAACTCTTCTTTTCGTAGATATATTTCTATGTCCATTGAATATAACCAATCATCAATACGATGACCCTTCACAGATGCTCGTAATTACAACATGCCAATTTACCATTTTGCCCCTGTAATTACATCTTCCTCCTTAAGTACCACTGATCCCTCTAATGAACAATACAACATAGTTCTACTATGTGTGAACACCTCTCGGGCCATGAGAAGGTGCATGGCGCCACATCGTTCAAGTCCTGGAATCAGCCCTTAAGGGAGTTATCTATCTACTTACCCCTGCCTCGGGGAAGGAGTGAATTCCATCTTATGTAGTTGAGTTCTCAGCTCTTAAATTAGACGAATCCTCAAAATGATAGGTTTGATTCGACGTTTTGGCCACTTGCACTCATACAAATCAAAGGACCGACCTCAATAGCAGGAGTTCCCAACTCATTCAGGATTGAGGTCATGTTACCTATGGTCATCCTAGTGAAGTGAAGTCTCAGTTATGAACTGTGTTATATAACGAGACGTTAACACTTCGTGGTCAGGTTTTATACAAACTTTTTGTATAGGACGCCCCTGTTCGCATGTCCCTTACACGAATGATAAAGACCAGATCATCTGTGACAAGTCACAACACTTGTGACCATTCCACAAAGCGGGCCGCATCTGTTACCAGGATAAGGTTTCCCTCCTATATCCATATACTACAGACCATTTTGGTTATCACTCAAGACATGATCCACTTGTATGTCACCACATACATGCTTGAGTCACATACAGATAACCAGAGATTTTATGTTTATTGGTTTGCGGTAAAATCTAAATGTGCAAAGTCAAGTAGTGAAGTAAATATCAATTATATTATACATCACAAGTGTCTGTACAAAGTTTTTTTTATAGATTACTGGACACGAGACTTTAGGGAAAAACCCTAACAGTAATCTAGTTGTGTTTGAAAATTACGTGGAACTCACTATCTTTACCATTACCATTATTGTTATAGATATTTTTACTATAACAATATGAGAATTTTGAATCTATCATATTTACTGTTACCTTTACTGTTATCATTACCGTTATGGTCAAACAGTGACGGTGACATTAGTAGTGTTAACAGTAGGTGTGACAAATTTGTAATTCTAAGTAACGCGATAAAAAACAATTGTGGCGTTGCAAAAGTTTAATGTAAGTTCAATTTGTTTTATTTTGGGTTTGTTGAGGATTTTGTTATTGAGAGGAAGTATATATATAGAGAAAGGGAGAGTTATTTATATTTATTTCTTTTATTTGACAATCTGGTTTGGAAGAAATATAGTCATGTTTTAGTTTTGTTAAAGGGTATCGAAGATTTGAATCTAGAGTTGTTTGGTTGAGAGATTTAGGGAGATTTTCCATTTTATGGAAAAGAAGAAAAATAATAAATATATAAATATATTTACATTTATATTTACATTTATTTATTTTATGGGGAGTTATGATTAAAGGAATTAAATTATATATATAATTACATAGGTTGCCTTAGGAAGCGTGCCAGAGAAAAAAATTTCTTCACTTTCTCTTCTAGCCACTTGACGCGAGAGCCCTCTCCCTCTGTCTTCGTTCGCCGTTACCTAAAGATGTCAATGACTCACAACCATGCCATCCAGATTCGTGCCCAGTCGCTGATGCTTCGTCCAACCAGCTGTCGTTGCGTCGCCGTCAAGATCCTCTACGCGCCATGCCAGCCGTTGTCGATTAGGCGAGCTGTGGTTGTTCCACTGTTGCTCACCGCCATCAGTAGCCACATGTTCGTCATCAGTCAGCCCCCAGTTGTCGTGTTCTCACCGCACTCTTGAGGTTTGGGTATGTTTTGTGGTGTTTTTGAAATACCCATTAAGATTGGTTAGGTTTGACCAATATTTGACCTATCCATAGTGTTTTTGAAGGTTAAACTGAAGTTTCGAAGGTGTTCTTGTCACTATCCAACAACTTCAGCAAGGGTTGCAGATGGTTTCATATACTTTTGGGTAAATTGTTGTTGATCGTTAGTGTGGGTTCCTTTTAATCTTGAATACCCACTAGGATTGGGCTTTAATTTTGGATTTTTATGGTGATTTAGAAGGTGAAAGTGAAGATTTAAGTTGTTGTGCATTTTAGTTAAGAGCTAATTTTGGTAAGTTACTTACTGCCAGTTCGCCCATGAACTCAAGTGTGTGTTAAGTATTGGTTCTGTTGGGATTGGTATCCTAATTCTCCCAGAGTCTCGTAGTTTGTAATCTATACACATTGTTATAAACAAAATAAGAGTTATTTTATTTGGCATTTACTCATATCCAAGAAACAAACCTCCATGGTTATTGTATGTAAACTTAAGCATGTATATGAGATATACAAGTGGATCATGCCTTAAGAGATAACCTAAATATGTCTGTAGTATAAGGATTAAGGAGGAATACCTGATTCTGGTGACACTATGGATACGACATGCTTTGTAGAGGTTTACAAGTGTTGTGAACTACTCAGATGGTAGATCCTGACCATTCATGTGGAGACATGCGAGTGGGGGTGTTCTATATAAAGAGTTTATATAAGACCGGGCCACGAGATGACTAGTCTTTGTATATAACGCCGTTGATATTTGAGACTTACATCTCACCTAAATGACCATAGGTGACATGACCTCAATCCTGAGTGTTTTGGGAACTCCTGCCTTTGAGGGCAGTCCCTTTGATTAATATGGGTGAGAGTGGCCAGATTGCCAACTCAACATGCCTATCTTTTTGGGGATTTGTCTGATTTGGGAGTTGGGAACTCAGTTACATAAAATGGAATCACTCCTTCCCCGAAGTAGGGATAAATAGATAGATTGCTCCCTTAAGGGCTAATTTCGGGTCTTGAACATAATGGCAACAACTTCTCTTTGGAAGAGAGGACTCAGTTATAGTAGGACTATGACTTATGTTCATTAGAGGGATCAGTGGTACTTAAGAAGTTAGATGTAACTACAAGGTCGTAACGATTATTGGCCCAACTGTACTTACGAGTGATCTGTGAAGGATCATCGCACTATTGATTGGTTGATATAGACACATAATATATCTATAGTAAGAAGAGTTTAACTATCGGTCTTTAGTGGAGTGCTTGGTAGTTAACGGATGGTGGATCCTGTGACTAAAGATTTTAGTTAGTTATACACATACCATTGGAGCTTCGAGCTACAGGTCCATAAGGTCCCATTGGTAGCTCAATAGATTCAAGTTGAGAATCAGTTCTTGGTGTTGATTTGAAATGTTCAAATTGACAAGAGGAAATTCAATTATATATGATATGATCGGTGTGATGTATGAGATACATCAAGTAGAAGATTAATGTAAATGAGATTTACATTAAGTACCATGAAATAGAAAAAGAGGTATGGTTTATATGTTTCATGAGATGAAATATTAAAACTATAGGTAATAAATATAGTATGGTAAGTTGGTTATCATATATATTTATAATAATATTAATTATTGGATAATTATCTCTTTTTCTCTATAACTAATTGAGTGGGAGGTTATTGGTGGTTTCATGGTAACCGTGAGATAAAAGAAAAAATGTTTTCCTAACTTTAGTAGTTGTTGAATTGAGATTTTCTGTTTTGGAAAGTTCTCACGGTTGGCTGTCAAGTGGATTAGATTCACTAAACAATAGCTGAAGAGAGACTAAACGATCGTGGAGTGACACTACATAATAGTTCACTCAGTTGGCCATTAGCTAAATGATCGCTGAGCTTTTGCTAAACGATCGCATAACATTTGTTAAATGATTGGGCATCGTCTATACGATAGACGTCTGTCATCTCCCACTTGCTCAATCATTTACACGATTGTTCTTCCTCCAGGTCTATTCCTCTAACCAAGTCCACCAGAGCCCACACTTTTGGATTCTCACACCGAGAATACCAAAGTAGCCATTGTGGTGGTGTCGTACTCAACTCGATATAGTTCGAGGTTTTTGGAGGTCGTTCGCTGTATTCGTGATCTTGGAGATCATTGTGTTCGTGTTTGCTGTAATCCTGCTGTGTTGCAGTCGTAGTGTTTGAGCATTCGGGATTGCAGTCTTAGAGTTTGCATGAGCGTTCATGATTGAGGGAGTTTGGAGATGAGTCTTCAAAGGTATGTTTATTCTATCCCTTGATCGTTTTAAAAAGCATGTTGTAATTTCATATGTTGCATACCAATTAGTTTCCATTTGTAGATTGTAATTGTGTATGTTCAAATATGAAGGGAATTTGGAACGATCATTCCACTGCTCATGGAAATCCTCATAGCCGATTTCCTTCAGGTTGCTATATGGGCTTGGATTATTGATTGTTGGCAGTTGGAATTATGGAAGCTTATATTTATGCCATGGAACTTCGATATTACGTACTGTTGTAGTGTTTGATTGATGCATAAATAGTGAGGCTGTTCTGAAGCCGAAGCATGATTTATGACTATGATTGTATGCTTATGTCTATGTGAGACTGATAGTGACTGTTAACGTTTTTATCGTGTTATGCACATCGCATGTTGTGAGCCTTCAGGTTCACACCTTATGCTTGTGTTACAGTGTTTCCTTGGGTTCACCACTTATGTTTATGACTGTGTCCCTCCAGGATCACTACCTATGAAAGCATGCCTTCGAGTTTGCCTCTTATGCTTATACCCATGCTTATGTCTACAATGCATTTGTGTACTTGATTCTTGATAGGAAGGCTATCAGTTCACTTAGTGGGCATAATAGTAGGTCGCTTATTGGGTATATTTATATACTCATCCTTTTCTCTTCATGATTTTTAGGTAAAGGCAGAAATAAACTGGCGAATGACATGAGGGATCCGTAAGTTAGCCATTGCGACATGTTATCACTTCCACACTTATGTTATATTTGATAGAACCTGGTTTAGAAGTCTAACATTTTCAAACTCTGTGTTATTTCATTTATTCGTTTGTTAATTCATTTGTTTGCTCAATTCATTCTAAATGTGGGTCAGGGGTATCCCGCACGATATTTTCAAGATTTTGTTATCTGAGCTTTATTTAATGAAATATAAGTTTTATCTCTTTTTTTAATTTTTCTTCGAGAAATTTGTTGTCAAGCCTACGCATGCATATAGTAGCGTCCTAGAAGTATAATAGAAAGTTGGGTCGTTACAGTTGGTATGAGAGCCTAAGTTTTAGGTTATGTAGACTGACTTATTAGGTGAGTCCAGATTGTCCCCATGGGGCTCAAATGGATTCTTTGTCATCGCTAGGTATGTCCCTTAATGGAAAAGAAAAAAAATTCCTTAGGATTATGTGCACCAAATTTTACTTGAATTATGGATGCACTCGACAAATTTCTTGTTAGGGTTTTTGATAAAGCTATATATGTGGTTTTAGGAGATTGCACCACGAACTGATAGAGTAAACATGCATAAAACGGAAGCTAACATAATCATTAGGTACTCTAATTACACTTAATTTGAGTCACAAGCATGCTAAAACACAAGGTGAAGTAAAAAGGGTTTTAGATGTACAACCTTTGTAGATTTCTTTCAATTCCTTGCTAATCTCTACGAATTTGAACTTCAAATCTTCAGTAGACCACCAAGAGAATCTTCTCTACCATTTTCAGCCTTGGATTTGAGTGGTGGAACTCTAAATTGGAAAAAAATTGGACAAGTCTTTTTTAGAGAAAATTGTCTGCATAATTTTCTCTTAAAATTCAATTTGCATACCTTGAATCTTAGAAAGATTAAAGTATTTAATCACTTCATTCATGCAAGCATTTAGTTAATCAGCCTAATGACACTTCAAAAGGCATTAACTTAATGGGCTAGGTGTTAACTTGTGAAAAAATCCACTATCAAGATGAATAATTGGATAAATCCACTTTCACGATTATTTTTTAATTTTAAAATCAAATTTAATTTAAAATTAAATCTAATTTAAATTCAATTTCTAAAACTGAATTTCTTCTTTTAAAAATCGAATCGAATTTAATTAATTTAATTAATTACATAATAATAATTTAATATCAAATATTAAATTAATAAAACACCTAATTTAAACATGAATCCTATTCATGTAATCAATATTTAAATCATTATTTAAATATTTTGACACTCTTCAATTACGTTTAATTTCAATAAATTTAAATGTTAATTATATTGAATATAATTATCCAAACCTTAAAATTGAATTTGAACTTTTCAAATACACTCAATATTTTAATCTAAGGTTTAATCTTTTGCGAGCTAATAGAGGGACCTTATGGACCTACAGATCATGAGCTCCAACGATTTGAGATTAATCGGTTAAACTCTTTAATCCGAATTAATCAATATTCGTTAACTATCGAGATATACCACTATAGCTCAATAACTGCATTCTCCTCACTATACATATATTTCTGTCTATTTGATTTAACCACGATCAGTAAGTCGATCTTCACATGTCGTTCGTATTTATAGGTAGGTCAAAATTACCATTTTATCCCTATCAATACATCTTGCTCCTTAAGTCACTATCGATCCTCTGTTGGACAATTGGTTTATAGTTCAACTAATAAACCATGTCCCTTTCTATCATGAGAAGATAGAGCCTCTTTGTTCAAGACCAGGAATCAGTACTTAAGAGAACAACCTATTTGCTAACCCTAAATTGGGTAGGAGTGAATTTCATCTTGCAGGACTATGTCTCCAGCTATCTATCCGATTTTATCCCCAAATGGGTGGTTTATTTAGCATTACTGTTGAACTACTCTCACCTATGTAGATCAAAGGATAATCTCGAATAAACAGGAGTTCATAGTTAGCTCAAGATTAAGATCGAGTTACTCTAGGTCATCAAATTGAAATAGTCAGTTTTGATAGTAAAGGATTGTTATAAAAAAAAAGTGACTATTTTGTGGCCCGGTCTTATGCAAAAGTCTTTTGCATAGGATGCCACCACTCATATGTCTCCACATGAACAATTTCGGGATCACATCATTGTATCAGTATATAAAGTGGGCCGCATCCATAATGTCCTCAAGAGGAGGTACCCAATCTCATCCATATACTTATGGACCTTTTAGGCTATATACTATAACTTGATCATCTTTTATGTCTCTACATAAAGTTAAAGTATTCATACTATAGCCATGGGTTTGTTTATTGGATTTTATAACAGAGTGCAATTGCAATAATACTTTTATTGAAAAATAGAATATGTTTCATATAGTACGAACTGCGAGTTTTGGGACATTCCCAATAATCTCCCACTTGGACTAAAACTCCAGTGGGTTACAAATATATACAAATATACACTGTTGAGAAAAAAAAAGAGAAAATTACAAAAAACTAGGGCATTTATATACCCTTGACATTCTCCCACTTGCCCTAGATTTGTGAATTGTAGTCTCAGTCCTATCAGGTGAACCTCGAACACTTTAACTATGAGGGCTTTCGTAAATGGATCAATAAGATTATACTCAGAGGCTATTTTCGTGAGTATCACGTCTCCTCTATGTACTATCTCCCTGATGAGATGGTACTTTCGCTCGATTGTTTTCTGCGTTTGTGGCTCCTATGTTCCTTTTAATTGGCAACTACTCCACTATTATCACAATACAGGGTGATCGACATATGCATATTTGGAACCACTTCCAAATATGTCAGGAATTTTCTGAGTCATACGACTTCTTTAGTTGCTTCACATGCAGCTACATATTCAGCTTCCATAGTAGAATTAGTGATACAACTCTGTTTGATGCTTCTCCACACTATAGCTCCTCCGTTCAGAGTGAATACTGATCCTGAAGTAGATTTCATATAATCTATATCAGTCTGAAAATCAGAACCAGTGTATCTCGTAAGGATAAAATCTATAGGCTGACACGAGCATATAGTCCCTTGTTCTTCGATACTTTAGGATGTTCTTAACTGTAGTCCAATAGCTATGTCCAGAGTTGGACTGAAACCTACTAACTATTCCATCTGCAAAGCATATGTTGGGACCTATACATAACATAGCATACATCAAGCTCCCGACTGCAGATGCATAAGGAATTCTTTTCATTTTCTCAACTTCTTAAGGTTTCTTAGGACACTGATCCGTAAACAAATGAATTCCGTGTCTAGAAGGTAACATACCCTTTTTGAAATTTTACATGTTAAATCTTGACAACATTTTGTCCATATAAGATGCTTGAGATAGCGCTAGCATTCTATTTTTACAATTCTGAACAATTTGGATTCCAAGAACATATTGTGCATCTCCCAAATCTTTCATTTGAAATTTTGATGCTAGCCATCTCTTTACGTCAGCAAAGAATCACGTCTCATTCCCAATGAGTAGGATATCATCAACACAAAGTACCAAGAAAGCTACAGTCTTGTTGGCTATTCTCTTGTAAACACAAGATTCATCAACATTCTGTTCAAAGTCATAAGATTTGATCGCGGTGTCAAATCTTATATTCTAGGATCGAGATGCCTGTTTTAATCCATGAATGGATCTATTAAGCTTGCAAATTTTTGCTCCTGACTCTGTTTAATAAACCTTTCTGGTTGAGACATATAAACACTTTCGTCAAGATGACCATTCAAAAAGGTTGTCTTGACATCCATTTTCCATATTTCATAATCATAGAAAGTAGCAATGGATAAAAGTATTCTAATAGATTTAATCATGGCAACAGGAGAGAAGATTTCTTCATAGTCTACTCCCTCTCTTTGGGTAAAACCTTTTGCCACGAGTCTGGCTTTGTAGGTTTGCACCTTACCAGTTTGGTATTGCTTCCTCTTGTAGATCCACTTACAACAAATAGGTTTTATCCCATCTGGTTGATCTACAAGTTTTCAGACAGAATTGAAGTACATCGACTCCATTTTAAGGTCCATGGCTTTTATCTATTAATTTCTATCTACATCTTTCATTGCATGTTTAAAAGTAAATGAATCCTCTAAGCCATCATCAAATATGATGACTTGAGTTTCTGTTAAACCCATATAGGAGTCAGGCTGTTGAACAACCCTCCCACTACGTCGAGGCATTCTCAACCCATGAGAAGGATGTGATGGATCAACAACTTTCGTTGAACGACCAGCTTGTTCAACAACTTTTGTTGATTTATCTGTAGATTCTTTGGACATCTCATCTAATACTAGTTTACTGTGAGGTTGATGATTTCTTATGTGATCTTCCTCCAAGAATGTAGCATTTGTCGATATAAATAATTTATCTTCTTAAAAATCATAAAATAGACCACCTTTTATTTCTTTAGGGTATCCTACAAATAAGTATATTTTTTAACGTCGTTCCAATTTCTTAAGGTTTTGCACCAACACGTGTGCTGGGCATTTCCAAATTCTGAAGTGATGTAAACTACCTTTACGTCCTCTCCATAACTCATACGGTATTTCTGAAACACTTTTTTAGAGAACCATGTTCAAAATATACATGGCTACTTGCACTATATACCCCCAAAAGGATTGAGGTAACTGGGCATAACTCATCATTAAACAAACCATGTCTAACAAGGTTCAATTTCTCCTTTCTGCTACATCATTCTGTTGTGGTGTACCGGGTGCTGTGAGTTGGGATTGAATTCCATGGTCTACTAATAGTTCTAGAATTATAAATCCATATACTCACCACCTCGATCTGATCGACGTGTTTTAATTCTTTTACCTAATAGGTTCTCAACCTCAGTCTTATACTCTTTGAACTTTTCAAGAGTCTTAGACTTATGATGCATTAGGTAAACATAGCCAAATATGGAATAATCATCAATAAAACTGACGTATTATTTAGATCCTCCCCCAGCTTTAACATTCATCAGACCACAAAGATCTAAATGTATAAGTTCTAGAGGTTCTTTGGCTCTAAGATCTTTTCCTGAAAAAGATCTTTTAGTCATTTTTCCTTTATGGAACAAACTTAGTTTTAGAGGATAAACCCTTATGGAACTCTTATGGAACTTTTGGAATGGGCAACATTTG
Organism: Benincasa hispida; assembly: GCF_009727055.1. Lineage (NCBI taxonomy): Eukaryota > Viridiplantae > Streptophyta > Magnoliopsida > Cucurbitales > Cucurbitaceae > Benincasa > Benincasa hispida. The sequence continues at coordinate 30,479,169 of NC_052359.1, forward strand.
CCTCCCTTTCTACTAGTCCCTTACCTTTCATAAGGGACTCAAAAGTCTGTAACCCGTTTAAAAGGGTAGTCAGATTATACTGTATTTTGTTAATAATCACATTATTACAAAATTGAAGAAAACTCTTCAGAAGAGATCCTAAAGTAAAGGATATTTGACTCTGTTCGTCAATGATCGAACCGTTCATTACTGCAGCATTAAATTGGACCATCAGGTCGAGAACATGTTCTCTCACTAATTGGCTTTCTTTCATGCGCACATGGTAAATGTACATGAGGGCCTTGTGCCGGATTTGAATGGACGGTTGTCCAAACTGTTGGGGTTGATGCCCTAAATTTTGTAGGGTCCTGTAGATTGTAATTGTATTGTACAAACATTTTATTTATTTAATAAAATATGAGATGTTTTATTTGACATTTAGTAGTATTAAACACACAAACAAATAAAATAAACATCCAAGATTATCTTTTGTAGCTTAAACATATATGTAGAGACATACAGATGGATCATATTTAAGTGATAATCTAAATAGTCTGTAGTAGATGGATAAGCCTGGATACCTTATCTTGGTGACACTATGCGTATGACCCGCTTTGTAGATGCTACAATTGTTGTAAAGTGTTACAAATGAAATGATCTTGATCTTTCATGTGGGGATATGTAAGCAGGGGTTTTCTATACAAAGGAGTTTGTATAATACCGGACAACGAAATACTAGTCTCACTATTTAATACCATTTATAATAGAGACTTACATTTCACCAGGATGACCATTGGTGACATGATCTGAATCCTGAGTGAGTTGTGAACTCTTGCCTATGAAGGTGGTCCTTTGATTTGTATGGGTGAGAGCGGCCAGATCGCCGACTCAACAAGCCTACCATTTTGGGGATTCGTTTGATTGGGGCATTAGGAACATAACTACACAATACGAAATTCACTCATTCTTTGAGATAGGAGAAAGTAGATAAATTGCTCCCTTAAGGGCTTATTTTGGGGCTTGAACAATGTGGCACCATACCCTCTCCTAACTCGATAGGGTTTATTCATAGTTGGACTATGATTTATTGTTCATAAGAGGGATCTGTAGTATTTAAGGAGTTAGATGTAACTATAGGGGCAAAACGATAATTTTGGCCTAGTCGTACTTACGAGCAATTTATGAAGGGTCATTGAATTATTGATTGGTTATATCTAATGGACACATAAATATATCTGTAGTACGAAATGTGCAGGTGTCGATTTTTAGTGGAGTGCCCAACAGTTAATGGATGTTGAGTAAATTAATTAAAGAGTTTAATTAATTATTCAAGTAGCGTTAGAGCTTCAAGCTACAGGTTCATTAGGTCCCCTCTAATGCTAATAACTCCTAAAAAGAGTTATTATTCCTAGCTTAATTCGGGCTCATTATCGGATTTTTTGTGTTTATTTCCCTATTTTGTAGGTACCAAGCAATCAAGAGGTAGAATTAATCATTTGGTGAAGAATGGGGTTAATTTGAATCAATTTGGAGGTGATTTGAGCTTCTGGGCTTCAAATGAGTCAAAAAGACCAAAATGCCTCTGCTTTAGCATCGCAACGCTCATCTTAAATGAAGCCCTGATGCTCGTTTGATGCTGAAAGGCAGTAGCCTAGTGTGTAAGGGAGCGTTGCAACGCTACTCCTCGTTGCAACACTCCGAGTTGGCAGCAACGCCAGCGTTGCAACATTTCCTTAATGCTCGTGGCCTTTTTTGTCGTTGCAACACTGCGATGATTTCTATACATACCTCCCTTCGTCTTTAGGTCAAAAAATGCTAACTTTTGGAGGCTAAACTGATGAAGGCTGAAGTCTTTAGATTTTAGTATCTTTAGGTTAGTTTTTCTTTTTTATTTTGGGTTGTAATCGACAGATTGGATGTGTATCTCAAATTTGTCTATGAATTAAGAGGTAACTCCTATCTAATTTCTTTTGAGCAAGAACCTTGTGTTTATTTTCTTGAAGGTTTTCTAATTAATTAACTTAATTGTTATGAACTCTTTGGGATGATTTGATTGAATTTTGATGGAGTTTTTATAAATTGACCTGACAAATTGATTTATCAAAGTTCTTGTTTGCAATATCGTCATAGCCTATGCAATATTGGTTGATTTAGTTGCATGAATTAGGATCACATGTTTAGGGTTTAGACTTTTTCTGATCAAATGTATGTATGCCCTAATATAATATTTTCCACATAAATCATGCTATAAGATATGACTTTTTCGGCTTGTAATATGTCTCAACAATTGAACCCTTTCGTAATGCAATTCAATTTTAACTTATATGTCGCTAAGAAGGGAGAGTTGTAAATTGAATTAGGGCTAATTTGGTTTAATATCAAATTTGGCTAATTGGGCTATTAGACTTTCTAATAGGTTGAGGGGTTGACAAATTCAGTGTAATTAAATGATGCCTAATGAATGAAATTGTATAGGAAACGCTCTATTGCTCTAGAAATTAGATAGACTTCTATTATAGATAACATTTATCTTTTTATTTTAATTTACGCATATATCTCTTCCACACAAAACCCCCCATTTACTGCTCTAGTTAGAAAATTAACTTAATGAAACAAATTGCACTTCCCTGCGGGTCGACTCGGATTTACCATTGTTGCTACGTCTTTGTAGTGATAGGAATAGTTTGGTATTTACAAATTTTCTTTTGATCAAGTTTGAAACTTATTAACAACGTAAGTTTTGGGTTTGTCAAAGATGGCGCCATTGCCGGGGAAGAGTTTTGGGTTGTCAAAAATGGCGCCATAGTTGTGGAAGCCATTGACGTTTCGTTAGTTAAATTTCTAATTAGAGTATACTTTTGCTTTTGATTTGTTTTCCATTTTGTGTTAGTATTTTAAGCATGAACGGATATCATCAACAAGGATGGGAATAATTGAATGGAGCATCTCAGCTTAGTGATGAGGTTCGTGACCTCCGAGGTCAACTTGCTGAGTTAACTTTTTTGGTTAGTCAGTTGGTTGCAGGTAACTTGCAGTAGGTGCAAGCGTGTAGGATTGATCACCCTGAGCAAGCATGCCCAAGTCTGTAGTGGAGCCTTATGGCATGGGACTACTTCATGGAAGGGTATCCTAGTAATATAGATGATGATTTTCATCAGCCTAGATGGGAGGAGTCTTATGGCTATGGAAACCTAGGATGGGACTAGTTCCACTATGATTCACACCCCGCCACATCTAACATGACGATGGATGCTCAACCCGCCGACTCAGGTATGTCATTAGAAGATGTGATTAGACAACTTACTTTAACAATATTTTTTTTTAGTAGGAGATCCTCGACCTCCAGGAGAGCTTTAGTTTTCAAACTGAGGTTGGAGCTGGTCTTCAGAGTTTGACAGACTCAGCCACTCAACCTTCTGATTCAGTTGAGAGAGGGGAACCTCTGTTACACACACCTTGACATCACCGAGGCGTGCAACAATGAGGTAATCTATGTCGACGTTGAGGATGAGTTGAAGGATAACATGCCATGCTTAAAACTAGTTTGTGAGGACTATGGAGAATTTGAGCCTAAACCCGTTGATTTCTAGGTGATAGAGTTAGAGGTTGAACAACCTCGCCCTATTCTGCCGTTTGGTATATCATATATTTTTTAGTTTTGTTCTTCTTGTTCTCAAAAGTTAGTTGAGTCAGAGTATTTATTTTCAATTGAATCAGTCTTTGAGTCTTTTGATTTTGATTTTTCCTTTTTTTTCCTAACAAAATTAAAAATATCAAATTCGACCTGTATGGTTCTCTTCAAAAGATGAAGAGCCTTATAGCCTTATTGGGCTATATCGATTCATCTAAGAAGGGACCAGAGAAATATGAGAATTTCTTTGTGCCTTGATAGGGGACAAGTCACGTCGAGCAATCGATGTTAAAAATTTGCCTTCCCTAGAGGGAGCCAAGTGACAAATTTACTGCTTTCTTTATTTGTTTTCTAGATTAGCCTTATTTATATTTTTGTGTTGTAGGTACGACCTAGAGGAAAGAAGCATCTTTTTGAGAGGCGAGCCTAACCACCACCATCCTGTGCGCGACAATATTTTCAGGGGAGGTTTTCTGTTCCCTTGAACTTTCTTTTATTGAGCTTTACCTGAGATACATTGGGGGCAATATATTATTTTAAGTTGGGGGTGGGGTACCTGTCGGGTAGTTTTTATATTAGCTTGGGGTCTTAAGCATTGTGCTCGGACAATAATTGTGTGCTTTGATTGCCTTGCTTGTTATTTTCTCTATTGTTATCATGATAGTTTATGATGCACTCTTCCTGCAATAAAGGTTGCATGAAAGAACATTAGGAAAGCATGATCATGATTTTAGCCCAATTTTGAAAACTTTTCTTATCTCCCATGCATTTTTAAGCCATTGTCTTGTGAAATTAAAGTCTTGCATGCTTAGAATTGAGTTATCTTGTTTGTACTTCTGTTGTCACCCTGAAAGGTCCACCTTTGACTTAGAAGTATCCATACTTTTCGTAGAGCAAAACTAGACAAAGTGGATAAAATAGGGCCTACGATGAATAAAGAAAAAAAAGAAGAGAGAAAGTCGGTTGAAAAAATAAAATAAAAAATGAGGCATAAGTCGGTGTGCCTGCAAAAAATAGTGTGCGTGTGTGCATGGATAGAGGTGAGAAAAACTACCTCCGCTGTGTCTAGTTAGGGCCCGCGAGAAAAGATTGGATAGGTTCTTGGTGATGGGGTGTGAAAGCTAGCCCTTTAGGTAAAATAAATACTTTTTATGTTTTTTGTTTGTGTGTTTAGGCATCCTTGTCTTAGTGTTTCCCTCACTTTGCAAGTTTGGTATGTCCAGGGTTGATAACTGAGCTAGTGTAGGGGAAAAACGGGATGAGGACCTTATAAAACTTTTTCGGGCCGTGCAAGCTTAACTAGCAAGACTCTAGATGTTGGGATTGGTGTTCTAATTCTCCCGGAGGAGTCTTGTAGTTTGTAATCTATACACATTGTTATGAATAAAATAAGAGTTATTTTATTTGACATTTACTCATATCCAATAAATATGAGATATACAAGTGAATCATGCCTTAAGTGATAACCTAAATAGGTCTGCAGTATAAGGATTAAGAAGGGATACCATCCTAGTGATACTACGGATACAACCAGCTTTATAGAGGTCTGCAAGTGTTGTGAATTACTCAGATGGTAGATCTTGAGCGTTCATGTGGAGACATACGAGTGGGAGTGTCCTATACAAAGAGTTTGTATAAGACCGGACCATGAAATGATTCGTCTCTGTATATAATGCCATTGATACTTGAGATTTACATCTCACCTAAGCGACCATAGGTGACATGACCTCAATCCTAAGTGTTTGGGGAACTCTTGCCTTTGAGGGCAGTCCTTTGATTAGTATGGGCGAGAGTGGCCAGATTACCAACTCAACATGCCTACCTTTTTGGGGATTTGCCTGATTTGGGAGTTGGGAACTCAGTTACATAAGATGGAATTCACTCCTTCCCCGAAGCAGGAGTAAGTAGATAGATTGCTCGCTTAAGGGATGATTTCGGGTCTTGAACATAGTGGCCACAACTTCTCTTTGGAAGAGAGGATTTAGTCATAGTAGGACTATGACTTATGTTCATTAAAAGGATCAATGGTACTCTATAAAGTACAAATACTTCATGTGAGGCAAAGAATCAGTATCAGACACGTATCGGATACTGATTCTTCCAGATACTTCCCAGATATGTATCTGACACGCGATTTGACGTATCTATACTTTCAGATACGATACATATCTGACACGCGATTTGACGTATCTATACTTTCAGATACGATACATATCTGACATGCGATTTGACGTATCTATTTCTATGCGTACTTTTTTTTTTTAAGAAAAAAGACAAGTAACTCATCTAACCTTTCCCAATCTAAAATTAGACAACCTATTTTAAAAGCTCACTACTCGAGTCCAAAACTAAAAGGAAAAAAAAAATCGGACCAAACCTTAGACTAAAATCATCTAATCTCCATCTTCACATTTGAGTCCCCACAAAGTCCACCAAAATATAAACCATTTGGATATCTTCAACAATAAGTTCTTCATTTATCTTCATACTTCTCCCTCTAATCTTCTTCTTATTCTTCTTTGCAATATGGGTCACTTTTCTATTGCATTTTATTAACTATTGTTTTTTTTTTTTTTGTATTGTATTTCAGTGTTTGTATTCTATTTTGTGCTATTGTTATTAACTTATATGCTAAATTTATCTACATCCTAGATTTTTTTAAAGAAAAAGAAAATGTATCCTCAACATATCAGTATCCTCATTTTTTTTAGAAATATATATATTAAAAAATATATTAAAAAAAATGACGCATCCTTAGACGTATCCGTATCTTAGTTTTTTTAGAAATTGACGAATCGCCGTATCCAATCATATCCATTTCGTATAGCCATATCTGTGTCTGTGCTTCATAAATGGTACTTAAGGAGTTAGATGTAACTACAGGGGCATAACGGTTATTGGTCCAACTGTACTTACGAGCGATCTATGAAGGGTTATCGCATTGTTGATTGGTTGATATGGACACATAATATATTTGTGATAAGGAGAGTTCAGCTATCAGTCTTTAGTGGAGTGCCTAGTAGTTAACGGATGATGGATCTCGTGACTAAAGAGTTTATTTAGTTATTCATGTACTGTTGGAGCTTCGAGCTACAGGTCCATAAGGTCCCATTGGAAGCTCAATGGATTCAAGTTAAGAATCAGTTCTTGGTGGGGATTTGAAATGTTCAAGTTGACAAGAGAAAATTCGATTATATATTATATGATCGGTGTGATGTATGAGATACATCAAGTGGAGGATTAATGTAAATGAGATTTACATTAAGTACCATGAAATAGAAAAAGAACTATGGTTTATATGTTTCATGAGATGAAATATTAAAACTATAGGTTATAATATAATATGGTAAGTTAGTTATCATATTTATTTATAATAATATTAATTATTGGATAATTATATATTTTTCTCTAACCAATTGAGTGGGAGGTTATTGGTGATTTCATGGTAACCGTGAGATAAAAGGAAAAATATTATCCTAAATTTAGTAGTTGTTGAATTGAGATTTTCTATTATCAGAAATTACTCATGGAAAGGTTGTCAAGTGTATTAGATTTACTAAACGATAACTAAAGAGAGACTAAATGATCGGGAGTGACACTACACGATAGTTCACTCAGCTGGCTATTAGCTAAACGATCTCGGAGCATTTGCTATACGATCGCAGAGCTTTTTCTAAACTATTGGGCATCGTCTATAAGATAGACTTTGTCATCTCTCACTTGCTCAACCATTTATACGATTGTTCTTCCTACGGTCTCTTCCACTAACTAAGTCCACACAGAGCTCACACTTCTGGATTCTCACATCAAGAATACCAAGGTAGCCATTGTGGTTGTGTCGTACTCAACTCAACATAGTTCAAGGTTTTTTGGAGGCCATTCATTGAGTTCGCGGTGTTCTATGATGGTCACTATGATCGTGCTGTGTTGCGGTCGCTGTGTTCGAGTATTTATGATCAAGGGAGTTTGAAGATGAGTCTTCAAATGTATGTTTATTCTTTCCCTTGATCTTACTAAAAGCATGCTGTAATTTTGTATTTTGCATGACCAGTTAGTTTCCGTTAGTTGATTGTAATTGTGTATGTTCAAATATGAATGGAATTTGGAACGAACATTTCACTGCTCATGAAAATCCTCACATCCGATTTCCTTCAATTGGTATCAGAGCTAGATTGTTCTGATATTCCAAATTTCACTTCTGTTTTGAACTTCTTTTATAGTTGTGGTGGTTTTTTTACATTTGCTTTTACTTGTTAAATGCGTTTGTGGATGACGTTGATGAATGTTTATGGGTTAATTGCCTATGTTTAAAGCTTTCTTTAAATTACAAAGTGTTAATTTGTAAGGGCCCATTTGTTTTTAGGCATAATTTGTTGCTGTGTTCGAGCATTCGTGATCAAGGAGTGCGGAGATGAGTCCACAAATGTGGGTAGCATATTTCCTTTATTATTTGTAGTATCATGCTGCAATTTCTGTAATTAATGCATAACTGTATGTTTTTTTGTTTATGGCTGTAATTGTAAAGTTCATATATGATTGTAATTTAGAATGATCTTTCCGCTGCTCATGGAAATCCTTGTGTTCGATTTCCTTCAATTGGTATCAGAGCCAGGTTATTTTAATATTCCAAATTACAAGTCTGTTTTGAACTTCTTTTACAGTCTCGGTGGGTTTCTGCATTTGTATTTAATTGTTAAGTGCATTTGTGGTTGGAGTTGATGAATGTTTTCGGGTTTAATTGCCTTTAGTTAAAACTTTCTTCAATTACAAAGTGTTAATTTGTAAAGGCCCCTGTGTTTTTTGGGCGTAATTAACTTGCAATCGAGTCTGTAATTCAAAGAGTTTGAGTTAGTTGAGTTGTTCGAGATGAAGTTTCGAAGCATGGAGATGCAGTTCTCAACGAGGAAGAAGACCAAACGTTGGTCGTATCATGTAGCCTAAGGTAAACGATCGTTGGGATTTATCAAAGTGATCGTGTAGATTTTTCTATACAGTCGTGTAGTATTTACTAAACGATCATTTAGCTAATGCTAAGCGATGGGGTAAATCGTTTACTCTATCGTGTAGTGTTGGTTGCCCGATCGCGTAGGCCCTGGAGATAGACGATCATAGTGGGAGCATGTGATGCTCATCGTTTAGTAAAAGGCGCGCGCTAGACGATCGTTTAGCTCTGGGATCGTTGTTAAGCGATAGAGCAAAGTGTTTGTTTTATCGTGTATACGATCGTGGGGATTTTAGTACATGATGGTTGGAGACGCGCTACTTCGCCTGAGCGGTTCAAGTCCTAGTTCGCCTGTTTGAACCGAAGACTTTTTGGTTTTGTAATAGGTAGCTTTAATTTTGTGATTTTAAGGCAATTTTACCCGGTTTATCAACATTTATTTATTATACATGTGATGTATGGTGCTTATAGGCCAAAGTGTTTGACATATAGTTTAAAACCCACCTTAGGTTGTGCAATTATCCATGCATCATGTATTATAAATGTTATAATATAGCATGAAGAAATTACTTAAAACCATGTACATGCATCATGAAATATAAGAGTTATATTTTGCATGTAGTGAGCATTATCATGCATCATCTTTTTATTATAAGTGTTATAGTCTAAGAGTGAATGGAAGCATGTTGTACTTGTTTCATTGCTGTTTTGTATAAGTTTTATATAAAAGAAGTAGCAATGAATGAACAATACATTAAGCATGACACTTAGGCTGTTTATAAGCGTTATGAATGCCTTGCATGTGTTAGCTTAGCATTGTGGTGTTGTTTCCGTTTATAAGTTTATAAAGGAAATTAGACCTAAAACCAATAAGAAAGATTCACATGTGGACTTAGGGTGAACTCAAGTTTTTTAAAAGGGTTTTAAAACATGGATTGAGATAGACCTAAGTTCAAATGGTTCTAAAGAGTTTAGTAACCTGGATTAATCTTTTAAAATCGATTTAAAAGGATTAAATTTGTTTTAAATCTATCTATAAGGGACCTTTTATTTAAGGCGGGTTCTGGCTAGGCTGAGGTTCTTAAGTTGATGGAAATGTAACACCCCTACCTGGGAACCTACCTGGAAAGGTGAATTAGATAGATTTTCAACAAGCAGGCGACAATTTGATCAAAGACTCTGTTAAAGAGTTTAATGGATGATGATCAAAAAGTTGTTTAACTATCCAAGGTAAAAGTTACTCTTGGGCAAACCTAAAAGTCACTTAGCTAAAATCCTTAGCCGTGTTTTTTCTAAGTAAGCTAAACCCTAGGTTATAAAATACTCAGTGCGAGGAAGAGATGTATCTGATATGTCTATGATTCCACTCACTTTCTCCCTGTATGTTCACACCGTGAGATTCATGCTTGGCCTCGTGGTGTCCTGGAAGCATCCCCCTTCGGATGGTATTTGCATGAGTCAATATCAAGGTGGACGGAGAGAGTATTTATAGTAAGTGGGTGAAGGGTGTGTGTCAACACGTCCTATGGTCTCTGTCATTGGTTCACACCATGAGATCATTCTGTACCCCCTTTTGGCGTCCTGGGAGCGTCCCCCTTTGGATGGGTTTTGTGCAGTTGGTCAAGATCAAAGTGAACTCCAGAAATGGATAGTGTCGCTTTAGGTTTTACCCCAATTGGATTTTTTCCCTTCGGATTGGCTTTTTGGGGCAGATCTTTAGGGCCTAAAATGGCGGGTCACATTTACAGGAGATTGTTAAATAAGTTAATGACCTCTTGGCCAAATCAATGATGGCTAGTCATTATAGGAGCAAGAATTGTTATGGTATTAATGACTAGTTGAGAACTTCTCAATTCAGAGAAAGGATAACTGATCTCCCTTCAGCGGCTTTTTTCCTAAACCTTTGAAGCGTCATTGCGAAACTAGATGTCACACGGGGTTCATATTAGTTTTGCTAAAACCTTATTGGATGTTGTTTTTTTGTACAACGAGTATTTTCTTAAAACCTAATGTAGGTCAATGTGTTTTTCTTTTTAGCAATTCGTTAATATTTCCATTTAATGTTTTTAATATGACCGACTACATACAGTGGAAAGAATCGTGTGAAACATATTTCATGGAAAACGACCTCGTATTTGTCATGGTTGAGGAGTGTCCTCAAGTCCCGACCCTTGATGCACAGCGAAGTGTTTGCAATGCATATGAAGTGTGGATGAAGGCTAATTCGTTGGCCTGACTTCACATTTTGGCTAACATACCCGATGTTTTGGCCAAAAGGGCTGAGAACATGGTCATTGCACGCGAGATCATGGACTCATTGCAAGATTTGTTTGAACGTCAGTTCTTACTTTTCGAGCATAAAGGGATGGATGACAAAACCAATAATGTCAGTTGTTCTGACATTGATCCCATTACTCTCCAAAAGAGGAGACCAGACAATAAATCTAATTTATTGGTCTTGAAGACGTGTTAGGTAGAGAATGATGATTCTTCCTGGATCTTAGATTCGGGTGCTACCAATCATGTCAGTTCCTCTTACCAAGGATTCAGTTCCTAGCAAACGTTGCCACAGGGAGAGATGACTATTCGAGTCGGCACTGGTGAGGTTGTTTCAGCTGTTATTGTAGGCAGGCTGAAGTTATTTGTTGATAAGAAATGTTATCTGTTACTAGATAATATTTTTGTACTACCTCATATTAAGAGGAACTTAATCTCGATTTCTTGTCTCATTGAACAAGGCTATATCGTCTTCTTTTCTGAGAATAAAGTGTTTATTTTCAAGAATGGAATGGAGATTGGTTTTTGGTTCAACGGAAAGTAACTTATATGTACTAAGGCTATTAGTCATAAAAGCCTTTTTTAACACTGAAATGTTGTGTATGACAACAACAGCTAAAAGGCCAAAGGTTTCTCCTAGGGAAAACGCCCATATTTGGCATCTTAGGTTAGATCACATCAACCTCAATAGGATTAAGAAGTTGGTGAAAAGTGGACTTCTAAAGAGTTTAGAAGCAAACTCCTTACCAGTATGTGAATCATGCCTCGAAGGCAAGATGACCAAATGACGTTTTACTGAAAAAGGTTACAGAGCGAAGGAAGCCTTGAAGCTTGTACATTCAGACCTCTGTGGTTCGATGAATGTTAGAGCTCGTGGTGGGTATGAATATTTCATCTCTTTCATAGATGATTATTCAAGGTACGAGTATCTCCACCTAATGCACGCAAGTCTGAAGCCCTTGACAAGTTCAAGGAGTATAAGACTAAAGTTGAAAACTTGTTAGGTAAAAAGATAAAAACACTATGATCTGATCGTGGGGGAGAGTTATGGACCTCCAATTCCAGAACTATATGATAGAAAATGGGATTGTGTCCCAACTCTCGGCCCCTGGTACACCTCAGCAGAATGGTGTATCAGAAAGGAGAAACAGAACCTTGTTGGACATGGTTTGGTCTATGATGAGTTATGCTCATCTTCTAGACTCGTTTTGGGGTTTTGCAATGGAGACTACATGTTATATCCTAAACAACGTTCCCTCGAAAAGTGTTTTTGAAACAACTTTTGAGTTATGGAGAGGCCGTAAAGGTAGTTTACGCCACTTCAGAATTTGGGGTTGTCCGACACATGTACTAGTGACTAACCCAAAGAAGTTGAAATCGCGTTCAAAGGTTTGCCTCTTTGTAGGCTACCCTAGGGAAACAAGGGGTGGAAACTTCTTTGATCCGAGTGAGAACAAAGTGTTTGTTTCAATAAATGTTATTTTCTTGGAAGAAGACCCCACATGTGGGATCATAAGCCATGGAGTAAGCTCGTTTTGCGTGAGATCTCTAGTGAGAATGAGACTGCTGAGGGTTTAACAAGAGTTTTTGAATAGACCGACAGATCAACAAGAGTTATTGAGGTCGGAACGTGTAGTCAACCAACTCAAGAGTTGAGACTATCTTGACATAGTGGGAGGGTTATGAACCCACCGGATTGCTACATGGGTTTTACTGAAGCCCAAAACGTCATTTCGAATGATGGGGTCGAGGATCCGTTGTCTTTTAAGAAAGCAAAGATGTTGACAAAGATGAATGGGTTAACGCCATGAACCAGGAAATGGAGTCTACTTCAATAACGTCTGGGAGTTTGTTGATCCACCTGATAGGTTAAGACCTATTGAGTGTAAGTGGATCTATACGCGAAAGCGAGGTGTAAATGGAAAGGTGCAAACCTTTAAGGCTAGACTCGTGGCAAAGGGTTATACCCAGATCGAGGGAGTTGACTATGAGGAAACTTTCTCACTTGTTGTCATGCTCAAGTCTATCAGGATTCTTCTTTCCATAGCCACATTTTATGATTATGAAATATGGAAAATGAACGTCAAGACTGCCTTTCTTAATGGTAATCTTGAGGAGACCATCTATATGACTCAATCAGAGGGGTTCATAGTTCTAGATCAAAAGCAAAAAAGTTTGTAAGCTAAATAGATCCATTTATGGGCTGAACAAGCATCTAGATCTTGAAACATCAGATTTGACACTGCAGTCAAGTCGTTTGGCTTTGATCAAAATGTTGATGAGCCTTGTGTTTACAAGAAGATCATCAACTCACTAGCTTTTCTGGTATTGTATGTGGATGATATCTTACTCATTGGGAATGATGTGGGGTATCTGACTGACATTAAGAAATGGTTAGATGCCCAGTTCCAAATGAAAGATTTGGATAAGGTATAGTATGTTCTTGGAATCCAAATCATTCGGGATCATAAGAATAAACGGTTAGCCCTATCTCAGGCATCGTACATTAATCAAATGTTGATCAGGTACAGGATGCAGGATTCCAAGAGGGGTTTGTTACCTTTTAGGCATGGAATCGTTTTATCTAAGGATCAATGTCCTAAGACACCTCAAGAGGTTGAGAAGATGAGATGGATTCTTTATGCTTCAGCTGTAGAAAGCTTGATGTATACAATGTTGTGTACCAGATCCGACATTTGCTATGCAGTAGTGATTGTCGGTCGGTATCAAATCACTAGACGGTGGTCAAGATGATCCTCAAGTATTTTCGGAGAATGAAGGACTACATGCTCGTGTATGAAGATTAGGATTTGATCCTTACAGGATACACGGACTCTGACTTTCAGACCGATAGAGATTCTCGCAAATCGACATCGGGTTCAGTTTTCACTCTAAATGGAAGGGCTGTAGTCTGGCGAAATCCCTCTTTCCTATAAATATCGATTTTCCTTTTCCCGGTCTTTTGTCCTGTAACAGCAGTCACATCTGGAAGTTGAATACGTAGTGACTTGTGAAGCAGCTAAGGAGTCTGTTTGGCTGAGAAAATTCCTTTCAAATTTGGAAGTTGTTCTAAATATGGATTTGTCTATCACACTTTATTGTGATAACAGCGGGGCTGTGGCAAATTCAAAGGAGCCTCAGAGTCATCGTCGAGGTAAGCACATAAAGCGAAAATAACACTTGATCAGGGAGATTGTGCATCACATTGATGTGATAGTCACTAAGATTGTATTGGAGCACAACGTTGTTGATTCTTTTACAAAGGCCCTCACAACTAAAGCGTTCGAGGGTCACCTGGAGAGTCTGGGTCTGGGACATGCGACATCTTGTCTAAGTGGAAGATGATATTGGGGTATGCCCTAGTTTATTGTACATTGTACATAATTTATATTGTATGTACATAGTTTATATTGTATTGTACATTAGTCTCCCGAGGCATTAGAACAAGTGGAAGATTGTTGAGATTGGTGTCCTAATTCTCTCGGAGTCTTGTTGTTTGTAATGATACACATTGTTGATGAATAAAATAATTATTATTTCATTCTGACATTTACTTATATCCAATAAATAAAGCTCCTTGGTTTTCTTATGTAAACTTAAGCATGTATATGTGATATACAAGTGGATCATGACTTAAGTGATAATTAAATAGGTCTGTAGTATAAGGATTAAGGTGGGATACCTAATCTTGGTGACACTACAGATACGACCTGCTTTGTACAGGTTTGCAAGTGTTGTAAACTACTATAGATGGTAGATCCTAACCATTCATGTGGAGATGTGCGAGCGGGGGTGTCCTATAGAAAGAGTTTGTATAAGACCAGACCACTAGATGACTAGACTCTGTATATAACGCCATTGATACTAGAGACTTACAGCTCACCTAAAGAACCGTAGGAGATACGATCTCAATCCTGAGTGTTTTGGGAACTCCTACCTTTGAGGGCGGTCCTTTGATTGGTATGGGTGAGAGTGTCTAGATTGCCAACTCAACACGCCTACCTTTTTGGGGACTTGTCTGATCTGGAAGCTGAGAACTCAATATACAAGATGAAATTCACTCCTTTCTCAAAGCAGGGATAAGTATAGAGATGCTTCTTTAAGGGAAGATTCCGAGGCTTGAACATAGTGGCCATAGCTTCTCTTTGGAAGAGAAGACTCAATTATAGTAGAACTATGACTTATGTTCATTAAAGAATTCAGTGGTACTTAAAGAGTTAGATGTAACTATAGGGGCATAACAGTTATTGGCCGAGCTGTACTTATGAGTGATCTGTGAAGGGTTATTGCACTGCTGATTCGTTAAGATGGACACATAATATATTTATGGTAAGGAAAGTTCAACTGTCGGTCTTTAGTGAAGTGTCTAGCAGTTAATGGATGGTGGACTCCTTGACTAAAGAGTTTAGTTAGTTATTAACGTACTGTTGGAACTTCGAGTTACAGGTCCATAAGGTCCCTTGGTAGCTCAATGGATTCAGTTAAGGATCAGTTCTTGGTGTTGATTTGAAATGTTCAAATTGACAAGAGGTATTTTGATTATATATGATATAATTGGTATGGTGTATGAGATACATCTAGTCGAGGATTAATGTAAATGAGATTTACATTAAGTGCCTTAGAAAAATAGTTATGTTTTATGTGTTTCATGAGATGAAATATTAAAACTATAGGTTATAAATATAGTATGATGAGTTGGTTATCATTTATATTTATAATAATATTAATTATTGGATAATTAACTTTTTTTCTCTAATAACCAATTGAGTGGGAGGCTATTGGTGGTTTCATGGTAACCGTGAGATAAAAGGAAAAATGTTTTCCTAATTTTAGTAATGTTAAAATTTTGTGAATATTGAGATTTTTCTCTCTCGAAATCTCACGGAAGTTGTCAAGAAAATAGGATTCACTAAGTGACAACTTGGAGCAAGCTAAACGATCGTGTAGTATTTTGTAGGCGACAGACATGCAACTAAGCGATGAGCTAAACGATTGCTTAGCTTTTTCTAGATGACCGCTTAGCTTTTGCTAAACGATTGGGCATCGACCTATACAATAGGTTCTGCCATCTCCCACTTGCTCAATCGAGGAAAATGGGGTATATGATTCTTCATTTTTCCTCTTCATGTTTCTTCTTAAATGTTCACACCGTGAGATCTATACTCGACCTCCAGATATTTTGAGTGTCCCCCTATAGATGAAATCAATACCAAGGTGAATGGAGAGAGAGTGTTTATAGTAAATGGGAGTGGGACAAGTTTCAACTGAACCCTCGGTCTCTCCCATTATTTTGAAGTAAAGCTTCATGCTCGGCCTCTAGTTACCTTGAGTGTCACCCTATGGATGGCATTTTGCATGACATTTTATTCAAACTTCAGAAATGGATAAGGGTTACTTTAGTTTTTGCCCCAATTGATTTTTCTCTACAGTTGGCTCATTAGGGTAGAACTCTATAATCTAAGATGAGGGGTTACACTTACAAGAAATGTTAAGCGAGTTTAACTATTTCTAGACCGAACAATGGTGACTGATAGTTGCAATAACAAAGAGTTGTTCTGTCTATTTGTTGAGATAGTCTCATTTCAGTGAAAGGGCACCCGATCACCCTACAACGGCTTTTGTTCTGTCTCACTGAAGCATCGTTTCAAAATAGATGTCACTTAGGGTGCATTAGATTATTTTATTAAAATTGATTGGTTTTTCTAAATAGGTTAATGCAAGATATACTAATATAAATAATTTATATGGTTTCAACAATTTAATTATGACTTCCGCAATTCTAAATCTACTTGTCGTTGACAAACTAACGGGAAAAATCTATACAACCTTGAAAAATACAATCAACACTATACTAATCATCGATGACCTTCATTTTTTCCTAATGGAGGATTGTCCTCCATTCCTGCTCCAAATGCCACTCGAAATGTTTGAGAGGCATATGAGTTTTGAACACGGACAAATGAGAATAACCTAAGAAAACCCTATCCATTGTTGGAGTTTGCATTGTTTTTACCCTTATGATCAGGCCCTCTGAAGAGATGGTCGTTCCAAGACGACACGCAGGCGAACCATAGGAATCTCACAGTGCAACCTAATAAAGGAGACCGTAGGATACGTTGACATGCGTCCCTTTCCCACTTACTATGAACACTTTCCCTATTCATCTTGTTATTGATCCATGCAAATACTTTCCGAAGAGAGGCTGTGCCAGGGCGACAGAAGCCGAACATGAATCTCACGGTGTGAATTCTTAAGAACGTGAAAGTTGAAATTTGATATATCACATATACCAATATCCTCCTACTAAAGTATTTTAATATTTTTAGGATTTTATTATACTTAGTTAAAACCCGACTAATGAATTTATCTGAATCCTTTTAATTTGCTCAATATAGCATTTATATTGAATAATTTAACAATACTTGATTTCATTTATTAAACTCTTTTAATCTCAATCATTTATTGCATGCTTATAAAATATTTGCCCAATTCACCTTCCATGTCAGTTCCAAGGTGAGGTATTTCATTTCCGTCAGCTTAATACCCCCTCCTAGATAGAACCTTCCTTAGACAAAGGTCCCTTAAAGAAAATTATTTTATAAATCTAATCTTTTAATTAAATTCATTTTAATCCTATTAAAACAAATTAAGAATTTTAATCTATTCCTAATCCCATTAGAATAATATAAGTCTAGGTTGATCAATTTTAGAATATTTAAAATTTATTTGGACCTATGTTTGCATGCAACTCTTGATTATAGATTCTAGTCTATCTCATTAAAACTATAACTCTTATATTTTAATGCTTTATTAAAATCTATAAATTTGCATTTATTGACATTGATTAAATACAACATTTATATTTATGTGTAATGTCATGCTTAATGCAAATTCTATTTTCATTTGATAAATATAACACTTATATAAATCATACATGAAAAGCAAGCATCCACATACATCATTCCACTATTTATTATAAATATTTTAATATATAGTATGATGCATGGACATGCTTAGTGTAATCATACATCATCAACATAACATTTACATCATGATACATGGACATGCTAATTTAATCATGCATCCATAAAATATAACCCTTGTATTTAGTTATGATCCATTTAAATTTTATTCTAAGGTGGACATTTTTTAATCTATATGACATACAAATATGTAATACGAATATAAATATTAATTTAAACATCCATCCAATGCGTAATTAAATTAATTTAAACAGTAAAAATTGGACCAATTTTGGCACCCTAATGCAAAATTGATTAATTCAATATAACTATTATATTAGTTTAATTAATTAATAATAAATTAAATAATACAAAAGAATTAGGTCAAAAACAGCTGCAGTCGAAGGTCCTCACACGCACTACCTGCACTCCGTCAAACTTGGAGCGTTGTAACGTTACGACTACTGCTCGATGCATCTACCTTTCAGCGTTGCAACACAATGCTGCAATAGCAACATCGTGATGCTGACGACAAAATGCTCATATGCTGCATGTTTTTGGCTCCGAACTTACCCTAAATACCTCCGTTTCTTCCTTATCTCCTCAGCAATCGTTCCTGTTTCGATCGACACAGACTTACAGACTCGAAGCAAGAATTAAATTGCCCAAAAAAAAAAAAATACACCGTGTCCTTACATTTTAATCAAAATTAAAAGTAATCTTGAAAGAACCTTGTTAAGGTTCTTGAGTGGAAAACATGGATCATCCCATTTTTCAAAATTTTCACATAACAAAATAGAGAGAAAGATCAAAGATATGTATTTAATTAAGCAAAAAGTCAGCATGCATCTTAAAACAAAATACGGAAGAATAAATTGGGTTCGAAACCCTTACCTTTGAAGAACGATTCTTCAATTGAATTCCCTCAAACTCCAATTGGGCATTACCACAAAGGTGACCTTAGTATTCTCTGGATGAGAATCCAGGAGGAGTAGGGCTCTGGCTATTTGGGTTGAGAGGGAATTGAGAGAAAGGATGGAAGAGGGAAAAAATTTATGAGTTCACAAAACTCTCTGTAATTTTCAGGAAGAAGAAGACTGAAACTTACTCCTTCCACTCTTGCACGTTGTGGAGAGTAAGGGTGTACATAAAAGCACCGAAACAGACCCGACCGACCAAAACCAACCGAATAAAGGTTGATCGTCGAGGCCACGGGCTGGTTGGTTGGTTTTCGATTTTCCTGAAAAAAATTTGAAAATCGACCAACCGACCGACGTATATATATATCTGTTTTTTTTTAAATAAATATAAAAGCAAGCCCATTACTACCAACCCAAGCTCAAGCCTACTATTTTAGTATTGATTTATTATTATTTTTTATGTTACCTAATTTTCAAACCATTACATGATTTATTTAAATATTTTCATAAAAAAAATGATTGATTTAAAATTTAAAAAGTTCCTAATTTTATTAACCTAACAATAATACATTATCAATTCATATTTCATTTTTATTCACCTTGGCTTTTTTTTAGGAAAAAAAAAAAACCAAACCAACCAAACCGATTGACTGACCCGATCGATGTATGGGCGAATTTCACAATCTTTTTTTGTTGGTTTTCGGTACCGATTTTCTCCCAAAACCGACACCGACCTACCGATGTACCACCCTATAGTGGAGAGAAAAGGGAGGGAGTTGTAAAACTGTTTTTTTAAATAAATTAATTTTCATAATAAGCCTTAATATATAATATATATATATATATATATATATAATATAATATATATATAATATATATATATATTACACACGTTATCAATATAAATATAATTAAACTATATGTTATATCAAGTATAACATAACCTATATTTTATTGTGATTTTATACTTTTATTTATTGTACATATAACTCCCTAAGTTTTAGGACAAGTGAGAGATTATTGGGATTGTGTCCTAAATCTTCTTGTAATCTCGTTTGTAAACTTTGTATAAAACATATTGTTGTTAATAAAATAAGTGTTATTTTTATAAGCATATACTCAATCCAATAAAATAAAAATCCTAGGTTATTTTATGCAATTTAAACAAGTATGTAGAGACATACAAGTGGATCTTGTTTAAATAATAACTTAAGCGGTTGTAGTAGATGGATAAGGCTGGGTACCTGATCCTGGTAATACTACAGATATGGCCTGCTTTGTAGGTGTTACAAGTGTTATAAAGTGCTACAAATGATTTAATACTGATCATTCATGTAGAGACATGTGAGTGGAGGTATCCTATACAAAGAGTTTGTATAAGACCAGACTACGAAATGGTTAGTCTCTTATATAACGCCGTTAATATAAAAGACTTACATTTCACTAGGATGACCATAGGTGACATGACCTAAATCCTGAGTGAGTTGTGAACTCCTGGTCATAAAGGCGGTCATTTGATTTGTATGGGTGAGAATGGCCAGATTTCCAACTCGATAAGCCTACCATTTTGGGGATTGGTCTGAACTGGGAGCTAGAAACACAACTACACGAGATGAAATTTACTCCTTCCCCGATGCAAGGGCAAGTAGATAAATTGCTCCCTTAAGGGTTGATTCCGGGGCTTGAACATAATGGTCACCCTCTCTTGGACCGAGAGGGATTTGGTTATATTTGGACTATGACTTATTGTTCATTAGAGAAATCAATGGTACTTAAGGAGTTAGATGTAACTACATGAGCAAAACGGTAATTTTGGCCCAACTATACTTACGAGCAATTTGTATAGAGTCATCGCACTGTTGATTGGTTATATCCAATGGACACATAAATATATCTGTAGTGCGAAGAATGCAACTGTCGGTTTTTAGTGGAATGACCAGCATGTCGGGTTGTATGTCCTAAAACTCGCAGTTTGTAAAGTTAAATATATTCTATCATCAATAAAGATGTTATTCAACATTTCTTCAATAAAGTTGTTATTTAATCTATAAATTTTACTTATTAAATCTAAATCCAATAAACTAAGATGCATGGCTATTATATGAGTATTTGAACTTTATGTAGAGACAAAAAGATGGATCAAGTTCGAGTAAATAGCCAAAACAGTCTATAGTATACGAATAATGTTGGGTGCCTTATTTTGGTAATACTATTGGATGTGACCCACTCTGTAGTTGTTACAATCTGTTGTAAAGGTACTACAAACAAAGTTATCCTGATTCATTCATGTATCCAATGAGAAGTGGGGGTGTCTTATGCAATGAGTTTGCATAAGATCATACCAAGAAATAAGTCACTCTTACTTTATAACACTATTTACTGTTTAAGATTGACTATTTCGCTTAGATGACCTAGGTAGCTTGATCTTAATCCTGAGCTAACTATGAAATCCTATTTATTCAGGATTATCCTTAGATTTGCATAGGTGGCAGTTGGCTCAACAGTGCAGCTCAATAAGCCTCCCATTTCAGGGGTAAGACCGGGTAGATAGTTGGGGATATAGGGTCAAGACAGAATTCACGCCTACCGATTTAGGGATTGGAGAAAGGTTGTTCTCTTAAGTACTGAATCCAGGTCTTAAATAAGGGGCCCCACCCTCTCATTGACTCGAGGGGGATCCGGTTTAGTGATTGGATCACAAACCAATTGTTCATTAGAGGATCAGTGGAACTTAAAGAGCAAGATGTAATATCGGAGGTAAAACAACATATTGACCTAGCCATT
The DNA here is from genome assembly GCF_009727055.1 of Benincasa hispida. Classification (NCBI taxonomy): domain Eukaryota; kingdom Viridiplantae; phylum Streptophyta; class Magnoliopsida; order Cucurbitales; family Cucurbitaceae; genus Benincasa; species Benincasa hispida. The sequence continues at coordinate 30,500,664 of NC_052359.1, forward strand.
ATTACGAACAATCTGTGAAAGGTCAACTTACTGACTATGGTTAAATCAAGTTGACACAAATATAACTACAGTGAGGAGAGTGCAACTATCGAGCTATAGTGGTGTGACTTAATAATTAACGAATACTGATTAATTTGGTCTAAAGAGTTTTAGCCAATTAATCTTAAATCGTTGGAGCTCATGATTTGTAGGTCCATAAGGCCCCTCTACTAGCTCGTAAAAGATGAACACCTTGAATTAATAAATTGAGTGAATTTTGAATGATGTCAATTTGAATTGTTCAAATTTAATTTCAAATCGAAATGTTCAAATTGAAATTAGGGTTTGAATTTGAATAGTTCAAATTCAAATTAGGGTTTGTATAATTATATTCGATATAATTTATTGAAATTAAACGAAATTGGAAAATTTATAATATTTAAATATTGATTACATGAATAGGATTTATGTTTAAAATTAGATGTATGATTAATTTAATAATTGATATTAAATTATTATTTAATTAATTAAATATGTTTAATTAATTAAAATCAAAATAATTTCTAATTTTTAAATCAATTTTAGAAATTGGTTTTTTATCTTTTGAATTGAATTAGTTTTGAATTAATTAAATAAATTTTAGTTATTTTTTAAAATAATTAAAATAAAAATTTAAATTTAAATTTAAAAATTCAAAGTGGAAACACCCCACTTCTTGAAGTAAATGATGCTTCCACTTTAATCAACCACATTTCCCATTAAAATTAGCGAATTGAAGTGACAATGTGACATTTACTTCAGTGCTTGCATGTTAATGGAGGATAAAAGCTCTCTAATTTGGTTGATAAACTGATTGAAGTGGCTAAAATTCTGTTTTTTAGTAGTGTTCTTCCTCCTCTATAAATCCATTTTTTCCTTCAAAAAATTCACTATAATCTAAGTTTCACCATTCAAATTCAAGACTAAAAATAGTAGAGAAGATCTTTTGATGGTTCATTAAAGAATTGGAATAGGATAAACGTGAAAAGCAGCATGGATTTAGAGGAATTCATCAAAGATATGTAATAATGAAACCCTCTTCTAAATTTTTTGTATTGCATGCTTTTAGAACTCAAATTAAATGTAATTAGAGTGCTTATTGATTCTGTTTGCTTCTATTGCATGTTAATATATCCTATCAATTGATATCAAAGCGTGATTTAAGTACTCAATTAACGTTAATTTGAGTTTGGTGGGTGAATTTTTAAGATTGCATGTTTTGTGGACTGATCTGGTGTTTTTCAATTTTGGTATTAGATTTCTCTTTGATTCATAAATTAAATTTATAATTGGCTCTTATTTGATGAGCTTATATATATATATTCTAGAATCTGTAATTTATTTGGAGTCATTAGAGTCGAAATTAAGTTGTAATTTGGAGGCTGAAGCAAGCAAGGTCGAAGAGAAAAAAAAACTGGAAATGAGCTTCTGTCTAGCAGTGTTGCAATGTTGTTCATCAAGCGTTGCAACGCTGTTCTTCATAGCAGCCAAGAAACAAGGATTCACCCTGCAGCGTCGTAACGTTGGGTGAGAGCGTTGCAGCGCTACTCACCCTAGCCTAGTTTCTAGGTGCACGCTCAAGTCGGTTCACACGCGAAACTTCCGATTCGATCGGTTTACTTCCCATTCGGTCTGGTTCAATCCTCATTGGACTAGTTCAACACTTTTAGAAGTTTTGGAGATCCTATTTAAGTGGTTCGGGATCGGTTCAGGTTAGTTCAAGCGGTTCTACATCAAATTGGAGTTGTTTTTGTACCTAATTTGTAATAAATTAGTTATTTCTGCTTGCTTAGGATGCCAAAGTTGAACCATATTAGTATTATTTAAATAATTATGCATGTGATGTATGTTGTACTTAAATTTAAACATGTTAGTGCATATAGTATGCCATTTAGATTTAAAGTCCCACCATAGTGAGCATGTTACATGCATTATATATATGTTATAAATTGTTATAATGTATAGTATGCATGTTTAGGGATTCTTTTATTTAATATAAGTGTTATATTAAGTATTGAATGCCTTTGATGTATGTTATGGATGCAAAGCATGTCTACTTTATAAGTTGTGATAAATTTGATTTAGACATTAAAATCCATAAAGTTAAGTTGCATGCTCACGTAGGTTAAACACTTATTTTAGTAGTTAAAATAGGTCGCTATCTTATAAATCACTTTACAAACTCAACTGGTATATAATCCTGTCTAAGGCTGGAGGTTTTTAAGTTGACAGTCTACAGAACACCTCCTACCTAAGGATTATGGTCGAATAATTGAGCATTGTTAACTGGTTTTATAAGCGTATGTGAGTGGTGTGAGGTAATAAAACGGTTTCACCTAGACATCGTAGATTAAAATCCATTTACAAGTGTTATATTTGGATAAACCACATAGACTTAGGGTTGTTTAATTAATTGAAATAAACCTGAGTATTGATATACCCAAACAAATTAGTAAAACATTTCAGTGGGAGTTTAATAACATATATGATAAAGTTAATAAGACAATTCAGTGAGAGATTAATAACATATATGATACGTATTTTTAGCTCTCATGTCCCTAAGAGTTCACAATCAAGATTCATGCGATACTTTGTGTCACCCTGGAAGTGACCTCCATTCGGAAAGTATTTGCATAAATCAAGATTCAGGTGAATAAGGGGAAGTCATTCAAATAAAAATCAAATATATTATATGATATATTGATTTCAACTTTCACGTCCCTAAAAAATTCACACTGTGAGATTCATATGACACTTATGTCACCCTAGGAGAAACCTCGATGCGGAAAGTGTTTATATGAGTCAAGATCAAGATGAATGGGGGAAGTAGTTCAAAGTAAGTGGGTGAAGGATATGTGTCAACATATCCTACAATCTCTTCCATTAGTTTGGATCGTGAGATTCCTATGTTGCGCCTGCTGGTTAGCTTTAGGCGGCCCTTGCTAGTTGTTTAACAACAGCTATCCCCTCGGAGGGTTGTAACATAGGATTCAGAACAACTCAAACTCCAAAAATAGATAGGATTTCTTAGGTCCATTCCTAATCTTGACTTTCCAATTTGGTAGCATTGTTGGGGCTGACTTCTGAAGTTTGAAAACAGAAGGTTACACTTACAAAATTACTAAAGTGTTAGTAATTTCTGACAAAAAACGGTAACTCAACAACTATAGGAATAAGAGTTATTCTAGAGATAGTGTTTAGTCAAAATTGTCTTGCTTAGTGAAGGAGTATTTGACCTCCCCTCGGTAGCACTTATTCTGACTCACTATAGTATTGCTGCAAATAAATAATGGTTATGGATACATTATTACCTTTTGTTAACTTGATTTTGGGTTTAGTTGCACTTTGCTAATTAGAATTTGTTTAAAAATTTCAACATATTGAATTCTTCTAAAATACTCGCTTCCGAATTAGTTAACGGTAAAATCAATTCAATATACAAATTACTAGTAATTGATGATTCAAAACAAGTTTTAACAGAGCATTTTCCTCTATCTCCTAACTCACCTAAAGTTTTGAACTATATAGATGAGAATACAAAAATCGAACGACAAAATAAATATGATTTACTTGTCATCGAAAAATGCTTAGTGGAAAACTATAAAACCTGGATAATAGATTCAGGTGCCACTAATCATATTTGTACTTTCTCTCAGGAAACAAGTTCCTGGAGATAGTTTACAGAAGGTGAAGCAATCTTTAATGTAGAGATCGAAGAAGTTGTTTAAGCTAAAGCAATGGGAGATATGAAGTTATTTATAAGAGATAAATACATTTTACTTAAAAATATTTGTTACATTCCTTCTATGAAAAGGAATCTAATATCTGTCTCTTGTTTGCTGAAACAAAGTTATAAAGTTTCTTTCAAAAATGATGAAGTGTTCATTACTTCAAGAAATATCAAAATTTGTTTCGCAAAATTAGAAAATAACTTGTACTTGTTAAAACCGACTGAGGTAAAGGCCATTTCGAACATAGCGATGTTTAAAATAGTTGAGACTCAAAATAAGAAAAGAAAAGTTACTCTAAATGCCTATCTTTGGCACTTGAGACTTGGTCACATAAATCTCAACAGGATTGAGTGATTGGTTAAGAACGGTCATCTAAATCAGTAAGAAGATAATTCATTACCACCATGTGAATCTTGTCTTGAGGGTAAAATAACTAAAAGATCTTTTTCTGCAAAAGGTCTTAGAGCCAAAAAACCCTTAGAGCTGGTACATTCAGACCTTTGTGGTCCTATGAATGTTAGAGCTAGGGGAGGATATGAATATTTCATTAGCTTCATTGATGACTATTCATGGTATGCATATTTACCTAATGCATCATAAGTCCAAAACATTTGAAAAGTTCAAAGATTATAAGACCGAGGTTGAGAACCAATTAGGTAAAAAGCTTAAAACACTTCGATCAGATCGAGGTGGTGAATATATGGACTTGGAGTTCTAGGACTATTTGATAAAGCATGGAATCCACTCTCAACTCACAGCCCCGGGCACACCTCAACAAAATGGTGTGGTAGAAAGGAGAAATATAACCTTATTGGACATGGTTCATTCCATGATGAGTTATGCCCAATTACCAAGTTCTTTTTGGGGACACGCGGTCAAGACTGCGGTGTATATATTGGACGTGGTCCCTTCAAAAAGTGTTTTTGAAACACCTTACGAGCTCTAAAGATGACATAAAGGAAGTTTACATCACTTCAATATCTGCGGATGTCCAGCACACGTGTTGGTGCAAAATCCAAAGAAGTTGGAATGTTGTTCAAAAGTATGCCTATTTGTAAGCTACCCTAAAGAGACGAAAGGTGATTACTTTTATGATCCTCAGGAAGATAAGGATCGACAAATGCAACTTTCCTGGAGGAGGACCACATAAAGAATCATCAACCTCGCAATAGGCTAGTAATAGAAGAATTGTTTAGAGGAACGACAAATCCATCAACAAAAGTTGTTGATAGAGTTGGTCCATCAATAAGAGTAGTTGATGAATCTACTACCAGATGATGGCTTAAATGATACATTAACTTTCAAACAAGCAATGTATGATGTGGAGAAAGACCAATGGGTTAAAGTTATGGACTTGAGATGGTATTTCAATTCAGTCTAGGATCTTGTAGATCAACCTGAAGGGGTAAAACCCATCAATTTCAAATGGATCTATAAAAGAAAATGAGACCAAGCTGGTAAGGTATAGACCTACAAAACTAGACTTGTGGCAAAAAGATTTACCCAAAGAGAGGGGGTAGACTATGAAGAAACCTTCTCTCCAGTTGTCATGATAACGTCAATTAGAATACTCTTATCCATAGCTACATTTTATGATTATGAAATATGACAAATGGATGTCAAGACAGACTTCCTAAATGGCTATCTTGAAGAGAGTATCTATATGTCTCAACTAGAAGGGTTTATAGAATAGGGTCAAGAGCAAAAATTTTGTAAGCTTAATCGATCCATTTATGGGTTAAAACAAGCATCTAGATCCTGGAATATGAGATTTGACACTGCGATCAAATCTTATGGCTTTGAACAAAATGTTGACGAACCTTGTGTATACAAAAAATCGTTAATAAAACTATCGCTTTTCTGGTATTGTATGTTGATGATATTCTACGCATAGGAAACGAAGTAGAATTTATAGCTGATGTTAAGAGATGGCTTGCTATGCAATTCCAAATGAAAGATTTAGGAGGAGCACACTATGTTCTTGGGATCCAAATAGTTTGGAACCATAAGAATAGAACTTTAGCATTATCTCAAACATCTTATATAGACAAGATGTTGTCTAGATATAAAATGCTAAATTCTAAGAAAGGAACGCTGCCTTTCAGACATGGGATTCATTTTTCTAAGGAAAAAAGTCCTAAGACACCTCAAAAGGTTGAGGTAATGAAACGAATTCCTTATGCATCAGCAGTAGGGAGTTTAATGTATGCCATGTTGTGTACTTATCTCGACATATGCTATATAGTTGGAATAGTTAGAAGGTTTTAGTCCAATCCTAGATATGATCATTGGACTGTCGTTAAAAACATCCTCAAATATCTTCGGAGAACAAGGAATTATATGCTTGTGTATGGTGCTAAGGATCTGATCCCTACTGGATACACTGATTCTGACTCAGACCGATATAGATTCAAGAAAATCAACTTCGGGGTCAGTATTCACTCTAGATGGAGAAGTAGTAGTGTGGAGAATTATTAAACAAAGATGTATTGTTGATTCCACAATAGAAGATGAGTATATAGTTGCAATTGAAGTGGCAAAAGAAGCAGTATGGCTCAAAAAGTTCCTGACTAATTTGGAAGTGGTTCCAAATATGCACTTGCCAGTCACTCTATATTGTGATAACGGTGGAGCGGTTGCAAATTCAAATGAACTTCAAAGCCATAAATGTGGAAAGCACATCGAGCGAAAGTACCATCTCATCAGAGAGATTGTACACAGAGGAGACGTGATCATCACACAGATAACCTCGCAAGATAACTTAGTTGATCCGTTTATGAAGGCCCTCTCAGCTAAAGTGTTCGAGGGTCACCTAATAGGACTAGGTCTACGAGATACTTACAACTAGGACAAGTGGAAGAATTTAGGGTATTAGATGCCCTAGTCTATTGTATTTATTTCTCATTGTATTCAACATTGTATATATTATATATATAATTATATATATATATATATATTATATAATATAAATATAATATATATATTAAATTCACTAGAGTTTTAGTCCAAGTGAGAGTATTGTTGGGTTGTATATCCTAAAACTCGCAAGTTTATAAAGTTAACACATATTCTATTATCAATAAAGATGTTATTCAACATTTGTTCAATAAAGTTTATTGAATATCATAATTAATCTTATTAAGTCTAAATCCAATAAACTAAGATCCATGGCTATATATGAGTACTCGAACTTTATGTAATCAAAAAGATGGATCAAGTTCGAGTAAATAGCTAAAACGGTCTATAGTAATACGAATAAGTTGGGTGCCTTATTCTGGTAACATTATTGGATGCGGCCCTCTGTAGTTGTTACAAATCTGTTGTAAATGTAGCTACAAACGAAGTGATCCTAATTCGTTCATGTATTGACATGAGGTGTGGGGGGTGTCCTATGCAATGAGTTTTGCATAAGATCAGGACCAAAAATAAGTCCACTCTTACTTTATAACATTGTTTACTGTTTAAAACGGACTATTTCGCTTAGATGACCTAGGTAACTCGATCTGATTCCTGAGCTACTATGAACTTCTGTTTATTCGGGATTACCTTAGATTACATAGTGAGGGTTGGCTTAACAACGCCGACTCAATAAGCCTCCCATTTTAGGGGTAAGACCGGGTAGATAGCTGGGGACATAGGATGCAAGATGGAATTCACGCCTACCCGATTTAGGGATAGGAGAAAGGTTGTTCTCTTAAGTACTGAATCCAGGTCTTGAACAAGGGGCCCCTGTTGGGAATGGTGTCCTAAATCTCCTTGTAGTCTCGTAGTTTATAAACTTTGTATAAACATATTGTTAATAATAAAATAAGTGTTATTTTATAAACATTTACTCAATCCAATAAACTAAGATCCGAGGTTATTTCATGTAAATTTAAACAAGTATGTAGAGACATACAGGTGGATCTTGTTTAAATATAACCTACATGGTCTGTAATAGATGGATAAGGTTGGGTACCTTATCCTTGTGACACTATGGATACAACCCACTTTGTAGGTATAACAAGTGTTGTATAAGACCAGACCACGAAATAATTAGTCTCTTTATATACCATCGTTGATAATAGAGACTTACATTTCACTAGGATGACCATAGATGACATGACCTGAATCCTAAGTGAGTTGGGAACTCCTGCTCATGAAAGCGATTCTTTGATTTGTATGAAAGAGAGTGGCCAGATTGTCAACTCAACAAGCTAACCATTTTGAGGATTTGTCTGTTTGGGAAGCTGGGAACTCAGCTTCACAAGACAGAATTCACTCCTTCTCCGATGCAGGGGTAAGTAGATAAATTGCTCCCTTTAAGGCTGATTCTGGGTCTTGAACATAGTGGCCACACGCTCTCTTGAGAAAAGAAGACTTAGTCATAGTGGGATTATATTAAATACCATAATTAATCATAATTCAATTATGACCAAACCCCTATCGGGCCAGGAGAAAGTGTAGCACCACATTGTTCAAGACCAGGAATCAGCTCTTAAGGGAGCAATTTATCTACTTGCCCCGACATTGGGGGAGGAATGAATTCCCTCTTGTATAGTTGTGTTCCCAACTCCCTAATCAGATGAATCCCCAAAATGGTAGACTTATTGAGTCGACGATTTGGCGACTCACACTCATAAAAATCAAAGAACTGCCCTCATGGACAGGAGTTCACAATTCGCGAAAGCTTCAGGTCATGTCACCTATGGTCATTCTGTTGAAATGTAAGTCTCTATTTTGAACGATGTTAAATAATGAGACTAGTCATTTTGTGGTCCAGTCTTATACAAACTTCTTTGGAATATCCCTGCTCACATGTCTCTCCATGAATGATCAGGATCAGGTTATTTGCAGTACTTTACAACAATTGTAACATCTACAAAGCGGGCCATACTCGTAGTGTCACCAGGATAAGGTATCCAGCCTTATCCATCTACTACAGATTATTTAGGTTGTCACTTAAACATGATCCACCCGTATGTCTCTACATACATGTTTAAGCTACAAGATAACCTTGAATGTTAGTTTATTGGTTTGTGGTTAATGCAATTAATTTTGAAATAAAACATCACATATTTTATTACATAAATAAAATGTTTATTCAATATAATTACAAACTATAGAACCCTACGAGATTTAAGGCATCAGTCCCAATAAATCTATGTGCCAAAATCGCAAACATCCAATTTTGAAAACCTCCATTCAAACATTCCAAATGTACAATATTAAACCCACCTTTAAACTAATCTTGTTTTGAAAAATACGAAGAACGTGGATGCAAGAAATTGGATCTAATCCAATTGTAGAGATCGAATCCCACAACGGAAGCGTTTGTGTGAGAACGCCTTGCATCCCGCAATTCAATTCATTATACTAAAATAGAATATAAACATGTAAATTAACATAAACAAATTGACTACTTGGGCACATCAAGCAGCAAGCTGCTAATTCAAGAGAAGTCTGGAGGGATAGGCTTGTGTCTAAGTCGTGTGGGAAGCGTCATTGGGGACATTGCTTGATTGGTACAGGAACTTGCTTCAGGAGTAAGCAAGCGAGACGTACGGCCGACCAATGCCCCATTAGTGGTTTTCGAAGTGGTAAGGGTCAACTCCCAAACTCTCAATAGAGGAGTTCAAGTCGACAACAACAACAGGAACAAGTTTATGCTATAACCAATGCCAAGGTTATTTTTGGGTTTGATGCCCTAAATCTCGTAGGGTCCTGTAGTTTGTAAACACATGTATGAACAAATGCTTTGGATGTAATAATATGATATATTTTCTTCATTTTTGTCTATGAAATATGACATATTTTATTTGCACTAACCACAAACCAATAAACTAAGATCCCTAGTTGTCGTTGTAACTTAAACATGTATGTGGAGACATACAAGTGGAGCATGCTTTAAGTGATAACCTAAATGGTATGTAGTATATGGATAAAGGAGGGAAACCTTATCCTGTGACACTACGGATACGACCCGCTTTGTAGATGTTACAAGTGTTGTAAAGTGCTACAAATGGTCTGATCTTGATCATTCATGTGGAGACATGTGAGCGGAGGTGTCCTATACAAAGGAGTTTGTATAAGACCGGACCACGAAATGTTTAGTCTCGTTATATAATGTCGTTCATGATAGAGACTTTCATTTCACTAGGATGACCACAGATAACATGATCTTAATCCTGGGAGAGTTGGGAACTTCTGCCTATGAGGGCGATCCTTTGATTTGTATGGGTGCAAGTGGCCAGATTGTCCACTCAAACCTACCACTTTGAGGATTCGTCTTATTGAGGTGCTGCGAACTCAGCTACACCAGATGGAATTCACTCCTTCCTCGAAGCAGGGGTAAGTAGATAGATTTCTCCCTTAAGAGCTGATTCCGAGGCTTTAACGATTTGACGCCGCACACTTTCTCATGGCCCAAGAGCTGTTCACTCATAGTAGACTATGATGTATTGTTCATTAGAAGAATTAGTGGTACTTAAGGAGTTAGATATAACAATAGAGGTAAAACGATAAATTAGCTTGGTTGTACTTACGAGCCACATTCGAGCTGTCCCTAGTTGTAGGCTACCCCAAAGGTATACGAGGGGGTTACTTTTATGATCCTAAGAAAAACAAGGTGTTTGTGTTGATAAACGCTACCTTTCTTGAGGAGGATCATATAAGGGAGCACAGTCTACATAGAAAATCGTATTGCGTGAACTTTCCAACGAAACTACTGAAACTTCAACAAGAGTTGTTGAAGGGTCTGCTACATCAACAAGAGTTGTTGATGAGAGTTCATCTGGTAGGTCAAATCTACCTCAAGAGTTGAGGGAACCTCGACGTAGTGGGAGGATTGCAAACCCATATGTTTGCTATATGGGTCTCACTAAAATCATGGCTATGGTAGCTGATGGCGAGGTTGAGAATCCATTGTCTTCTCAGAAGGCAATGGAGGACTAGGATGAATGGGTCAAAGCCATGGATCTCGAGATGGAATCTATGTACTTCAACTCAGTATGGGATCTTGTAGATCAACCTGATGAGGTAGAACCTATAGGTTGTAAATGGATCTACAAGAGGAAACGGGGTGTTGATGGGAAGGTGAAAACCTTCAAGGCTAGACTTGTGGCAAACGGTTATACCTAGGTGGAGGGAGTTGACTATGAGGAGACTTTCTCGCTTGTTGCCATGTTGAAGTCTATCTGAATCCTTCTGTCCATTGCGTCATATTATGACTATAAGATATGACAAATGGATGTCAAAACTACCTTTCTGAATGGTAATCTTGAAGAGACCATTTATATGGTGCAACCCGAGGGATTCGTTGCCCAAGGTCAAGAGCAAAAGGTTTGCAAACTGAATTGGTCCATTTATGGGCTGAAATAGGCGTCTCGATCTTGGAACATAAGGTTTGATACTGCAATCAAATCTTACGACTTTTACTAAAACGTTGATTAGCCTTGTGTCTACAAACAAATCATCAACAGTTTAGTAGTTTTCCTAGTGTTATATGTAGACGATATCCTACTCATTGGGAATGATGTAGGTTTACTGACTTCAGTTAAGAACTAGTTAGCAACCCAATTCCAGATGAAAGATTTGAGAGAGGCTCAGTTTTTTCTTAGTATTCATATCTTTCATGATCGAAAGAAAAAAGTCCTAGCACTATCTCAGGCATCATACATTGACAAGATGTTGATCAAGTACTCGATGCATAACTCCAAAAGGGGTCTACTGCCATTTTGGCATGGAGTTACATTGTCTAAGGAACAGTGTCCTAAGACACCTCAAGAGGTTGAGAAATGAGAAGGGTACCCTACGCATCTGCCTTTGGCAGTTTGATGTATGCGATGTTATGTACTAGACCTGACATCTGCTACGTTGTGGGGATAGTCAGTAGATATTGGTCTAATCCAGGACATGGTCACTGGATAACCATCAAGAACATCCTCAAGTATCTTCCGAGAACAAGGGACTACATGCTATTGTATAGATCTAAGGATTTGATCCTTACTGGATACACGGACTCTGACTTTCAGACTGATAAGGATTCTCGAAAATTCACTTCAGGCTCAGTGTTCACTCTTAACGAAGGGGCTATAGTATGGCGAAGCACTAAACAGAGGTGCATCGTTGACTCCACGATGGAGGCTGAGTATGTAGCAGCTTGTAAAGCTGCTAAGGAGGTCGTTTGGCTCAGGAATTCCTAACTGATCTAGAAGTTGTTCCATACATGTCTAGGTCCATCACCCTTCATTGTGATAATAGTGGTGCTATGGCGAACTCCAGGGAGCCCAGAAGTCACAAGTGCGACAAACATATAGAGCAGAAGTATCATCTCATCCGCGAGATAGTGCATCGAGGGGACGTGATAGTCACGAAGATCGCTTCGGAGCACAATGTTGTTGACCCGTAACGAAGGCTCTCTAGGCTACAGTTTTTTAGGATCACCTTCAAAGCATGGGTCTACGGGACCGTCCATGGCTAGACTAGGGCAAGTGGGAGTTTTTGTACTAGGCCTTAGTGCCCTAGTTTATTGTTCTGTACTAGTTTTTATCTTGTACACCCACTCGCTTTAGGACAAGTGGGAGATTGTTGGGGTTAATGCCCTAAATCTCGTAGGGTTCTGTAGTTTGTAAACACCTGTATGAACAAACGTTTGTGATGTAATAATATGAGATATTTTCTTCATTGTTATCTATGAAATATGAGATATTTTATTTGCATTAACCACAAACCAATAAACTAAGATCCCTGGTTGTCGTTGTAACTTAAGCATGTATGTGGAGACATACAAGTGGATCACACCTTAAGTGTTAACCTAAATGGTCTGTAGTATATGGATAAAGGAGGGAAACCTTATCCTGGTGACACTATAGATACGACCCGCTTTGTAGATATTACAAGTGTTGTAAAGTGCTATAGATGGTCTGATCTTGATCATTCATGTGGAGACATGCTAGCAGGGGTGTCCTATACAAAAGAGTTTGTATAAGACCAGACCACGAAATGTTTAATCTAGTTATATAACGCCGTTCATGACAGAGACTTTCATTTCACTAGGATGACCATAGGTAACATGACCTTAATCCTGAGTGAGTTGGGAACTCCTGCCTATGAGGATGGTCTTTTGATTTGTATGGGTGCGAGTGACCAAATTGTCGACTTAAACCTACCACTTTGGGGATTTGTCTGATTAGAGAACTAGGAACTTAACTACACAAGATGGAATTCACTCCTTCTCCAAAGTAGGGGTAAATAGATAGATTGCTCCCTTAGGGCTGTTTTCAGGGCTTGAACGATGTGGCGCCACACACTTTCTCATGACCCGAGAGGTTTTCACTCATAGTAGGACTATGATGTATTGTTTATTAGAGGAATCAGTGGTACTTAAGGAGTTGGATGTAACTAGAGGGTCAAAACGGTAAATTGGCCCAACTATACTTACGAATGATCTGTGAAGGGTTATCGTACTGTTGATTGGTTATATCCAATGGATACAGAAATATATTTGTAGTAAAAAGAGTGTAGCTGTCGATCTTTAGTAGAGTGCCCTGCAGTTAACGGATGGTGGATTTCGTGATTAAAGAGTTTAGTAGTTATTCACGTACCATTGGAGGTTCAAGCTTCAAGCCCATAAGGTCCCCTTGGTAGATCAATGGATTTAAGTTAAGAATCAGTTTTTGAGTTAGTTTGAAATATTCAAATTAACAAGAGGGAGTTTGATTATATATGATATAATTAAATTGGTTCAATTATATGTGATATAATTGATATGATGTATGGGATATATTAATTGGAGGAATTGATATAAATATGATTTATATTAAATAAAGAAGAAAAGAACTATGGTTTAAATATTACATATGATGTGATATTAAAACTATAGATTATAAATATAATATGACAAGTTGGTTATTATATTTATTTATAATTAAAAAAAATAATATGATAATTGTGGTAGGTTATTTTCTCTATTAACCGTGAAAGTGGGAGGTTGTTTTCAGTTTTGAATAACTGAAGGATAAAATGAAAAGTGTTTTCATTTTGAAGTGAGATCGCTTCATAAGTTGCATTACTAATCGTTTAGCTCATGAGAGACTACATGATAACCTTCAAGCGAGAACTAAACAATCGTGTAAAGCGATTTACTAAACAATCACGTGCTACGCGAGATTTACTAAACAATCGTGTAAACGATCCAGAGTGTTTTACAAAACGATCGTGTATCTTTGAGATTTACTAAATGATCAAGCATTCATAGTCTATGGGGTAGACAGTACCTTCTCCCACTTGCTTGATCGTGCAATTCGATCGTTTTCTTCCACCATCCCTCTACCAAATACACAACAAAGCCCACACCTCTTAGATTCTCATTCCGAGAATACCAAGGTTGCCGAGTGGTGGTGTTGAAGGGTGTTTGTTCGAGGAGAAGATTATTCTTGATCACTAGATGATTGGGTCGACGATTTGAACGAAAGCGAGAGGTTGTTGTCCACTTGTTGACGAGAGCGAGAGATTCACAGAAGAAGAGTTCTTCAAAGGTATGTCTCTCGTTTCTTTTGTTATTGTTTTTCAAATTACTAAAGCATGCTGTAATTTGTTCTAAGATGCATAACTATTGTGTATGTTTGTGAATGCCTTTAATTCTTTCACAATGGGCTTGGAAAGATCCTGCTTCTGCTCATAGGTTCTCTTGAATAAGAGTTCCTTCAGAAGATATGTCAGACTCAATGGTCGTAGGTACACTTCCCATTTTGGGACATTATGCTTATGTATTGTTTGACTCTGGTTCGACAAATTTGTTCATATCGTCTGTGTTTATGAAGCATGCTAGTATAGATTTAGAGCTAATGCATTATGTATTGTCAGTTTCTACTCCATCTGGAGATATTACTCATGTGACACAGAGAGTAAAAACATGTCAGCTTGTAATAGCATAACGTATGTTAGATGTGACTTTGTTAAGCCTAGATATGATAGATTTCAATATTATCCTAGGCATGGATTGGCTGGATACCAACCACGCCATGATAGATTATTTTCATAAAGAAGTTGTCTTTAGTCCGCCTGCAGAAGCTAGCTTTAAGTTCAGAGGAGTTAGGACTGAGACTTCGCCTAGGGTAGTTTCAGCTTTAAAAGTTAGGAAGATGGTTAGTCAGGGTGCTTGGAGCCTTTTGGCCAGTGTAGAGACCTTAAGGTCACTTTGTCGTTCGAGCTAGTGGTGAGGGAGTATCCATATCTTTTTTTAAGGATCTTCCAGGGTTGCCACCATAGAAGAAAATATATTTCACTATTGAGCTAGAACCAGGCACTACCCCAATCTCTAAAGATCCATATAGAATGGCTCCAGCAAAACTGAAAGAGCTTAAGATCCAGATATAGGAACTGCTAGACAAGGGTTTCATACATCCAAGTGTGTCACCCTAGGGTGTACCAGTGTTGTTCGTGAAGAAAAAGGATGGTTTGTTATGACTATGCATAGGCTACAAAGAATTGAATAAAGTAACCATCAAGAATAAATATCTACACCCCATTATTGATGATCTATTTGATCAGTTACAAGAAGCTATTGTATTCTCCAAAATTGACCTCCGATCAGGTTACCACCGACCGAGGATAAAAGACAGTGATATCCATAAGACTACATTCAGTTCTAGAAATAAACATTAAGAGTTCATTGTAATGTCATTTGTTTTGAGCAATACTCCAGCAATGTTCATAAACCTGATGAATAAATTGTTCAAGGATTTCCTTGACACCTTTGTAATTTTTTTCATCAATGATATCTCGGTCTATTCTAAGATAGAAACAAAGCACAAGAAGCATCTTCGTAAAGTCTTAGGAACTCTGAGGGAGAATAAGTTGTATGCTAAATTCTCGAAGTGTGAATTCTGGCTATGTAAAGTGTCCTTTTCGTGGCACGTGGTGTCAAAGGATGGGGTTTCTGTGGATCCAACAAAAATTAAGATGGTTATGAGTTGGTCCCACCCCACGACAGTCAGTGAGGTACGCAGTTTCCTGGGGTTGCTGGTTATTATCGTCAGTTTGTAGATAATTTCTCCCATATAGCCACCCCTTTGACTCAGTTGACCAGGAAGGGAGCTTCGTTTGTTTGGAATAAAGCCTATGAGAACAGTTTCTAAAACCTTAAGCATAAGCTTCTCTATACCGGTTTCTATAGTACCAGATGGCTCTGAAAGTCTTAAATTTATAGTGATACTTCTAAGAATGGATTGGGTTGTGAGCTTATGCAACACGACGAGGTGGTTGTGATGGAACAAACACATGCACAGCGAAAGGAAAAATGGATCTAAAGTACTCTAGTTAGGTTAATTTCAAAGAATAAGCATGCAATTAAAACAAGTATAAAGAGATAGAAGAAATACAACCTTTGTAGACTTGAATCTTCTCTAAAATAGCTCTAATCTCCTTAGGAACGGTTCATAGACCACCACGAGAGTCTTCTTGGCTATTCTCCAACCTTAGCACGGGATGGTGGGATTTGGTGAGTGACTAATTTAGAGAGAAAAATGTTAAGTATTTGAGAGAAAATAATTATGAGATTATCAAATAATCTCATAAATTTCCACTTGGCCAAGAATCTTAAAATTCATTAAGCTTCTTCCTTTTAAAGACCATTTCATGCAAAACATGAAACTTTGAGTTTGATGAAAATTTGACACTAAAAAATCCATTAACTCAAAGTGAGATTAGTAAGGCAAGTGTCTTCAATCGAAGACAACACTTAGCAATGCAAATGTTGGCATTTCTCACTCACAATTGTTGGACCTTTCCACTAACTTGGTCAAAGGTCAAAGTTTGACTCTCAAAGTCCAAAGTCAACAAATTTGACTTTTGGAATTTCAAAGTCAAAAGTCAACATTTTGACTTTCATTGCATTTTTTACCTAGTCAACAATTTTGATTTTTTATGCAATTTTGATCAATTTCATTTAATTTCAAAATTAATTCTAATAGTTAATTTTTAAAATTAAATTAATATTAAATAATTAATTAAATAATTTAATTAATTTAATTAATATAAATTTAGCCCTAATCCCAATCAATATGAATCCCTATTCATAATATTGATATTTAAATATTATTTAAATATCTCCTATTTTCTCTCTCTTTATGTTTAATTCACAATTAAATATTAGGTTAAATATATCATATATATTTAATGCTTTTCTCCAAAAATCAAATTCGAACAATTCAAATTCGTTCGTCACTCTATTCTAAGGTTTAGTCCAATGTGAGCTAGTAGAGGGATCTCATGAACCTACAGATCATGGGCTTTAACGATCCAAAATTAACGGGCTAAACTCTTTAACCTAATTAACCACCATTCGTTAACTACTGGGTTACTCCACTAAAGCCCAGTATTTGTACTCCCCTCACTGTAGATATATTATGCCCAATCGATATAACCATGATTAGTAAGTCAACCCTTCACAGGTTGTTTGTAATAACAATTGGGCCAAAGCTGTTTTACCCTCGAGATTACATCTTGCTTCTTAAGTTCCACCGATCCTCTAATAAACAATTGGTTTGTGATACAATCACTAAACCGAGTCCCTCTCGGGCCAATGGGAGGGTAGGGCCTCTTGTTCAAGACCCAGAGTCAGCACTTAAAGGAATAACCTCTCTACTATCCCTAAAAGCGGCTAGGAGTAAATTCCGTCTTACACCCTATGTTTTCAGCTATCTACCCGATCTTACCCTTGAAACAGGAGGCTTATTGAGCCGGTGCTATTAAGTCAACCTTCACCCATGCAAATCTAAGGATAATCTCGAATAAACAGGAGTTCATAGTTAGCTTAGAATTAAGGTCAAGTTACCTAGGTCATCGCTTTGAAATAGTCAGCTTAAACGGTGAACAATATTATAAAGTAAGAGTGACTTATTTCTTGGTCCAATCTTATGCAAACTCATTGTATAGGACGCCTACACTCTTCATGTCAATACATGAATAAATCAAGATCACTTCTTTTGTAGCACTTTACAACAAGTTAACAACTACAGAGTGGGCCGTATCTGATAGTGTTACCAGAATAAGGTACCCAACCTTATTCATATACTATAGACCATTTTGGTTATTTACTAAACTTGATCCACTCTTATGTCTCCACATAAAGTTCAAGTATTCATATAATAGCCATGGATATTCAATTTATTGGATTTAGTCTTCTTTCTAAAACGAAATGAACAATTCATATATTCAATAACAACTTTATTGAATAAAACCTCGATAACATCTTTATTGATAACATGATAACTTTATTGGTTACAAACCACGAGTTTTATGACATAAAACCCAACAGGTTGCCTATGCCTCCCGCCAGTTGAAGAAGCATGAGTGAAACTATCCTATTTATGACTTAGAGCTAGCAGCGTTGGTCTTTGCATTGAAAATCTGGAGACACTATTTATATAGGGAGAAGATTCAAATTTTCACCTATCATAATAGTTTGAAATAGTTCTTCACCCAGAAGGAGTTAAACATGAGACAACGCATGTGGCTCAAGTTAGTGAGGGGTTACGATTGTGAGATTCTGTACCACCAAGGCAAGGTGAATGTGGTGGCGATGCTCTTAGTAGGAAGACAACTCATTCGGTTGCCTTGATCACCAAACAACTCCAGTTATTTAATGAGTTGGAACGTGCGAAAATTGCACTGGCAATGAGGGGAAGTCACCTCGTAGCTAGCACAGTTGACGGTACGACCAACTTTGAGACAGGGAATCATTGAGGTGCAACAGGTCGATTCGTACCTTGTTTAGAAATTTCGTCAGGTGGAGTTAGGTCAGGACATTGTCAATGTCCTTGGATCATGGTTTTCTATATCGAGGATGGTTATGCATGCCTACAGATAGTGGTCTTAAGAGCAAATTATTGGTAGATGCTCATAGCTCCCCATTCTCGATACATCCTGGCAGTACCAAGATGTATCAAGATTTGAAGCAGTATTATTGGTGGTTCGATATGAAAAGGGAGATAGCTAATTATGTCAGTAAATGTTTAGTCTGTCAGTAGGTGAAGGCCCCAAGACAGAAGCCCGCGGGTTTTTTACTGTCATTAAATGTACCATAATGGAACTGGGAGAGTGTATCCATAGATTTCATTATGGGTTGCCCAGAACAGCGAAAGGGTTTTCAGTGATATGGGTTGTAGTGGACAAACTCACTAAGGTGGCGCATTTCATTTCAGGGAAGCCCACGTATTCGGTGAATAAATGGGCTCAGCTATACATGAAGAAGGTAGTGAGATTGCATGAGGTGCTAGTGTCGATCGTATCCGACAGAGACTCTCGTTTTACCTCTAGTTTTTGGAAGAGCCTCCAAGCAGCATTGGAGACACAGTCAAACTTCAGTATAGCCTTCCATCCCTAGACTGATAGGCAAATAAAGCATTTGAATCAGACGCTGGAGGATATGTTGCAGCTTGTACATTGAAGTTTTCAGGGAGTTAGGACTCTCACTTGCATTTGGTAGAGTTTGTGTATAATAACAATTATCAGGCTACCATTGGCATGTCTCCATTTGAAGCTTTGTACGGTAAAGGTTGTAGGTTTTTTGTTTGTTGAGGTGAGGTTGGTGAAAAAAAGTTGGTGGGAACTGAGCTAGTGGAAACGAAAAATGAAGTCATGAAGATGACCAGGGCTTGAATGCTAACAGCACATAGTAAACAGAAGAGTTATTTGACGTTAGGCGTAAAGATCTTGAGTTCAAGGCAGGTGATAAAATGTTCCTAAAAGTAGCACCTATGGAAGGTGTTCTAAGGTTTGGAAGGAAGGGGAAGCTAAGTCCACGTTTTGTTGGGCCATTCGAGGTCTTGGAGTGAATTGGCCCTGTGGCTTATCAGTTGGCCTTGCCACCGTCTCTCTCTACAATCCATAATATTTTTCATGTCTCCATGTTGAGGAAGTATGTGACAGATTCGTCCCACGTGGTGGACTTTGAGCCCTTGCAACTAAATGAGAGCCTGAGTTTCGAGGAGAACTATCCAAATTCTGGCTCAAGAAGTGAAGATTCTACATAATCGTGAGGTGGCACTGGTAAAGGTTTTATGGCAAAATCATTAGTTTGAGGAAGTAACTTGAGAATGGGAGGACGAGATGAGAACACAGTACCCATCGTCGGTAGCCATGTGTTCATCATCATTCAGCCCCCAGTTTTCGTGTTCTCACCAGAGTCTTGAGGTTTGGGTAATTTTTGGGGTGTTTTTTAAATGTCATTAAGATTGGTTAGGTTCTATCCAATATTTGAACTACCCATAGTGTTTTTTAAGGTTAAATTGAAGTCTTGAAGGTGTTCTCGTCACTATCCAGCAGCTTTGGCAAGGGTTGTGGACAGCTTTGTATACTTTTGGGTAATTTGTTATTGATAGTTGGTGTGGGTTCCTTTAAATCTTGAATATTCATAAGGATTTGACTTTGATTTTGGATTTTTATGGTGATTTAGGAGGTGGAGGTGGAGGTTAAGCTCTATCCGTTTGAGTTAAAAGCTAATTTTGGTAAGTTACGTATTGTTGGTTCACCCTCAAACCCAAGTGGTCCCCATGTTGGCTTGGATTATTATGACATGCTTGTTAGTCAGTTGGAATTATGGAAGCTTATATTACGTTGTTCCCTTGGGTTCACCACTTATATGTCCCTCTAGGGTCACTGGCTATGAAAGCATGCCTCCAGGTTCGCCCCTTATGCGTATGCATATGCCTATATCTACGATGCATTTGTACACTTAAGTCCCAATATGAAGGCCAAATCACCTAGTGGGCCCAATAGTGGGTAGCTTACTGGGTATATTATACTCATCCTTTTCTCTTCATGATTTTCAGGTAAAGGTAAAGATAAACCGGTGAATGACAAAAAGGATCGTGAGCTAGTCATTAGGACGTGTTATCGCTTTCGCACTTATGTTTTATTTGATAGGATCTTGTTTAGGAGTGTAGCATTTTCAAACTCTGGGTCATTTCATTTATTCATTTGTTAATTCATTTGTTTGCTCAATTCATTTTAAATGTGAGTTAGGGGTACCCCGCACGGTACACGATGTTTTTAGGATTTTATTGTCTGAGCTTTATTTAATGAAATATAAGTTTTATCTTTTTTATTTAATTTTTCTTCAAGAAATTTATTGTCAAGTCTATGTATGCATATAGTAGTATCCTAGAAGTATAATGGAAAGTTGAGTCATTACAACAATCCGATTACATTTGCGACTAAGACTCATTAAGATTAATCCATCAATAAATTTTTATTACGATTACACCACTTTTCATTACAATTTGGTAAATGTGGCCTTGGGTCAAAAATACTCTTTTGGTTTCTCTGCTCTAAGTTCCATTCCATTATAGTCATTGATTTTTAACAAATATTCAAAGTATACATCTAGCACCATTATAATTGTATATGTTTCGTCATGTTGTTTAATTCTTTTGTCCAATTTTTCTTTCACCCAAAATCAAAATTCATATATTTTTTCTTCAAATTTGCAATATTTTTCTAAGTTTAGATTTGGTTGACAATATGCATTGTTGTTTGTGTTCCAAAAATGTTTGATTTTATTTAAAGTTATTTTAATTTAAGGTACAACTATTTTATGTGACACTTGTATTTTCTTTCTTCTTTAAGTTGACTTCTATCGTCCTAATCGTCAATGTTTGCAATGAGTTATATATTATGTTCAATATCCTTTTTAAAAGAGCATATATTACACGGATTAGAGTTTTAATTCTGACCTACATAAGATAATCAATGATTTAAAGTATAACTGAATATATTATAACTCAACTTTAATTTTGTAGGAATTATAGTGGATCAAGACCTATAAAGCATGTGAACAAAATAGCCCGAGCTTAGATGCTCAAGGGCTCCAGCTAGAACACAAACATACCCTACCCCCAACTTAAAATCTAACATTGTCCCTGATATGATAAAGAATAGAAAACAAGAGACAAAATGAAAAGGGAAACAAAAAAAACTTCCCTAAAATTTGGCACGCTGGATGGCGGTGATATTTGGCTCATAAAAAATGTAATTGTCTCCATCTTCTCAATGACAACTAAAACCAAAAGATCAAAGAAAAGTGAAAGAATTAAGCCCAAGAAAAATAAAAATAAACAGAAAAGAAACCTAAACTTAGAAAGCAATAAAAGGATAAAATCATAGCTACCTCCGGGTAGTGCAATTGTTTCAGGTTAGTATGCTCGACCCGACTCGGCTTCATGAACCATAACCATCACGAACTTCCTACTCTCCATCTCCCACCCCAAACATAGAAGGTTGGTCACTATCCTATAAAATATGAGTACTAGAACACATAGGTGTTGGGATGTATGCCCTAAAGCCTCGTAGTTATATATTAGTTGAATCAATGGTAAATTAGTTTTATGAAACTTATGCAATAATCCATTAAATTAAAATCCAGAGCTATCTTCTATAACTTAAACATGTATGTATAGACATACAGTTGGATCATGTTTAAGTTATAACTTAAACATTCTGTAGTAGATGGATAAGACTAGGTACCTTAACCTAGTGACACTATGAATACAACTTACTTTGTAGTTGTTAAAATTGTTGTAAAGTGCTACAAATGATCTGATCCTAATCATTCATATGGAGACATGTATGCAGAAGTATTTTATAGAAAGAGTTTGTATAAGATTAGACCATGAAATGAATAATCTTTCTATATAATACCATTGATAGATGAGACTTACATTTCACTAGGATGACCATAGGTGTCTTGACCTGAATCTTGAGTGAGTTGTGAACTCATGCTTATGAAGGCGATCATTTGATTTGTATGTGTGAAAGTGGTCAGTTTCACCGACTCAATATGCCCATCATTTTGGGGACTCCTTTTATTGGGGAGCTGGGAACATAGTTTCATAAGAAGGAATTCACTCTTTCTTTATCGTTAGAGTAAGTAGAGAAATTGCTCCATTAAGGACTGATTTTGGGGCTTGAGCAATGTGGTACCACACCCTATCTTGGCTCGAGAGGGGTTTGGTTATAGTCAGACTATAACTTATTGTGCATTAGAGGAATCAATGGTACTTAAGGAGTTAGATGTAACTATAGAAACAAAATGGTAATTTTGGCATAGCTGTACTTATGAGAAATTTGTGAAGGGTTGATGCACTATTGGTAAATATGGCATTAGGTCAAAAATACTCTTTTGGTTTCTCTCCTCTAAGTTCCATTCCATTATAGTCATTGATTTTCAGCAAATATTCAAAGTACATCTAGCACCATTATAATTGTATATGTTTTGTCATGTTGTTTAATTCTTCTGTCCAATTTTTCTTTCACCCAAAATCAAAATACATATATTTTTTCTTCAAATTTGCAATATTTTTCTAAGTTTAGATTTGGTTGACAATATGCATTGTTGTTTGTGTTCCAAAAATGTTTGATTTTATTTAAAGTTATTTTAATTTAAGGTACAACTATTTTATGTGACACTTGTATTTTCTTCCTTCTTTGAGTTGACTTCTATCGTCCTAATCGTCAATGTTTGCGATGAGTTATATATTATGTTCAATATCTTTTTTAAAATAGCATATATTACACGGATTAGAGTTTTAATTCTGACCTACATAAGATAATCAATGATTTAAAGTATAACTGAATATATTATAACTCGACTTTAATTTTGTAGGAATTATAGTGGATCAAGACCTAAGTGACAAGCTATAATATTCATCTAAACAATTCATTACAATTATTATGGTGATTCAATCGAATCTCTTTACAATTAGGTTTGGTCCACGCCTACGAGAATGATCCCTTAGCCAGTTTTGCAGACATAATAGAAGTAGATAACTCAAATCTAGCTCTTGAAAATTGAACTTAGGTCAAAACACTATTCTAGTTCCTCTATTCCAAGTTTCATTTTATTTTAGTAATTATCTTTCAATAAATATTAAAAGTATGCATATAGCACGAATGCATCATTATATATGATCCATCATATTGTTTGATCTTTCGATTCAATTTTTTTTCATCCAAAATCTAAATTCATAGATTTTTTTTTAAAAAATATTTACATCGGTTTTCTAAATTTAGATTTTGTTGAGAATATGTGGGTTGGAGAAATTGCTTACTCTGATTTTGAAGTAGAGAACACAAAATCTATGCCAATAACATATTCTTGTTAGTCTTTTTAAGTTTACTAGTTTTTAATATGTGCATTTTCAATTTTATCTGATCATATATTGAATTGAATTGATTTTTTTTTTTTATGAAATTCTATATACAAATTCAAATATATCTTTCTCAAAATATTCCTAATATTTTATTGCTTTTGTTCTCTCAAAAGAAACTTCATAATCTATAAAATAACTATAAAAAATAATGACAATGGAAAAAGATAAATTTTTACATCTATGAACTATTTTTTGAAGTAAAATTCCTGTCTAGCTTTTCATTATTACAAAGGCTTTAGGATTAGTAAATTATTATGAAGGAAAAAAAATTGAAGAAATACGGTGAAACTGTATTTTTATTATCAAATGGGTGGAAAATAAGTCTTTTAAAGATAGGACACATTATTATCTTTAAATTATTTACTTGATTTTCTTTTGCTGGCAGCTTAAATTAAATATATACTAAAAAATTATTTATTATAAATATGAACCTGAGTATATCTAAAATATGATTGTTCATACTTACAATAAAATTAAATATCTATAAAGTTATATGTGTTTTTTAAACCACACAAACTTGATTGAAAATAATTCCTATATGTTGTGAAAATTTTAGGTAAATGAAAAAAGAAAAAACTAAAATTAGAAGAGCATACATTTTGTTTAGAAAAAAAAAAATAGTAAAAGCTTTTTATCTTGTTCTAGAGGTAAAAAAAAGTTACATTATCTTTTGTCATTATTATACTTCTATTTTAAAATGTTTTAGCTATTAAATTGTAAAATTCTTAAAATTCCATTATTATTTAGAATTAAAAGTAAAGTCATAACCTATAATTTATTTTAAAAGTAAATTGAGATTTTTTCTATATTCTATTTTTCACCTTCTTTTAATTTGTCAAGTTTATAAATGTTTTTAAGTTGTTGGTCTCAACTTTAATTCTTTAAAGTTTTTTTTTTCCTTTTAAAATTCTGAAACTCTTGAAATTATGCACACGCACTTACAAATTTTATTATTGCAATTTCAGACTTAATATCTTTTGAAAATGGATAATCGTAATTTCTAAAATGATAAGGACAAGATGGTCCAAAAAATATGATTTTTTTTTTAATTCTATTTTTTAAATTCATTGTGATTGCATATATCACATTTTCATCCATTGTGATTTGTGGTTGTTGTTCATTCGTGTCTTTTGAAATTTAAAAAATGGTAAAACGAACTATTTTTTTTTAAAAAAATAATTGTTTTTTTTCATATAGTATAGATTATACTTATTAATTTGATTTTATATTATGATTTATTATCATATAATAAAGAAATATTCTTTAATTTTGAGAATGAAATGATAAAACTTGTTTTATTTTAATTCTTCATACTTCATACAAATAATTGATGATTAATTATTAACAATTTTGTGAGACCATATGTTATACAAATACTCAATGAATAACATAAGTCTACATTTGATCATTAAGTATTTATTTAGTAGAGAATTCAGATTCTGTTTTATGTTTTCAGATTTAATGAGTTCAAGAAATATGTGTTTGGTAGACAACGCATATTTTGTTTTCCAAAACTATTTTCGGATTATGTGATCCAAACCGTGAAAAATCTTTAAAATAACATTTTTATATTTTCATTGCAACTAGATTTTGAATTTAAATTTTAAAATGCAGGATAAATAAAGAGAAAAATATTTAGAAATATAATATATCATGTTATAAACTAACTCATGTTTTAAAAAATAAAATATGTATTATGTAATGTATTACACTTTATATAATATTACAAAATAATAATTGTATATTTTTTTTAACATAAATCATATTCATAAATAAGTTAATAATAGTTTATTGTCAGTGAATGACTACAACTAGTTTTGTGATTTATAAATGTATAGTATCAAACATATTTTAAACAATTGTTTAAATTAAAATCGAATTTCTAAAACTGCTATCACACATATCTGAAAACATTACAACTCTGTTTTCATTGAATCATTTGTTTTTAAATTCTCTATCAAACAAACTCTAAGTTTCCATTTTTTTTAACCAAACAAAAATCAATCATTGATTATAAAAGGGGAAAAAAAAGACTATTGCTATACACTCATATTTTCTCGTATGGATTTGCTCACATAACAATTGGTAGGCAAAAATTCTTATTCAACATAATTAAAATTGAGTTTACTATCACAAACATAGAAATTGAGATATTTAGATAGGACACCATGTATCATCATTTATAACTTGAATATAGCATCATCTCGAAGAAGTCTTGAAAATTAAAATGGCTTTGAGAACAATGCATCAAGAGAATAAAAATCAAGAAAAGATAAAGCTCTAGATGAATAATGATAATGTAATTAAAGTGTGAGGTACGGGAATCGAATCTCAAATCACGAAGTTGATATTATAAATACTATGTCAGTTGAGCTACGCTCTTGTTGACATTAATTATTGTTTTTAGCGAAGAATTGGGTATTAAATAATACACCTTTTTGTTTTTGTAACCAAAGAATTTATAAGGTTTTTTTGTCTTTAAATTCTAAAACTTTTTAAATTTGATTTTTAATTCAATTAATGAAGTAAAGTCTTAGTGGGGTGTGTTGTTATTGATATTAATTTAATATTAATTTAAAGAAAATATTTTAAATGACAAAATTGTTGAAAATATTTACAAATAATGGCAAGATATGGTGATAGACTAGTATTTATGTCTATTATGACGTAGATAGACACAGATAATAGTTTATTACATATAGACAGTGAAATTTTACTATATTTATAAATATTTTGGTTCATTTTCTTATATTTAAAAAGACACCTTAATTTAATAATAACGAGTTTAAAAAGTAACTCCCACGTATTTTCTTTTTTCGCTTTACATGTTTTTGCAATATATATATATATAAATATATATTCATGCCGAAATTTCATATAAAAAAAGATAATTACTATTGAAATGGCATAATTGTAATAAACTAAAATTAAAAAGGATAATGTAGTATAAAAATGTTTTTTTTTTAGAAATATTAGCTTTTTAATATAGTATAGATATCCAAAATTAATGCCAATGTGGATAAAATATAATTTGTGCCTACTAAATTATTGTTATTGTTTTTTTAAGCAAACAAACTAACTGCCAATCACAAAATAACATCCTTAGATACAAGTAAAACAAACCAAAAATGAAGCAGAAAAGCTCAATTATGCACCGCCAAATCTTGCTCACGAGGGAGTGAGCCATGAAATTGTGACTTTGCCTCACATCGAGAAAAAAATACATCATCCAACTCATGTGCAAGCGACTTGGCCTGCTCAACAAACATATCCCTTCCTCCATACAACCAGACTCAACTCGACCATCAACAAACATATTCCATTAAAAAGATGAATCACCTCCATACAATCAGACTCAACTCGACTATGGATGGATCATAGATTAAATTTTTAATTATTTTTAATTGTGCGAAAGATAAAGAGCTTGTAAATTAACTAAGCTTAACACAAATTTGGACGCATCATAGATTGAATTTATAATATTAGAAAGAAAAGTTAATATTACAAATTTGAAGAAAGTGGGACACCCCTATGTCTCAAGTCATCATCCACTAAGAGGGGAAAAGAATTAGGGTTTTCTTTTCAGCACTTTTCATTCCCAGAACCACCGCCTCCGGCCGTCCGACGACGATGCCGAAACTTTCCCTCTCTCACCTCTATTCTCTCTTCCGGTCGTCTTCTCTCCGTCATGGCCCTTCCTTTTCTCCCTCTCGCCTCTCCATTTCTCCATTCATCGGCTCAGATTCGCGTTCCTCCATGTCCTCTATCCACCGATCAGATCTCACTGGATCCATTCGACTAGACAACCAGCTCTCAGGTGATTTATATTCTCTATTTTCTATATCTGATATAGGAAATGGCAATTCGAATTTATGGAGTGTTTTTCTTTAGTGATGAGTATTTTGGGGATTGCAGGCTGTCTCGACCTTTCGCAAGGTGATTCTGCGAATGTTGGTCGGGAGATTGTAGGACGTGGATGGAAATCCACGGGAGCTCAGGGTTCTTGTTGGAGTTTGGGGCGTTCAAGTGAATGTGTCTCCGTTTCTCATTCCACTAGCTATAGATGTTATGGACAGTACGACAACCGGCCAAATGCTGATACAGGAAGGAATCTTAATTCTATGAGCTTCGTTAGGGATACTTTAGAGGAAGGTGGAAGGTATTTTACGGGTAGTTCCCGGTTCTTTAGACAACCCAATATGGAACACAATGCTGATATTGTCCATGTAAAGCTACTGCGTAACAATACATTTATCACTGTTACGGATAACAAGGGAAATACAAAGCTCAAGGCCTCTGCTGGTCGTCTTGAAGAACTTAAAGGAGGGCCCAAACTTTCCCGTTATGCTGCTGAAGCAGTTGCAGAGTATGTTGGTCGTGAATCTAGAAAATTGGGGCTAAAATCAGTTGTGATGAGGGTGAAAGGCTTTACTATATTTAAGAGGAAAAGGCAAGCGATCATTAGTTGGAGAGCTGGATTCACTGATTCTAGAAGTGATCAAAATCCTATTGTCTACATTGAAGATACTACAAGACGTGCTCACAATGGTTGCCGACTCCCAAAGCAGCGCCGTGTCTAGATCTTGCTAATACAACAACAAATTGGTGATGAGGTCTTTGTTTCATCTTTGTTGGCTCGGTTCGAGTTGATGTAGCTTGCCTTAAGTTTTTACTTGCTTATTTCCATAATGATGACAATTGGGATGTTTCTATATTACATCAGTATAAAATTTTCCTGGTTTAAATTGATGTAGCTTGCCTTCAAGTTCTTTCTTGCTTATTGTAATAATGATGACAATTGGATGGTTTTTCTATATACATCAGTGTAAAACAATTGCTTTTTAGTTAGTTCTATTTGGACTTCATTTCAATAGAAGGATATCAAGAATTCAAGTGGCCCCAGTTCCCAATCTTTCTACTTGGAAGTATATTTTCTTCTGTTACACTCTAGACTCTGTTGTGGATTACACATTTCTTGGATCTTACTTCTGTGCTTCTCAGTTCTCTATCTGATTCCCCTGCTTGGGATTCTTGTTTTACCTTTTGCATAAAAGATTTTGGTTTCTAATTGTGACCTGATTACGCCAACCGTATAAAGACAATGGAAAGTAGGTCCGACTGGTTTAACTACAGGACAGAGAAAGCTATTACAGTGAATTGACCAATGTTTTTGTGTGCTTAAGTTTTTATGTAGATTTGCAGGCTATTTTTTTTATCATTGATGCCGGATTTATACTTTGGATCTGGACCATCAGCATGGATGGCCACATGGGCACAGCATGGACATTCAGAATTGTTTTGCTAACAGGCTTAACAAATGTTCTAGAGCCAGATAGTCCCCATGGATAGTTGGTAGAGGAAGGCGTTCCATACAGTTCCGAATAGAAGGATGGAGCATTAAAGCTAACTCAGGCTAATAAAATTAACATGCTGTCAATAATTTGTTTCTTAGTATGATGGCTCATTTGAAGTTGCTGCGCCTATGTTTTCTTGCTAAATCTTTTCTGAGGATGTAATTTGTCGCTGTGTCAGCAGATCCTTCCTTCTTCTTTACGTTTTGGAGGTACTTGCATCAACTGATATGAAACTGAATAATGCTAATTAATAGGATTGAGCCCAATTGACAATAATTTGTCACTCTCTAATGTTTGATTATCGTTCTCGTTTTCTATGTGTAATATTAATGTGTGAGTTTATAAAAGGACATCATGTGGATTGTGGAAGCTGACATGAAAATCTTTTATTTATTTATTATTTGTCTATGAGAAGTAGTTTCATGTTTCACAATAAGAAAATAAATTGATGTATGGGATATAAATTTGAAATTTATCTCTAATGGAAACTTATGTCCATTAGACTCATAAATTAAAAAATATGAAGATTTAGAGACTAAATTTATAATTTTGGAGTCCTATCAAAAGGTCACATTACTACTTATTGCTCTTTCAAATTTCATTCAAAGTTGTTGCTTTTATTGACAAGAGGTTTTGAAATTTTCTGTGTGGGAATCAGAATAGCAATACCTCTCACCTCATCAGTTGGCAAATTCTCAAACAACCATTGGAGGAAGGTGACCTTGACATTTCTGATATTAGATAGAGAAACAAATCTAGTAGAAGTCCATGGACACATTATGAAGCTTGAGGATCTTGTTTATAGCAATATTCAATGCAAGATTGGGAATGGCTCCTCTACTGCCTTTTGGAAAGAAGTTTGGTATGGGTTGGAACTTCTGTCATCTTTACCCTCGCCTGTTCGCCACTGTTAATTTTAAACATGCCTCCATTGTTGATGTTTGAAATCCACTTTATGAATATTAGGCTTTGAACTTTAGAAGGCATCTTGAAGATGATGAGATCAACTTATGGACCAAATTTTATATCTCTTGAAGGGTTTACTATAGCTTACCAACTATCCCGATTGTTGGTTTTGGAAGTTGGAATCCATGGCATTTTCTCTTCAAGCTCCTTATTGTCGCACTTATCATCGAACAACTCATTCATCGAATGTATTATGGATGTTACATTGCATTCCTTTTATGAAAAATCTGTCACTCTTGCCTCAATACCATCCATCGACTACAAGCTAAGAAAGTTTGAAATTTCTATGACTATTCTGATAGAACATGAAATTAAATGAAAACTTTCTATACTTACTTGCCTTAATTGTTTTGAACAATATTCCATAAAAGCATATATATATCTATAAAGAGTTATTGATCAAAACTAATACTATAAACAAAAGGTGTTTAAACAAATCAGATCCATCTTACTCAAAGAGTTTAGAGTACTTCGATGTAGTGGGAGGAGTATATGACTTCCTAGCCATCGTTGAGAAACAAGCGTTGTGAAAATAAGATGCATTCCCTATATAGTTTAATAAGAAGAACGATTCTCTCGGCTAAAGTGTTTGAGAATCTCCTAGTAAGACTAGGACTACAAGGTATATAACCTAGGGCATGTGGGAGAAAAACTCATGAGTATATGATACCTAAAGGCAAACCATGGGCATGTGATGCCTAATTTATTGTATTTCTCCGTAAAACTCAAAAACTCAGTATTATATATTCATATATACGTTACCACTAGAGTTTTAGTCCAAGTGGGAGTTTGTTGGGTTTTATGTCCTAAAACTTGTGGTTTGTAAACAATAAACTTATTTATGAAAATTCAATAAAGTTGTTATTGAATATATGAATTGTTTATTTCGTTTTAGAAATAAATCCAACAAACTAAAAGATCCATAGCTATTATATGAGTACTTGAACTTTATGTGGAGACATAAAAGTGGATCAAGTTCGCGAAAATAGTCAAAATGATCTATAGTATATGAATAAGGTTGGGTGCCTTATTCTGGTAACACTATTGGATGCGACCTACTCTGTAGTTGTTACAAGAAGTTGTAAAGTACTACAAACGAAGTGATCCTAATTCATACATGTGATGACATGAGGAGTGGGGGCGTCCTGTGCAATGAGTTTGCACAAGATCGGACCACGAAATAAGTCACTCTTACGTTTATAACGTTGTTTACTGTTTAAGACTGACTATTTCAAAGTGATGACCTAGGTAACTTAACCTGAATCCTGAGCTAACTATGAATTTCTGTTTATTCGGGATTATCCTTAGATTTGCATAAGTGAGGGTCGGCTCAACAGCACCGGCTCAATAAGCCTCCCATTTCAAGGGTAAGACCGGGTAGATAGCTGGAGACATAGGGTGCAAGATGGAAATCATTCCCACCCGCTTTCAGGGATAGTAGAGAGGTTGTTCCCTTAAATACTGACTCCGGGTCTTGAACAAGGGGCCTCACCCTCTCATTGGCCCAGAGGGACTCGGTTTGATGATCGGATCATAAACCAATTGTTCATTAGAGGATCGGTGAGACTTAAGAAATGAGAGGTAATCTCAGGGGAAAAACAGCCTATTGAATCAGTCATTATTATGAACAATCTATGAAGGGTTAACTTACTAATCATGGTTATATCGAATGGACACAATACAGTGAGGGGAGTGCAACTACAGGCTTTAGTGGAGTGACCCAGTAGTTAAATGAATGGGAGCCCATGATCTATAGGTCCACTAGGTCCCCTACTAACTCACAAACGGATTAGTCTTAGAATAGTATGATAAGTTGATTTGAAACGTTCAAATTAGAATTAATGGGAATTGGTATATGTGATATAATTACACGTTTAATTTTGGAATTAAACGAAATTGAAGACTCGATTATATTTAAATATTAAAATTATGAATAGGGATTCATGGTAGTGGAGTTGGTGATTAATTAATTTAATATTTGATATTAGATTAATTAAAGTTAATTAAATTGTTTAATTAATTATTTATTATTAATTTTATTAGAAAATTAATTTTTGAATTAATTTTTGTAAAATTAATATAATTTCAGTTTTAATTATAGAATAAAAATTGAAAATTGATTTTTATCTTTGAAATTAGTTTCAGAATTTAAAATTTGATGAAAATGGAAAAATCCACTAAAAGCCCAACTAGCTCACTCATAATACACTTCTTTTCTCGGTCAAAATTTCAAGCATGTGTTGGAATCCATGCAACATTCCTTCTTGCATGATGATCATGCAATAAATACTGAAGAGTGAATGGAATTCTTCATGCAATTGTTGCTGAAACTCTAAAATTTTGTGTTGAAGCAGAGTTCTTCAAACTGCTAAACCAATATCATTTCCTCAAAATTCCCTTCAATTCAAGCTTATTTTGAGCCCCACAACTCAATCTAAGGTACCTAGAGGATAGTAGGGAAGACCTTGTGGTAGTTCACGAGCTGAATTCAAGGAGATGATAGCTGAGAATCGTGGTTCAAGGTGTTCTTCAAATGTATGTCATGAAATTCTCTTTTAATTTCATGAGCATGCTTAATTTAAAGCCAAAATAATGAATTAGAATCCTTAATGATCTTGTTTTACTTTCACTGCTTGTTTCCGGATTCCAACAAGATCTAGATGCCCCTGGATTTCTCTCCCGCAATCTTGGTATTGCCTTTGTCAGAATAGCTATGATTCAGTGAACTACCTCTTCATCCACCGCCATTTTGTTCATGCTTTATGGGCTGAAAAACATTGCTTTTAGATGGAACTTGGCTCCCCCTCTCGAGGGATGGGATCAAATTAATGTTTTTGGACCACCCCTTCGAGGGATACAAGGTGAACTTATGGACCAACATCATTTTCGCGATCTTGTCAAAGACTTCAAGATTTGGAAAGAGAGAAATGATCGGATTTTCAAAGACAAATCAAAGCTATTCAAAGATATTCTTGAATCTTCTATTTATTGGTGTAAAGATTACTGACTCCTCAAAGACCACAACTTAGATTTTCTTGTTGCAAATTGGACTCATTCTCTTTATTTCCTTTGATACGGATCTTTTGTATCATTTGCATTATTTCATACATCAATCGAATTGTTTCTTATCTTATTAAAAAAAAAAAAGAAACAAACAAACAAACGCAAAGTTTTATTTAGACAAACTTCAAACTTATATGTATAATTAACTCTTGGTATGGCTAAATTACAAGTTTAGTTTATGAACTATTTGTGTCTAATAGATGATATAGGCATATTAGTGTTTAATAAAATAAATATTTAATTTAATATCTAATAAAACTTTGGCACTTTAAATTTTGTCTAATTGGTTATCAACCTGTTTGATATTTTCTAAAATTCACAAATTGTATACAAAATTGATATTCAGCCGTGTTAATACTGTTCTCTTCCATTCTATTTCACAACATACGAACCCGTATGTGCTTTGGTGTTAAGAGTAATTGAAATTGGAAATTCTTTTTCTACTCAATCATAAGTATTCTTCCATTCGACTGGGTCAGAAGGAAGCCACATTAAAAAATCTGAAGAAATTCAACTATCGGCATGACTTTGCATTATCATTAAAAAAGGGAATAGAAACAGAAAGAACAACTATCTACAAGACTAAATCACTGATGCATATGAAAGTTTCCAAACTAATTCCAAGAGTTTTCTTTTAAGTCGTACCAGATCTCTACAGTGGGATTGCATCAATGGAATTCATGTAATCTCAAACACCTTAGGCATTCGTTCAGCATCATGCATGAAACACGAATGAAGAACGGTGATCAACCCAATATGGAGCCTCGAAAAACCTTCGGCATGACACCAAGGGTAAAGTCGGGAAAAGCGTCCTCTGAATCCAATCCACCACAGAAATCAAATGGATGTTGCAGCACACTGAAGAATGCAAAGACAATTACCTTCATTTTTGTTTTTGTTTTTACTGAGCACCTTTCGCTCGTGCCGCACATGTATTTGGTAATATCCTCATATATCTGACAAAATTGAGCTCTCTAAACCATGTATGTCATGCCTACCTGCATCAGGTGGGTGTGGGGAACACTCAAGTTGGCAATACCCCTCCTGCTGTTCTTTCTTAAAAATGCGTAGAAGTAATTGATCATTAGCTTCTTAATAAACCAAGAATCCTTTCTTGCCCTAATATCTCCATGACCAAGAAGGTAAACTACTCCTGATTCTTTAGCCTTTCGTATAAAAGAAAGTTCTCTCTCAAGTGATTGCTCTGCATCTGGGATTGAGGGGTCTGGAGATTCAACTGGCTGCACCTCTTCTGGTACGTTGATGACTTCAGTTATGGGTCTAGTAGTCTCATTAAATTCAGCAAGCAGAGGAATGCCAAGTGAATACACACTTCCATTGGGACCCACAAGAAATCGCGAGCAGCGGGTCTCGTCAGAATCAGTATCATCATCTCCATCGCTCTCTAATGACCTTTCTTGTGCCTCTCGGCGGATGAATTTCTCAAGGCTTTCAATTAAGAGCTGCTCAAACGTCTGATGGTTTTCTTTTCGAACATCCTTGTATCCATACCTGTTAAGTGATGAGCCCAACATGAAAGATCATATAAAGGTAGAGTATCACATATAGTTATCTTAATCAGTACATACTGAAAAAAGATCACCAAATTATCTTTTCGATGAGGAGATCAACCAAAACGAAAAAATTTGCCTGAATGAGGATGCATTGCAGCCACATTTCTTATGAAAATCGAGTTCCATAAATCATACCTGGCAATGCAACGGAAGATGTGATAGCTCTTTGGACAGACTCGGCGGAAAAGAAATCTCTCACTCTGAGGCACAAGAGGAACTGGTACGTACTTGATGCAGACAAATATGATCATTGAATGAACTGCAGGAAGAGTAGTCAGAAAATGGCCAAATATTGCAGGTATTCCTTTCACTAGTTCATTATAGAGTAAACCGATGCCAGGAGCTCTGATTGTACCGAGATTGCACCCAAGTTCCCGCATTAAATCCATTGACAGCTTTTGCTTGACTTCAGTTTCATACTTGAGCTTGCTTCCGTAATTCCAAATATACATAATAAAAAACATAATTACTGCGAATACCAATATGATCCAACTTCCATCACCCACACCCCATAACACAGAAGAGAAAAAGATCAGTTCTATCCCAAGAAAGATCATTGCAAAACCCATCACGATGATAATGTTTATCTGCCATATAAGAAGCATAACAATGGTAACCAAGACAGTTGTCATCATCATCACTCCTAGCTCAGCAATACCTGCAAGAAAATTAGTTTAGCATTAAGATCAGGTACAACACATGATACCCAAGACAACAAAGGTTCGGAGCATTACAGGACAAGGGTACAATAATTCAACCTTCATATTGCCCCCAATTTTTCATACACTATTTGGATTAAAAAAAAACCAAAAATTTCATTATACATTCAAAAATATAGGATAGAGTTCAGATATACTGGTAGAATCGTTATCCATATTTATCTACCACGGGCCCACTTTTTTTTTTTCCTTGAAAAAATTATTGAAAAAGAATTCGACTTTCATTGAGAGAATAAAAGAATATACTGGCATACAAGAAGAAAATCCCATAAAAAGGGGCCCAACTACAAGAAATGACTCCGATCAAGTAAAACCTAGCGAATAATTACAAAGGAGCCTGAAAACAAAAGCGTTGAGAGAAACAGGTAATCTAATAACAGACCAAATATCACGGTAAGAACTCCCACGCCCTTTGGGCCAACTTATCCTCAAAGATATATCATTTATGGTAAAGCAATAAAAAACTTAGATCATGAGAAAATGTGAGCATTACCATATGCATTTCCAATCTCATACATGCTAGATATGGAGCAGACGACCACCAGGCAAATAGCTAACAAAAACCAATTCAACACCGGGATATAGATCTGCCCCATGAATTTCCTAGATGTATGAATAATCTTAAGACGAGGAAAACAACCAAGTGCTGTTGATTGTTTTATACATGAAAAGGTAGCCGTAGTCATTGCCCGACTAGCAATCAATGCAGCAACATTAGCAATGAGAAAGACTGGCCAAAAGGCACTTTCTGTAGACAGAAGAAAGAAACTTGCATAAGCAAAAGCACCCACAAAACTAATGAAAATGTAAGACCATCGAGCTTTTCAAATAAGTAAAGATAATTAATGAGCCTTACTGGGAACAGAATTAAAAAATACGTGCTCAGCTCCATTGTGGTTTGATATAAGGTAGGCAGCTTGACCCAAATAACCCAAGAAAAGACAAGGCAAGACGAGAAACACAAACGTAAGCTGCAAACATTCACTATACAACATTAGACATCAAAGTCCAGAAAATGCTGAAAGGTGAAAAGGTTGCACAAATAACATCTACAGAAGTACCTAATTTAACAATCTTAAATTAAATTTTCCTACCTGTATTGACCGCACAGAGAAATAGCAAAGATCTGCAAACATTGCCTCGGAACCTGGTAGTTGATGATCAAAAATAAAATAAGGGAGTTTGAAAATCTCCAT
This sequence comes from Benincasa hispida, assembly GCF_009727055.1. Lineage (NCBI taxonomy): Eukaryota > Viridiplantae > Streptophyta > Magnoliopsida > Cucurbitales > Cucurbitaceae > Benincasa > Benincasa hispida. The sequence goes on from NC_052359.1 coordinate 30,537,477, forward strand.
GCTGATCAAAGTCGCACCAAAATCAATTATTTAAAACTACATTTAATCTAATTACTAGTTAGACGCTACAGTATAGAAAAAATGATTTCTTCCTATGGATGTGAGAATCTTCTGTTTCTACATCTATCCTACTTATGCAATCAGTATAGGCATGGAATCACAATATCAAGGAGACATACTATAGTTGTACTTTACATAACAGATCTTAAGGTATGAAGTTTTGAGGCAAATCTGAGTCCACTAGGATATAGTAGCCCTCTCCCCCTCCATGAATTTAAGAAACACCAGGAGACAACATAGATCCACATTATATAACAAATCTCAAAGTTTTAAGTTCAAAAGGCAAATTGTTGTTCACTAGGATATAATGAGCGTCTCCCCCTCCTATGAAGTTCCATTGTAGATGGTAGGACTTGTTCAAGTATAACAAGTGGGGGTATGGAGATTTGAACCTCCAAACTCAAAAAAAGGAATATATGCCAATTACCGCAGAGCTACTATGCTCACTTTTGGCTGTAGATGGTAAGAACTTATTTGGGTGTAATTTGATATATTAGTTAAGATTTAAGGACAGAAGAAAAAAACCAAAGTGAGTTTGGCTCAATGGTATTGGCATGTGCTCTGTCGTTAGAGGTCGGAGATTCAATCTCTCACCCGGTAGTTGTTGTACTAAAAAAACAAAAGAAAAAAGGCCAAAGGTGAAAAAAGAAAAGCTTGGGCCAACATAACAAAAGAAAGAATGGATTTAAGAGGAATACATGCAACCATATATGTTAAAAAAGAGTGGAAATATTCTTGAACTGATCAGAAATTGACGCCTAAAAAGATTAAGGAGTTGTTTGTTTTGTGAGAATCCAAGATTCACATGGGATAAACATCTAGATTACTCTGTTTGTTTTGTGTTAATGTGAATGTGAAAAATCTAGGCATCCAAGGATGCCCACGTTGGAGGCAATTATCTAATTTTGGATGCCCTCTTGCCCCATGGGTTTCTAAAATGCCCATCTAGAGGGCATCCTCGAATGACATCTTTGCCCTTCACACCTTATACATTTTTGTCTTTCATCCAATTATGCAATCATGCACTAACAAATGACCATATACAATTAGCTACATTTATATTTTACATTTAGTTATAAAATAAACTTTAGTTAAATTGATTAATATCTTGATTTATTTCCTATCAAAATTTAAAGTGCAATATTCCTTTATTATACCTTTACAATAATTGCCCAGTACTTCTATGTTTAGCATTTTTCTCTCTTGCACAACTATTGAAATTATTTTTTAATTATTTTTATAATTTATTTAAAGATATAATATTAAATAATAAATACCAAAAAATTATATACATTTAAATTAGATTAAAATAATATGTAAACCACCTAAAAATTAGTGAGGGCTTACTGGTATAATACATAATCTTAACATTCCCATACAAAAATCTTGCAAACCAAACACAATTAGCCAAGTATTCACATACATTCTTACAAATTTTTCCTCCAAAACAAACATGGTAATCTAAAATGTTGGGCATATGTACTTTCAGACATTTATAATTTTGAGCATCCAAAGATTCCAGTTATCTAGATTTCCAAAAAACAAAATGTCCCTTGAAAGGGAAAATAAGCTTAACCTCCTAAGAAAACTTCCATAACCCTTAAACCCAATAATACTCTAGTCTTTAGGCTTTAGTCTTCAATAACACTCAAAACCAACAATCTTGAATGCTCTTAGGCTTTAGGCTTCTCTTTATGGAAGATAAAAGGTCCAAAAATGGTTAAGGCTCTTGCTTGGCAAATTTTACTAGGGGAAGTTTTTTTTTTTTTTTTTTTTGAAAAAGGAAACAAGTCTCTTTATTCATTAAGAAAATGAAGAGAGACTAATGCTCAATTTACAAGGAAGTCATAAGGATCAGTAGGTGCACCCGGATATCTCAACTAGGTTGACACTCCCTTAGCACCCCTCATCACATCCAAACACTAGAAAATCCTCTAAATTAAAGCAATACAAAGGGATACAATTCTAAAAACGAGAAAGAAAGAACTGGCTGGAAAATTAAGGGAACAGGAACAATCACAGCAAAGAGAACTAAAAAATCAAAGGAATGTGAACTTCAGAAAACTGGAGAAAGGAATGAATGCCAATTTAGACTGATTTCCTGACTAGAGTATGCTGCGAAGGAGCTTGAGAAGGAGCACCAAAGAGAGGCCTTTAGCTTTGCTGCTTCATATCTTGAGAACCATGGGGTTTCCTTGTCTTGGAAGACTCTTTGATTCTGCTCAAACTACAATTCAGCTAACACAGCCTTTACAGCATTGACCCACAGAATTTGATGAGTTTTCTTGAGAACAAGCCCTATCAACAGCTGCTGCACATTTAGGCTAAAATATGCTCCGAAGGTCCAGCACAAGTTAAAGACATTGAAGAGCGAAAACCAGCAGCTTTGTGCATAAAAGTAGTCGAAAAAAAGGTTCGGGAGGTCTTTCCCATTCTTTTACACAAAGCACATATATTGGGGGAGATGTAGTCGGAGACAAGCTTCTTTTGCAGCAGACTTGAGCAGTTTAGGGCTCCAAAAACCATTATCCAAAGGACTATATTTATTCTCCTTGAGCTTTTTGATTTCCAAAGAGCTTCATTTAGGAAAGGATCAATTCGAGGGGCTTTGCGAAGATAATTGGTTAAGCATTTAATCGAGAAAACTCCATTGGATTCCAAAGACCAAACCTTTGAGTCAGGGCAATCTTGCACCTTTAGGTTAGAAATGAGCCTTAACAAATCTTGAAATTCAATAATCTCTTCATCTTTTAAATGTCTTCTAAAAGAGATGCTCCAAGATTTAGTGTTGTGATCTCAATGCTCCCTCACAGAACCGTTTGGTTGAGTGGACAATCTGAATAATTTGGAGAATCTGGACAATAGGGTCCATTGCCTAAAACAAAAACCAACAGGTTTTCCACTTTCAACCAAGCCCTTGAAATGCTAACCCATGGGCTTCTAAGGCTGCTCACTGTCTTACCAAATGTGTGACTCCCAAAATTGTTACTGCCACGTATACTTTTGACCACTCTGCACCAAAGGGAAGAGCTTTCATGCTGGAATCTCCAGCCCCATTTTACTAAAAGAGCCAGATTTTTCTCTTTCAAGCCTCCCAAACCAAGGCCACCTTCTTCATGAGATTTAGCCACATGCTCCCATTTGCCTAAATGATTTAGTTTACCCCATTTGTGGCCTTCCCAAAAGAAATCCCTCAATATTTTTTATAAGATGGATAACACTTTTTTTGGTATCAAGAAGGAAGACATATAGTAAGTGGGGAGGTTCGAAAGAACTGACTTACAAAGAGTTGCTCTTCCTCCTCTTGAAATGTTGTATCTTCTCCATTTGTCAAGAGTGCCTTGAAGTTTATCAATAACGGGCTGCCAGAAAACTATCTTTTTCGGATAACCTCCCAATGGAAGGCCTAAATAGAGAAGGGGAAGCTGCTCTGCTTTACAATTGAACTTGGCTGCCCACTTATTCAGCATGTCAAGGCCCTATATTTATACCACAAAGAGATGATTTCTCCCAATTAATTTTCTGACCAGAACACCATTCAAAAAGGTCAAATGTGGCCCGAAGAGACTCTAGCATAGCATCATCATATTTGCAAAAGATAAGGGTGTCATCGGCAAATTGCAAAATTGAGACATGGACTTTATCCTTCCCTACCAAAAAGCCTTCAAAGCATTCTTTCTCATGTAACCGGTTGATTAAGGCATTTAACACTTCTCCCACAAGGATGAAAAGGAAAGGAGAAAGGGGATCTCCTTGCCTAATTCCTCTAGTTGCCACTATCCTTCCACGAGGCCTTCCATTGATAAAGATGGAGAACTTTGGATTGGTGATGCAGCCCAAAATCCAAGAGATCCATTTTGAGCTGAAATTCTTACCAAGTAGGACTTTTTCAAGGAAGGATCAGTCCACTCTATCAAAGGCTTTCTCCAAATCAAGGTTTAGAATCCAACCTTTCTTCCCTTTCGATCTATGGTCCTCAACTGCTTCATTTGCAATTAGGATGGGGTCTAAGATCTGTCTTCCCTCAATAAAGACACTTTGAGTAGGGGCTACTATGCTTGGCATGATTCTTTTTAGCCTCTCAGCTAAAACTTTTGCAACTATTTTGTACAAGAGGGTTGTGAGACTAATTGGTCTGAAATCTTTGACCACTGCATCGGACTTTTTTGGAATTAGGCAAATAAAGTTCTTTTTAATACACGAATTGAGTTTACCATTGCTGTAGAAATCATCAAACATTTTTATAAGGTTGTCTTTCAGATGAGACCAAAAATGGATGAAGAATTCTAGTGTGAAGCCATCCGGCCCTGGTGCCTTGTTTCTTCCCAACCCTTTCACTGCCAGCTTGATTTCTAAAGCAGAAAAACTTACTACCAGCTGCTCATTTTGGCTTCTTGAGACTCTAGACCAGTCAAGGTTAAGGGAATGGCCCGAGGACCATCACTTTTTGAGTACAATAAGGAGTAAAAGCCCAAAATGATATCTTCAATGTCCCGGGTGAATCTGGTTGGAAGGTCTTGGTCATTGAGCAATTTTGCAAACAAATTTTTTCTTTTTCTAGTAGAAAGGAATCTATGGAAGAAAGAGGTATTCTCATCCCCTTCTTTTAACCATTTTAACTTGCATTTTTGAATTAGACTTTTTTCTTCCAGTTGGTATAATGCCAGCAGGTCTGCTTTCAAGGAATAGGATGCATCATCAACCCTAATCTGTGAAGAAACATCTACTGTCAGTGAGTCTTTTCTTTGAAGTTCATTTAGTAAACTTTCCTCTTTCAACTTCATCTCTTTCCCAAATTCATGAAACCATTTCTTAAGAGCTGATTTAGTTTTTCTCAAATTTGTGGAGAGAGTAGCTGCCCATTGATGATTTTCCTTCTTTTTTAGAGATTTTTCAATCAATTTACAGGACTCCTTATTGTTCAACCAACTGTTACAAAAACGAAACGATGAGGGCCCCCACTCAAATGCTCCTGCTTCTAAGGTAAGAGGAAAGTGATCTGACATGGTTCTAGCTTGTCTTGCAACCCTTGAATTATCGAAAACATCTTCCCATGTGCTTGATACAAGAAAATGGTCTAGGAGAGATTTGGAAGCAACATCACCTTCCCTAGACCAAGTGAATTGGCCATTTGAGAGTGGAAATTCCAGCAGATTGTTTAACCTGATGAACTTGTTGAAGTTATTCATATCCCTTGTTGCTCTTCCTACTGGGAATCTCTCATGTCTTCTTCGAATGCTGTTGAAATTCTCACCAATACACCAGGGATCATCGAATTTCTCAGCCAGGGAGGATAATTCCGCCCACATTCTTCTCCTTTCTCGGTAATCACAAGGGCCATAGACATTTGTAATCCAGCAAATTTTTTTTGGTTTATTGTTTGACACTTGATTGAAAGAGAGAGAATTCATCTTTCAAACTGTAGGAAACTAGAATTTTGCTTTCATCCCACATTGTGAGTAAACCTCCCAATTTTCCTTTAGCTTCCACCAAGGCTCATCCTACCTCTTTTGAGCTCCAAAGGCTTTTGATAAAGGAGCCCTCAATTCTGTCTTTTTTTGTTTCTTGAATAAGGACGATATCCGGATTGACTTTTTTCAGAAGCAGTCTTTTTGAAAAATCCCCTAAGCCTCTTGTGTTCCAAGTAACAATCTTCATTTTGGACCACCGAGGATTCTTTAATTCTTCCCCCTTTGATCAGGCCAAGACGAAGTCACACTCTTTTATGATGGAGTGTAAGGATTGGGGGACATCTGACAATTTTAGAGGGGGGATGGGGAAATTATTTGCACTAACCTGTGTAGGATCATCCGGAGGAAGGAAAAGCTAACTCAGGGAGAAATCAACGCCCACTTGGCAATCTTCGAGGTCTTTGTTGTCTTCAACATCTATAATATCCAGCTCCTCACTGCTCACACTAGCCAACAAATCATCTTCTGAGTCTTGTGAGAATGGAGAAGGAGAAATAAACTTGTTACAACTAAGAACTTGACCTTCTGGAGAGGATTTACCACTTCGGATGCAGTGTAGAGAAGGTAGGATCATAGAACTCTCCCTACCTAGGCCCGAGGTTTGAGGATTTGCTTGGAGGTTAGCACAACTTACTTCAAGAATATCCGGGTTGGAGATGGCTGACC